>NC_027750.1:5886413-5916146 GCF_000695525.1 Brassica oleracea var. oleracea | reverse complement strand
TTTCTTGGGAGAGCAAAAATACACCCAAAAAACCCCCCAAAAAAAAAAAAAGAAGAGCATAAATACACCCAAAAATCATTAGATACAATAGAAGTGGAATTTACCCCATTCCCTCCATTTATTGTATTTCTTTCAGATCTTATTTATTCATTTTCAGTTATGTGACTAAAGTTGAATAAGTCATGTGCGCGATACAAATTGCATAACTCAGCTTTTAGGAATGAGACTTTAATTATTTTGTTTGTTTGATCTAAAACAGAATCGAATTCAAAATATAGCAACCTGATTGATGCTTTCTCAATTTGGATTTCTCATCTTCAAAATAATTAGTATTTTAGTATCACATCATTAAATAATTAAATTTAATTATAAAAAATATTACTTTAATTATAAATCATCAACACATGGCAAAAGAGTTTCTGATAAGTTCTCATCTATATTATTAAAGTAGGATTCTATTGTTCTTTTTACCTTAACCTGTTTTTTTCTTTACTAACATTGCATGTTTCATTAAGAGCAATCAAATAAGAGAAATTGCACCCTATACACAAAACTTTCTTGTTAATTAGGTGGATACCCTAAATCCCACATGATAGTACCTTAATTACTAGACACCAAAGTTTACTATTATAAGCAGATTGTTAATATCCATGTTCTTTTTATATTATGAGCAAATTGACTCATCAAATAATATTAATAACACATCTATATTGGGTCATTTTTTATGGATCCAGCATACATCAGATCTCTCTTGGACCATTTGAGCCGATTAAGAAATCAGATTCAATTTTCACATTTTTTTTCTTTTGGGTCATTGAATCCAAGTTCAAATAATTTTTTTCAACTATTCTTAATTATTATTTTTTCTTTTCTTAATATAATTTAAGCATTCATAAAAAATTAAATTTTTTCATTGAAAAGTATAAATCTTTATTAAAAGTATATAATTTTTTTATTAAAATATTAACCACATAATAAAATTAATTTATCAGAGTTATACCAACTTAATTCATTAAAGAAATAAAGTTTAATTTTTTAAACATAAATAGTCATTTAAAATGAAATACGATAAATAAAGATAAAAAATTTAAGTTTTTTATAAAATAAAACACAAATATATGAAAATATGACATTTACTAAATATTTGTCAATTGAAAAAAAAAATAGATCCGCGCGGGTCAAAATCTAGTATTATCTTAAATGAGATAATCTCATTCGGTTGTTCAAAAAAAAAAGAAGATACTATCTCATTCTCTCATAATTTTCTTTTTCTAAAGAGTGAAATACTTTCTTAGATACTGATCCCATTGGAAGATATTACTTTTTTTTTTGTTATTCTCGTCTTTCTTAAACTATTTTTTTTTAGTTTTTGATGCCTACTCAATCCATAAAGGCATTAGAAGATGTCATAGATGATGTTTTAAGATAATCGATTTGATAAGATGATAAACACCGCGAGTGGTTCTTATCAAGATGCTAGCTTATTCGAGAAAACTAACACAAACTCCTATTCTAGTAAATTAGTAATCTGAGAAACTGAAACTCTCCTAAGAAAAAAGGTCAACTCCTTTATTGATCATTTTAATGAATGATCTTTATTAGAATTAAGGATCTCTCTGTCCAAACACGGAAGAATGACAATGATCATCTTATTTTGCTAAAATAACATTGTTGATTACCACCCTCAGGTACTCCAGTGATGTATATGATCGCATATGGGTTACGTTCTTCAAGAAGGAATGGACACAGATATCCACCTCTCTCGAAGTGGACAATTCCAACCATTATGTTCCACCAGAAGATGCACTAAAAAATGCTGCCACGCCTACTAATGCCAGTGCGCCATTGACGATTGAATGGATCACAGAAAATGCTAATGAGCAGTATTACTTGTACTCACACTTTGCTGAGATCCAAGAGTTGCATACAAATGAAACCAGGGAATTCAACATTGTATGGAATGGAAAACTTTATTACGGTCCTGTAATTCCAGACAAGCTTAAGTTAACTACTATTCAAAGCCAGTCAGCCGAAACTTGCAATGGAGGGAAATGCAGCTTTCAACTGATAAGAACCAACAGATCAACTCTTCCACCTCTACTTAATGCTTTTGAAGTTTACACTGTTATTCAGTTTCCACAGTCCGAAACAGATGAAAGCGACGGTATGTGCACGTGTTCCTTTCAAAAGTTATGCATGTAAGGTCTATGCTTTGTTATGTTACTAAAGAAATAAATCATGAACACCATTAAGTATTCAAGACATCAAAACCACATTTTGCAGTGGCTGCTGTAAAAGACATTGAAGCCACCTATGGATTGAGTAGACTCAACTGGCAGGGTGATCCATGCGTCCCTCAACAGCTTAGCTGGGACGGTTTAAATTGCACGAGCACGGATGTTTCAATACCACCGAGAATCACTTCTTTGTAAGTCATAATTTTAAATGTACAGACAACCACTTTTCAAGATCTTTCTTGATTATGTTTTGAATTTGATTTTGGTATTTTGTTAGAAACTTGTCTTCATGTGGTTTAAATGGACCCATAGCAGTTTCCATTCAAAATCTTACACAACTAGAAAATCTGTAAGTATTTCCATTGTTAATAGAAAGCGGATTTTTTTTATTATTATACAGATTGGAATAAACTGGAAAAACTTTAATTTCATTGCTAATAGGGACTTGTCAAATAATAACTTGACTGGAGGGTTGCCAGAGTTTCTAGGCAACATGGAATCATTGTCGGTCATGTAAGTTCTCTCAAACATATTTTCTAATGCTCTTCAAATCCACCTCAGGTCATGGTTGTTTAAACAGAAACTTAAGCGGGAATCAACTTAATGGTACAATTCCTAAAGCTCTTCAGAGGGAAGGACTAAAGCTATTGTAAGAAACTTTCCACATAGAGTTCTGAACTTTTGTTAGTTTATTATCTACAACCATTTTTGTGCATTTGATGTCCTGAACAACCCTTGTCTTATTGTAGTGTTGAAGGAAACCCAAGGCTTTGTGTTTCTGATCCATGTACAAAACCACTACATAAGAAGAAAGTTCTTGTGCCAATCGTCTCATCAGTTGCTTCAGCAGTCTTTGTCACTGCTGTGTTGGTTCTTTTTCTCGTACTAAGAAAGAGACATTCAACGGCTGAAGAAGGTACTTGCAAGAGAGGCATCAAATAAGATGAAACTTTGTGAATATTGTTACTTCTTGCATTAGAAGAAAAAAATTTACAAACTAAAAAGAAACGAAATGACAAAGTCATTACTATTATTTACAGGTCTGCATCTGCCACCGAGGATGGCAATGGGGAACGATACATTTGCTAATTCACCTGAACCTTCATTTGATCAGAAAAGCACAAGGTTCACTTATTCAGAGGTTATCAAAATGACAAATAACTTCCAAAGAGTTTTAGGTAAAGGAGGGTTCGGCTTCGTGTATCACGGTACGGTAAACGGTTTAGAAGTGGCCGTTAAAGTACTCTCTCAACTTTCAACTCAAGGTTATAAACAGTTCAAAGCAGAGGTACTCTTAGTACTGTAACCTTTGAACTAAATTATATGATCTGCTTTTAAAATTAGAAAATGAGATTTACTTGTATTGCTTGATTGAATGCCTTAGGTTGATCTTCTTCTTAGAGTTCACCATAAAAATTTGGTGAGCCTCGTGGGGTATTGCTATGAAGTTGATCACTTAGCCCTGGTCTATGAGTTTCTACCCAACGGAAACTTAAAGCAACATTTGGCAGGTAACATTTCGAGTAATTCTTTTTTTTTTAGTAATTGCTTGCTAGCTCATGGAACTTGGAAAAATTTAAAGGATATCTAACGATCTAATATAACAGGAAAAGGAGATAGATCTGCCATCACCTGGGGTAGTCGACTACGAATAGCCATGGAGGCAGCTTTAGGTGTGTACTAAAAACCTTGTAGAACGAGAAGTAATTCAATTGGTTTTGCGATACTATGTCACATTAAGTATGTTAAGTTATATGAGTTTTTAACCAAAAACCAATTAGAAAGTAGATTGGATGTGTGAGACTTTGACTTTATCTCATATATTCTCTCCGTTTTATATTGTAAGTAGTTTTAGCAAAAAAATGTTTGTTTCACAATATAAGTAGTTTTCATATTTCAATGCACATTTTCTCTTTATTGGATATTGGGTAACCAATCAAATAATGCTAGCTTTTTTATAATAGGTTGAATTTATTAATTAAATAATATTTTTTACAAAAACAACAATTTCTTAATATTAGTGCTTTTAACTAAAACTACTTACAATATCGAACAGAGAGAGTATTATTTAGGATTCTTTACAACTACCAATGTGAGAGATTTTTGTCTCTAATAATATGTTGATATAGATGACTCATTTGCATAGGGCTGGAGTATTTACATACTGGATGCACACCGAGAATGGTTCATAGAGATGTCAAAACTACAAACATATTGCTGGATGAGCATTTCCGGGCCAAACTTGCAGACTTTGGGCTATCAAAATCTTTCCAAGTTGGAGACGGACCTCATGAATCAACAGTGATTGCTGGTACTCCTGGATACCTTGATCCCGAGTAAGTATTGTCAGTTTTCACATCACAGTAACTGTGTTGGAACAGTATGCCTTCTTCAACATATGAAATCATATATATTATGCATGCCTTGCAGATATTACCATTCAGGTCGGTTGGGTGAGAAGAGTGATGTCTACAGCTTCGGGATGGTGTTATTGGAGATGATAACAAACCAACGTGTAATATCTGAGAAATCTCACATAACAGAATGGGTTGCCTATAAGCTTAACCGAGGCGATATTAGTGGGATCATGGATCCAAACCTTTGCGGGGGTTATGACACTAATTCTGCATGGAGAGCTCTTGAGCTAGCAATGTCATGCGCAGATCCTCATTCTGCAAACCGACCAACCATGTCTCATGTTATTATCGAGATTAAAGAGTGTCTTGCGTGTGAGAATTCGAGGGTGATTAAGAATCAAGACTTGGAAACGCAAGAGACGATCATGAGGTTGGAGACGTCAGTGGTTCCTGGGGCAAGATAGTTGCAGCAACTGATCACAACCGTGTCATTCCTTAAGTTTATGTTTTTAAGTTGTGTCTGCCTACTTATGCGTTAGTACCAATATAAAAATAAAACAAGGCAAGGATTTTGGTTACAAATTTGTAAGATTAGTTAAACAAATATTTTTTTAATTTAAAAAGTGCATGTTTTCCAGTTTAACTTTCATTTTTCAAAAAGCAAATAACATTGTCTGCATTCGTCACCAATTCATGCCACAAAGCTGGTGTTTCAAAAGGAAGCATAGCAGTTATCAGTTATCACCATGTTATATATTACCTTTGCATATATCACCATACAAGCAGGTTGGTTGAGAAAGTGATGTGTATAGTTTCGAGATTGTGTTGTTGGACATGATCACAAACCAACCAGTGATTGGAGGAGATATTTCCAAGATCATGGATCCAAACGTTCATGGGGATTATAATTTTCGCTATGCATGGGGAGCTCTTGAGCTGGCAATGTCGTGTGAAGATCCAGCTGTGTCTACATGGGTCGATATCTCAGCCGCTTGATGTACTCTGCGATCTGATTGCTCAAACTCTTAAGGTTCCCGTCTTGCCTATAAAATCAATTTCGCTTTCTCACCTCAATTAAACCCGTAACTCAGATTCTCATTCAACAGAAATTTTCTCAAGAATAATCCAAGTTTCATCAGAGAATGTCAGGTCGTGGAAAGGGAGGGAAGGGTTTGGACAAAGGAGGAGCCAAGCGTCACAGGAAGGTTCTGAGAGACAACATCCAAGGGATCACCAAGCCGGCGATTCGGAGATTGGCTCCGTAGAGGTGGAGTCAAGCGTATCATTTGTTCTGTATAATCAGTTGTAATCAGTCTTGTGTCGATCATTGTGCCTTGGTGCTTACTGGATTACCTTTATGCCTATAACATCTGGACTCGAAGCTATTCTTGTGAATCAAAAATTTTAAAGCTTGTTTCATCAGACAAAATATTGAAAATGGACCAGTTCAAGTCAATGACAACTACAGACTCATCCATCCCCCTCATCATTCTTAAAGTATTACCTAGAATGACCAGCTAAGATCAATTAAAATGATACTTTCGAATAACAAATATGCCTATTTTTTTGACCAAGATATTAAGATATGTTTCTTTTGATAATATTGTTAATAAAGTTCCTGATTGTGATGTTGGAATATTATTTTCTCGTATTCTTGTCTTTTTCCATTATAAAATACATTATCATTCCTTCCATTGATTTACTTATTATATTTGCACACTGAAGACATCTTCCCATAGAAAAGCGGGACTGGCATGGACAATGCAGGCGACATCGACCATCCTCCGAATAAAGCAATTTAGTGGACATGTAGCTTCCCCACTAATGGCAGAAAGCCTTGCCTTACGCGAAGCGGTACTCTTCTGCAGGAACAAAGGTTTCGCATCCATCCGGTTTGAATCGGACTCCGCCCAACTGATCAATGCCATCAAGAAAAATGAGGCAATATCTGAACTGCATGGAGTCCTCTCTGACATAAGGAAGCTGAGCTCCTCAGTTTCTCCATCATGCTCCTTCAATTGGATCCCGAGAACTCAAAATGTTGTTTGTGACTCTTTAGCTAAAGAAGCATTATGTTTGGTTGAGACATTTATGCCAACCACCTAACTTTTATGGTTGGAATTTAATGAGAATGTGTTCAAAAAAAAAAAACCAACTTTGTGTGGCACTGTTTAAGATGCATGGTTCGGCTCTAGTTTGATTCAAATTCAGTTTCTAATAAAAATATAAATGGAGTTTCACTTTTTCGAAATCTGGTTATTAATATCAAATTCAAAGAGAAATAAACAGTATCATTACAGACAGTGATTGTTATTCATTATTAGATAACATTGTGAAAGGAAAAAATAAATGCCTTACATAAAAATAACATGTTCGAAATTCAAAGATAAAGAACTTCCGTGGAGAAAGGAAGGACTTGGTGAAATAAATAGTTGAACATAATAAACAGAAAGCGTTTTAGGGTTTCAGTCATCCGAGTAAAACCGAAACCGATCCAAATTAGTTAACTAGATCGCATCTCCTCCTGATCTCACCCTGATTCCCGGTAAGAATCTGGACCAAACCGAGTTTAACCATTGACTCGGAGAAATCTCTGTTGAAGGTAAACCCATGGGTATACACCTGCTTCTGAATGTAGAGCTTGGTTTCCCAGTCATTGAGAAGTGCTGTGAGAATGTGTTAAAAAAAAAAAAAAAGACATCTTCCCATGTCACCCTGAAATAGCTTTGGACGATGTTATTAATATAACTGCTCATCTCTCAGAACTTGGTCATTTGTAGTGATTTGATAATTTCTTGACATGCAAATAACTATGGAGAGTCCTCATCTGGTTTTGATGGCGGTATTAGGAACATTGGCTATTATTCATCTTGTTCAAGCTCAAGATCAACAAGGTATCCACATCTTACTTGCTCGTTGTTATATATATGTGCCTCTTGAAATGGTACATTTTTTATGGTTGATATATTCTATTTGTTAACAGGATTCATCAGTTTGGATTGCGGGTTACCTTCAAGTGAACCGTCTCCTTATGATGAGGCGATGACCGGTATACGCAGGCCTGGGTATACGGTTCTCTTCTGACAAAGAATTCATCCTAAGTGGAAAAACTGGTCGAGTCCGAGCAAATGCTGGCGTATATCTGAAGCCATACGAGACACTAAGATATTTTCCAGACGGGTTTCGGAACTGCTACAATCTAAACGTGGAGATGGGAAGAAAACAGTTGATCAGGGCTTACTTTTTCTATCAAAATTATGATGGTCTTGACATTAAGCCGAAGTTTGATTTGTATATTGGACCAAACCCATGGACCACGATAGATTTACAAAAAGACGAGAATGGTACACGGAGAGAACTCTTGCACATTCCAAAATCAAACTCGTTGAAGATTTGTCTTGTTAAGACTGGGGAAACTACACCACTGATATCCAGCTTGGAAATACGGCCGATGGGAAATGGCACTTATATCACTAAGTCTGGCTCCCTGACTCTTTTCAGTAGGATATATCTCAAAGACTCACTGACTCACATAAAGTAACTCAACTTTTAAAACTGGATTGTTCTCTTCTTTTTGATGTGTTTGATCTGCTTTGCTCTGTTTTTGTGGTTATGTTTTTCGGAAAGAAAAAAATCAATCTTGAATTTGGTCTAACCCGGTATAGTACAATAATCTTATGCAGAGTAGATTTTGAGGGGTTTGAAACATTTCTTAAAAACTTTAGTAATTTTTTTTTGTATTCTGCGTTATCACCTTTATTAGGCTTAAATAGTTGGCGATAGAGTTTTAAAAAGGGATACTCATACATATATATTGTGTTCTTGTAATCCTAATTGTATATTGAAATTGTTTCCAATAATAATATTTCCACATTTGGTGAACTAAGTTAAATCTTTGTTTGTTTTACTTATCATATTATTGCATTGTCTTTTTGCATCCGTTATAACAAAAATTATAATACAAATTAAAAGACAAAAACGGTGAAGCATGCCAATGTTCTTTAAAAAAAATTACAACCAATTACAACTCCCCAAAGTGCATGACATATGATATGTTCCGTCTTATTTACTTATGCCACTTCTACAACCAATCTCCACGTACCCGAACGATGCATATGATCGCGTATGGCCTCCGTACTTCAGGAGCAAATGGACCCAAATTTCAACTACTCTCCAAGTGAGCAACTCAAACAAATATCTTCCACCAAGAGTCGTACTCCAGACTGCTGCAACGCCTACTAATGCCAGTGCGCCATTGACGATACAATGGAGTCCGAGTAATGTTAATGACCAATATTACTTGTACGTACACTTTGCTGAGATACAAGAGACCAACGGTACCAGGGAATTCACCGCGGTTTTGAATGGAGACACCTCCGACCCTAAAATTCCTCCTAAATTAAATATACATACTATCTTTAGCCTGTCTCCAAGTACTTGCAATAATGAGATATGCATTTTTCAGCTGATAAGAACCAACAGATCAACCCTTCCACCTCTTCTTAACGCTCTTGAGATGTACACAGTTACACCGTTTCCGCAGTCTGAAACAAATGAAAGCGATGGTATGTGCATATAAGGTCTATGCATTTGTTGTATGTTCAAAAAGAGAACATGACCACAATAGAGTAGTCAAGTCATTTAATATCGCTTCGTTGGATCTGCTTTGATTGCAGAGGGTCTAGCGTTGAGAGAAGGAATGACAAGCTGCAGAGATATGGGACTCAGGAAGGTGCGATGTGAATCAGACTCAGCCCAACTGATTAAGGCGATCAACTCAGGAACGTTTCACCCGGAACTTTACGGAATTATTTTTGATATCTGTAGTTTATCTTGTTCTTTTGATGAAATCTCTTTCTCTTGGATCTCAAGGGAAAAAAACAAAGCAGCTGATAAGCTTGCAAAACTCTGTCTGGTTGGAGAGGAGGCCATTATGGCTGACACCTAACTTTTGATTTGCATTAATATACGTCTGTGTTTCAAAAAAAAAAAAATCATGTTAGTGGCTGCTGTTCAACACAGCCACCTATGGAATCAGTAGAATCAGCTGGCAAGGAGATCCATGTGTCCCTCAACCGTTTATGTGGGACGGATTAAACTGTAGAAACACCGATGTGTCTACACCACCAAGAATTACTTATTTGTAAGTCATCAGATCAATATAGTCACACATTTTCTTCAAGATCCGTTAGTAGTTATGATCAATGATTATTTACACTTTTCAATGTGTTTTTGGACTATCACCAGAAACTTGTCTTCAAGTGGTCTAACTGGAACCATAGCGGCTGGAATTCAGAATCTTACACAACTAGAAATCTTGTAAACTTGTTCATTGCTATATTCCTGGGAATAAATTGGTTGAATTTGATTTTTTATAAAATTCAATCTTGAAAAATTTAGGGACTTGTCAAATAATAATTTGACTGGAGAGTTGCCTGAATTTCTGAGCAACATGAAATCTTTGGTGTTCATGTAAGTTTCTCTCCACGTTATATTCCTATTATCTTCCAAATTCCACGTTAGTTCCTTTTCCTTTATGTATGTATGTATGAAGTGCTCTGTTTTTCTTCAACAGAAACATAAGCTGGAATGATCTTAATGGTTCAGTTCCTCAGCTCTTCGGAGGAAAAGGACTTGAGTTATTGTGAGAAAATTTCACACATATTTTTGAAAATTTCTCATTGTCTAGAACCCATTTCGTAACTGATATCTTGAAACTATTTGTGTCTTCTTGCAGTCCTCAAGGGAACCCAAGGCTTTGTGCCTCTGTTTCATGCCTACCACCCAAAACCAAACCATTTCCAGTGGCGACTGTAGCGTCAGTTGCTTCTGCTCTGGCTATTATCATTGCTGTTTTGGCTCTTATTTTTATTTTCAGAAAGAAAAAGCCGGATGTGGGAGGTAATGTGCAAGAAACCAACTCCAAGAGCTATAAATTTCTCATGAATAGTTTGCTTATACTCCATGCTGCTTTCGTATCCACAGCATTGCAACCGCCACCTAGTACACCGCCAGTTGCGAATGTTACATATGCTGATTCACCTGTTTCATCAAGTGTTTTATCAATCCAAACAAATAAGAGAAGGTTTACTTATTCAGAGGTCATTAACATGACAAATAACTTCCAAAGAGTTGTTGGAAAAGGAGGATTTGGTGTTGTCTATCATGGTACTTTAAACGGATATGAACAAGTAGCCGTTAAAGTGCTCTCTCAATCATCGACTCAAGGCTATAAGCAGTTCAGGGCAGAGGTAAGCATAACTTTAAATTTCATTGAAATGTTTATGATCATCCTTATCATCACAAGCTTATGGATTTCATGTGTGTTTTTATGGATGATTAGGTTGATCTTCTTATGAGGGTTCACCATGCAAATTTGGTTAATCTGGTTGGATATTGTAGTGAAGGAGATCACTTGGCTCTCATCTACGAGTTTGTGCCCAATGGAGACTTAAGACAACATCTGTCTGGTAAACCTGAAAATAAAAATTGTCATTAACATATTATACTTCAGAAAATGAATCTAACAATTAATATACAGGAAAAGGAGGTAAATCAATTATCAACTGGACTATGCGGCTATGAATAGCTGTGGAGGCTGCCTTAGGTTTGTACTAAGTTATACCATACAACAAGAACTTATTCTTTCTTCCATTTTCCAAGTTTCCATAAAAGTTGGTTGCATAACGCTAATAATAGATAAATCCGTTGAGCAGGATTGGAGTATTTACATTCTGGGTGCATACCGCCAATGATTCATCGAGATGTGAAAACTACAAACATTTTGCTGGACGAGCAGTTCAAAGCCAAGCTTGCTGATTTTGGGCTATCGAGATCTTTCCCAGTTGGAGGTGAATCTCATGTTTCAACGAAGGTTGCTGGTACTCCCGGATACCTTGATCCCGAGTAAGTATTGTTAGCTAACATCACAATGTGGTGAAACAAGTTTTCTTGTTTTTTTTCAATGGTAGGATACCTATAGAAAACAATATACTATGTTGTTTTGCCTTGCAGATACTACCGTACAAGTCGGTTGACTGAGAAGAGTGATGTGTACAGCTTCGGGATTGTGTTATTGGAGATGATCACAAACGAACCTGTGATTGACCAAGCCCGTGCAAAGACTCACATAACACAATAGGTTGGGTTTGAGCTGCATAGCGGAGAAATTAGTTGTATCATGGATCCAAACCTTTACGGAGATTATGACTCACGTTCTGCTTGGAGAGCTCTTGAACTGGCAATGTCATGTGCAAATCCTTCCTCAGCAAAACGGCCAAGCATGTCTCAACTTGTTGTTGAACTAAAAGAGTGTCTTTTGTCAGAAAACTCAAGGAGAAGTGTGAGTAGAGGCATGGACTCACAAACTTCCTCAGAAGTGTATGATCATTGACATTGGAATGTTCCTATGGCGAGATAGTTTGAGCTGCTGCAGCTAACATGTAAAGAAATTGCAATACTAAATCTGGTCACATTGATTTGGACCATTGACATCATATCCTATGAATCTTTGGTGATTTTTGGTTTAATAATGAATGTGTTGATTCTTGTCTGCCATGATGTGAATGTTTATAAGAGAATGTGGAGATTTCTCATGGCTTTTTGTTGGTGCTAATCGCCATGATTTCATATAGTTCAAGATCAGAACCAAAAAAATATAGTCTTAGAGCATCCACAACGATAATTTTTCAACAATAGTATTATTATAAAAGGTAAGAGAGATGAAGAAAGACTTAATAGCATGATTAACCCACAATCCTACTTAGAGTCTCTTAGTAATTATTTTATTAATTAAATGTAATTAAGAACCTTAGTTAAGAAACACTTTGATTTTGTGTTCCAACAGGAGTCTCTTATTTAGAGGTTCTTAAAAAAAAATAAACATTGCTCAAACATGTGTATGGTTCATGAAGATTGGATACAAGCATGTAGAGATGTTTATAGATATGCAATACACAGGGAGCAATTGGCCTGCAATTTGAGACCTGACTCAGAACAATAAAGTTTTTTGTTGTTATACCACAAAAAAAACATTAAACATTGCTCAAACATGTATATGGTTCATGAAGATTGGATACAAGCATGTAGATGTTTATAGATATGCAATACACAGGGAGCAATTGGCCTGCAATTTGAGACACCTGACTCAGAACAATAAAGTTTTTTGTTGTTATACCACAAAGAGTTCGACCTTTACAGCATATTTACAACAAAATCTACACAAGAGGGGAATGGAGAGAACTAGAAGAGAAAGTCTCCGAGGTATTACTGTGGACTCTGAGTCTTGTTCCTTGGAGTTAAAGGATGAAGAAGGGGAAGACACGCCTCTTCCATAGAGAGGAACCAACGAGGAGATGACAATGTTGGATTTGCAGACAGGGCAGCTGTTCTGGTGGTGGTGATCAATGGAGACAGAAGACAACTGAACATGTAACCACTTGTAAATGCAAGGCCAGCAGAAAAGGTGTCCGCAGAGAGTGACCACCGGATCAAGGGATTAAAGCAACAAACTTTCATTTCAACAAAAGAACTAAGAAAATGATTATATGCTAAATCATGATCCTTTTGAGTGACCACAAAGACTCAGACTATACAGTTGATTGTTGATTGTTTGAACTTGTGATTAGAACTAACCACACCAAGAAAAATATTTGGAAACTAGATTAATACCAAAGCCGTCCAAGGTTTACAAGACAACAGACTGAGTCATACTACTGCAGTAAGCAAACTAGGAATAAAACGACCAAACTGAAAAAACACCAAACCAAAAGAGAAAAAACAACACATACGTCCGTCCACCATACGACTTACGTCCAGTACCAAAGTGAAAAGCATAGAGCCAAACTAAAAGGTGAGACTACCTTCAACCACATTCAAACGCAGAGCTGGTCCTCTCTCATCCCACACATGCTCCCCAAACACAGCCCCAGTCCTGTCGTCAAACGTGCATTTCTTTGGTGGTTCCATTCTTGCCGTATAGCCTCTCGCTGTCAACTGATCAAAACTCAGCACGTTCTCCTTCAACCCAGGAACGAAAAGAAAACTTGATGTCGTAATTCCAAACCAAGTTCCTGTTAAGCAGAACAAAATCAGAATACCACTAATCCAAACTCAATATATCATATCGTCATTTCCTAAACAGAGTGATCGATATTCAAAGCTGAGTACTTGTCGTTTCAGTTCAACAAACTTCCTCAAAGCTAATCATTTTAAGCCTGGAATTGCCTCAAGTGTGGAAGTCTGGATGATCAATGAGACGGAACCGCTGAGCTTTGGATCAATAACCAGACACTTAGCTTTAAGGAATCATTTCAAGAGGTGTTTAAGGTTTTTGCACAAATATTAAGAAAATATAAATTTTTATGAAATTGTTTTTGGTTACATAAAATAATATTAAATTAGACTAATTCAACCAATAAAAAAAAAGATTCAGTATTTTATAATTGGTCAAAAATTTCAAATGATATTAAATTTCATTTAGAATTGTGAGAACATCACTTATTTTGAAACAAAATCAAAATCCTTAAATACCAATTAAACTGATACGGAGAGAGTATACTTAGTTGCAACGTCGACCCTGATAATTTGGGGGTCTTAGACCAATTAGTAAAGATTTCAAAAATTTAGGGGCCTAAATTTTTTTTTTTTTTTTAAATTTGAGGGCCAAGAAGAACGTTTCGTTGTATATATTATTTCCTTAACACTTAGTTCCACGAATCTACAACCAAAAGGCACCAAAGAGAAAGGACAAGACATTAGTTCTATTCTGAAAGTTCTTATTTGTTCCTACCCAATTGATAATTGATAACAAGGACCAAGCAAGACATTGCGATTCGTATCCAAGAGAGTAACGAGATTTACGTCTTTAAGCAAGTTTACGAGCTCCCTCTGAGACTTCTCCCTGAATTAGAATTGAGCAAACATATGAGAGGAGAAGGAGAAAACCATTCAAAGTGTTGACAAGGGACTCACCTAATGGATTTGAGATTGAGAGGAGCATTTTTCTTTTAAGAGCATTTTTCTTTTAAGAGCGGGTTCTTCTCCCTCTTAATTAAGAGTTGTTCCTTACATTAATATTTTCTTTTCTTTTTTTTTTTAATTATAAAATATCTTAAGAAACACTTTTAAGAGCCCCAGATAATTTTACTCTGAGGAGAGAAGAGAGAGGGTGCTCTCAAACGACAACACAAAAATCAAAAGTAAGAACATGCTCTAATAGCTGTCATGATGCTATTGGTTTGATTTTATTTGTGTTAATTTAATTACAGCATACAATTATATTATTTTTATAATTAGAGAACAGTTTGGTAGAAATTTTATTGTTGCTGATGCTCTTATGTGTTATTTATGTTTTCTACTAGTTTAATATAATTACTAGATTTTGATCCGCGCTTTGAAAACGCAGGTTTATCTTTAAATTAAATAAATTGTTTTTACACAAATTTTTAAATAAGATAAAATATAGATTTGAGCATATTTATCGGAAACCAAGAAACCGAACCGTACCATAAAAAAGAAAATTAAACTGAATTTCATATTTAACCGAGCGGATCCAATATCTCTAGAACCAAAATACCAGGACAGAACCAAAAACTAAGAGTATCCAATTTTTTAAAATACAAATTATATACCAAAAAATATTAGTTATATTTAATTTTGAAATAGCCAAATATCTAAAAATATTATTTATAAACCAACTTACCCAAAAATCGAATTACCCAATTTTCTTAGAAATATTAAAAATTATCTGAATTATTAGTATTTTGTCCAAACAACCTGAATAACCCGATATTTAAACTAACCAACCCGAATTATCTAATATTTTTATTATAAATCTGAAATGACCAAAAACTATATCGAACTGGAAACAAATTGGACCCGGATTTTTTTTGGATATTAACTGGTTCCTAACTTTGGCACCCGAACCAAGCAGAAACCAAAATAACTTAACTGAAAGCAGACTATACTTTGTAAGTACCTGAAGAATTTCTAAATTTACAGAAACTAAAATAACTTATCTGAAAGCAAACTATACTTTGTAAGTACCTTAAGAATTTCTAAATTTCTAGAAACACAAAGTAGAAACCAAAAATGTGATTAAACTTCTCATATACTTTTTATTAGTATAAATAAATTAAATAAATTATTTGATTTTTCATATAAAGTAAATACATTGTATTTATGTTATGAATTTTAATTTATGAGTTTTGTAATGAGCATATTAAAGTTACATTTGTGAGTTTTAAAATTAATATGAGATTTTAATCATTTTAGTTATATTATTATATTAATATAACTATGTAAATAGATGAAATTTCTTTTTTTTTTCAGGTGAAATTGTTTTAGGATTCTCTTACACTCTCATATTGTGTATATATATATACTAACGTGTGTTGTACACTATTAGTCTATTATAAATGTATTTGTTAATGTCCCACACTGAAGATTAGCCAAATAAAAATGTCACACGGTTAAACCATTTTGTAACGGTTTCCTCGCTTTTAATGAGATAATTTTTAATAAATAATTATATGCCATAAGAATCAAAACAATCGGTAATGTTTTGTTTGAATTAATTGTAGGACCAAAATAATAACTAATAGTAATAGTATAGATATTAATTAGATTTAATTTTATTTAACAGCTTTTAAAGATTAATGATTTCAATTACAGCTTAAACTAAGTAAGAAGATATTGAAATTGAGTTTACTTGGAGATGAACAATGTTTTATTTCTTATTCTTCTTTACTTTCGGTAACCAATTATGATTATCGTCTCTCAAGCCACAGGGCAGTGAACTAAAATTCAGAATGACAAAAGATCAAACATATGTTGCAACACATATCATAGTTATAATTAACCTTTACCAAGTTTCGGCTTTCACTACTTTAAGACCTTTCTTATACCTATTAATCGTAGCTTTGATATCTATCATTTTCAAAAGATCAGGTTGATCACCTCTCACAAAGTATTCCTACGTTGTAAGCAATTTTATGCTTCTGCTTTAGCTTTCATTTGCTTTAGAACTTTTCTTAAACCTATACAACATAGCTTGGACATGCATTTTCTTCAAAAGCGCAGGTTGACTTCTTACGTCTAAATTCTAAAGGGTTGCTATTGATTACTCTAACTGTTACTATCCTCTCTCACAATAACACATGTCTGGTTATCTTCCAACATCGGTTCAAATTCAAACCCAATCCTAGGGAGCCTTCTTTACCTCTCGTTCTTTTGGGTAAACACGGTGAGAGATTCAGAGGAAACCCTGGTTTTTCCTACTTGAGAAACATATAAGACCATTGCTTTTTTTATGCTTCTCCATGTGGTATAACTTACATTTTAGTTTATTATCTTGTTGCTCAAACAGTTCTCGTTCCTCCTCTTGTTTTTGTAACTCTTCAAGCAACCCCAGTCACTCTATCTGACTATTCATTTCTTGTTGCTCTCAATCCGTCAATGTGTTATACTGAATTTAGAGATTAGGTAGAGTCATTGTTAACAGGTTTGCATCTATGAATTTTCTTAGATAAGATGAGTTTCCCCTCCCATGAAATCATCATTCGCTAACTCCCACTGCTGATCAGTGTTCTAAGACCCTACAAATATAAGTCCAGCAAAACTTAAACCATAAGGAAGATAGATCACCTAAATCACAGAAAAAGAAGAAGTCAATACTCCCAAATTCGTATTTTAAAAAAGTTACAAAAATCTAAATTCAAGTAAAAGAGGGGAAATCCCTCGAATCTATGAGAATAGAATAAGATGATCTTCTCGTGATTTCTAAAGGCAATTCAATATGATTGATTCAGCTGGGGATTTAGGTTAGAAACTTTCACGGGATATTTCGTGAAAATGATTAACCTTATTTTGTTGATGATTTGGATTTTCGATGTGCATTTTGATATCTTCAAAGCATGAACTTTTGATTTCTGATGATTATGTTTTGTTCATTTTTTTTACTCATAAGTCATGTATAATCTGGAAATATCTTTGCTTGTTCGTGAAATTAGGTACCAAAAAAACACATGACTTGATAAAATGTTAGTTTAATAAAATGGGCCTTGTGTAACGTTATGGAATCTCTTTGGTATGTCACATGATATATTGGTGTAATAAATGAGTTTGGTTAAACTATTTAAGTATAGTTAGAGAAATATAAAGTAAAACCAAAAATTATAATTACTTAGTGAAAGGGTACAAACAACCTTTATAAGTAGATTTATCAAGACTGCTTCCTTTTTAATAGAATAGATTATTTTTTTGAATGAAAGTTTCATATAACTATTACGATAAGAATTTTTGTTATGTATATATATATATGATTTGTTTGTAAATATAAAAACAAATATTACAAACTAGTTTTTAAATCAGATCTACCGTATCATACACGCATTTTTACGTGCGTTATGGTGCTATGTCTAGTGGCTATTGCAGGCTTTGCAGCCAATTTTCTTGATAACGACGATTGAGCATTAGTATCCTCTTATTGTTCGTCTTACGTCTTGCATGGAGAAGTACTAGAAAACACATTGACTTACAAAGTCTTTCTTTTTGAGTTTTCTGTTTTGTATTTTTGCTCTTATTTCTGTAAGTGGTTAAGTTCATGTAATTCCAGTCTCAAAACTAGTCTACTCAAAACCATGTTCCGCTAATGTAGAGGTGATGTACCAACAACATAAGGATCTCCATCAACCAAAAATAGCTTCCATAATCTCGCTTAGTCTATCGGAATTGGACAAAAAAATTAGAATGAAGGTTATTAATTAAACAAAAAGGAGTAATAATAGTAACTGGATGTAACAAATTTAATTTGTTAATAGCATCTACGTAATTGACATTTTATGGGAATTAGTATGAAACAATAAGTAAGGGCCCATTAGTTTCTCCATCCGTATGAACCATCTCGATGGAGATGAGAATTTTGTTCGTTTAGACATTAAAAGTGCAACTCATCTGAATGGATCATCCAGATGACTTTCAGAAATTTAGGCTTAATTTTAAAGTTCATTCAACTGATCCAATTTGGACCATTTGGATGGAAATGGTTCATTCAATTTGGTATAATGTCTATTATGCCCCTGATGTAATTCACAAATTACAAACATAAACATAATATCATTTTGTCACACACGAAAACTGACAAAACCACAAAAAAAAACATTTTTCCGCGAAAACCTAAAATCAAAATTTTCACGCCAAAACCCTAAAAATGCATTTCCGTACAAAATTACAAAAACGTGTTTTTCCGCCAAAACTGCAAAAATATCTTTTCATGCCAAAATCACAAAAACGTGTTTTCACGCCAAAACCCCAAAGCGCATTTTTCCGCCAAAACACAAAAACACGTTTTCCCACCAAAACCACAAAACGTGTTTTCCCGCCAAAACCGAAAAATGCATTTTCTCATCAAAATGCATTTTCCACCAAAACTGCAAAACGCGTATTTTCGTGAAAACTGCAAAAACGCACTTTCCCGCGAAAACCGCAGAAACGTGTTTTCCGCCAAAAACGCATTTTCCCGCGAAAACCGCAAAAACATATTTTCCGCCGAAACGCATTTCCACGAAATCCGAAAAAACACGTTTTCATGCCAAAACTACAAAAACGCGTTTTCACGCCAAAAACGTTTTTTCACGCCAAAACGCAAAAACGCGTTTTTCCGCCAAAATCGTAAAACGTGTTTTTCCGCCAAAACCAAAAACGTGTTTTCCCGCCAAAACCGAAAATCTCGTTTTTCCACCAAAACCGCAAAAACGCATTTTCCCACCAAAACCACAAAACGTGTTTTCTCGCCAAAACCGAAAATTGTATTTTCCCACAAAACCCGAAAAATACGTTTTTCCGCCAAAACAAAAAAAAATGTGTTTTCCCGCCAAAACCTAAAAACGCGTTTTCCCGCCAAAATCGAAAAATCTCGTTTTTCCGCCAAAACCGCAAAATGCTTTTTTTCGCCAAAACCAAAAAAATTATCCCCCCCCCCAAATCGAAAAAATCTCGTTTTCCCGTCAAAATCGAAAAATCTCGTTTTCCGCCAAAACCGAAGTTATAGTCGGTTTATTATTAATACTCTTTTAGTTTGAAACTCTAAAGTTTTTTTTTTTAAATACATGTTTATCAAAAAAAAAAATTTGTTTATTAGAAGTTATTATTGTAGTAAATTTTAGATATGATTAAATCAAGACAAACTGGCGCAGCACAAGGGATAAAGAAGAGGTTCGTTTAGTCTTAGGAATACCCGAACGTCGACTGAACTTTGAGTTTCGTTGATTCGAGAAGAATGGCCGAAATCAAAGAGAAAAGATGAACTTCAAGTTCTTTAGATTATTATTATTAGCGTCCCCTCTTCTCACGTTACAAGCTTGTATATATACAAGACTCAAATCCCGAATACTACTAAGATAAGGACAACTTAAATAAAGATAATGACGTAATCCTAAGATAATGATAAAGCCCAACTAACTAGATAAAACCAAAACGTAAAGAGTCGGTTCCCTCCATACACGAAGAGTAATGGCGTGAACCGCAAGGCAAGTAAGGATGCGCTGCATCACAAGGGTATTTTGGTAATTTGTTTACTAAACTCATTTGGATGAAAATAAATAAACAAACATAAAATTCATTTAGATGATTCATCTAGATGAACCATTTGGATGGACAAACAAACAATCCCAAAAATCTGAATGGATCATCTAAATAGATCGTACAAATGAATCATCCGGATGGAGATGACAGATGATGAAACGAACAGCCAGTGTTTTATTGCGTGAACATTCTTGGAAGGTAATACTAAGCAAGTTGTGCGTCGCTCCATTGTTCTTGATAATGATGTTCGAACATTGGCATCCTCTTAATTATCTTGTTTGCCGTCTTGCATGGTTAAGTTTCCACTACAAACCCCCTTGGACTTGACAAAGTTTTTTCTTATATATTATCGTATTATCATCCACAGACCAGCGTGGTTTCTTTTTTCCTTTCGAAGTAAGGTACTATGGAGATATCTCTAGCGCTTTTGTTGGTCCTAGTTGCCATTTCAGACATCATACATCTTGTTCAAGCACAGAGCCAGCCAGGTAATGCTAGTCAACATGTTTGTACTTAACCAGTTCCCTTTTTAACAGTCAAATATGTTAACAGGGTTTATTAGTTTGGACTGCGGACTACCTGCGAATGAACCATCTCCTTACAGTGAGTCGAAAACTGGATTGCGTTTCTCTTCGGACTCAAAGTTCATCCAAACCGGAGAAATTGGTAGAATCCAAACAAATCTAGAGAATCCCTTGAAGCCATACACGACGCTGAGGTATTTTCCAGAAGGAACACGGAACTGCTACAATCTACCCGTCGACAAGGGAAGGAAGTATTTGATCAAGGCTTGGTTTAGATATGGAAATTATGATGGTCATGACATTAAACCCATGTTTGATCTGTATATTGGACCAAATCTATGGGCCACTGTTGATATGCAAAACCTAGATGGAAATAGTACAAGTGAAGAGATCTTACACGTTGCTAAATCGATCTGATGCTGAATGTCCCTGAGCGGTGGTAGCCCTAGAGGTAGCTCGTGAGGAAAAATATCCTCATATTCATCCAGCAGACGAGTGATGCTAGGGTCAACGGGGTGAAGTGTCGTTGTTGTCGGATCAGTTGCTATTAGCGCTATAGCGAATCTCTCATCCTGAAGCTCTTGCGTGAACGCAGCATACGAACAGAGTAATACCGTATTGCTAGATCCTGTTCCTTCCACCAAGTGTTGATTTGTTGCTGGTGCGATCTTCGGCTGTTCCGGAGGGAGGACTTGGTTTGGAAGCAACACAATGCGACGATTTTCAAAGAAGAAACTGTAGACATTGCTTCGTCCACTATGGGAGACGTCTCTGTCGTACTGCCAAGGCCTTCCCAACAATATGTGACTGACGTCCATGGGAACTACATCGCAGTAGATCTTGTCCTTATAGTGCGCTCCAATCGATAAGGAAACCAGGACTCGATGGACCACTCTTATCGCTGATCCTTCTTTCAGCCAGACCAACTTATATGGTGACGGGTGGTCAGAACGTCGTAATCCCAACTTGGTAACTGCTTCCTCAGAAATCACATTGCGACAACTGCCCGAGTCTATGACGTAACGGCAAATCTTCCCTTTAACGGTGCATGTCGACGTGAAAATATTAGTACGTAACCACGGTTGGTCATCTTGTCTCATCGGTGCGAGACAAACACGTCGTAACATTAACAAAGTTCCTTGGTCGCCTTCGTTGTGATCATCAGTAATCTGATCGAGCAGGTCGTCCTGTTGCTCTAACCCGTCGTCGTCCCACTTAACATCATCCGCCAACAACCCACGACGCGTAGCGTTAGGGCATGCTGTTTGTCTGTGACCCTGTTCACCACAAGTGAAACATCGCAACGCATTAGGGCGAGTGGAACGTCGGAGTTCTTCCGTTGGTAACGGTGTCCGTGTTGTAACGGTGGCTCGCTGACCATCCGCCGCTTCTTTGGTGTTTGGCGCTTGTGCCGTTGAGTCGCCTGCAGGTTGTTGAGAACGCTGTCGTGCTGAATTCGTCCAGCCTTGTGAGGTTGATTTGAACTGTGACTCAAATGCAACAGCTCGCCTATGAGCCTCAGCAACCGTGAGTGGGTCAAACTGCGACATGGCGTTCTGTATCTGCGTCCTTAGTCCACCAATGAAACGCGACACCAATTGGATTTCACTGTCAAAGACCTCAGTACGAGTCAGTAATAACGTGAATTCCTCAGCATAGTCATCCACGCTGCGAGATCCCTGACGCAAGTTCTGGAGTCTGTTGTACATAGTACGGTCGAAATTGTAGGGTAAGAATGCTTTGCGAAGCACTTTCTCAAGCTTGCTCCAAGTATTGATGTTTGATTTTCCTGCCCGAACTCGCGTTGCCTTGACTTGCAACCACCACGAAGCCGCTTTACCCCTGAATTTTGTTGCAACGAGCGCAACCTTCCTCTCTTCTGGGACTCGTTTGAATTCTAATAACTCTTGGACTGCAACAAGCCAATCCAACAGTTCCTCTCCCCGGACGCCTCCGTGGAATTCGGGAATCTCTACTTTGAAACCCATCTCCCAGCTTCTGTCCTCACGATCCCGATTCGGCAGGTTCATTCTGTTGCCTTGTCGAAGTTCTTCCTCTGCAAAGGGGTTATCCTCCACTTCGGTTGACTCCTCTTCAAAGAGAACGCGCCTCCTATCACGATCACGTTGATGCTGGAGTACTGTTTCCGTTATCTCCCTAACGGAGTTTTGAATTGTCACTTGAATGTTTTCTTGCATATCACGAAGTGTGTTACGCAACTCCTCCCATTCGTTCAATGGGAACTCATTGGTGTTGGTGCGCCGTGGAGCCATTCTGACAACCAAAAAAAATTGTTTCTGTTTTAGGTCGGAAAACGTTCTTGCTCTGATACCAAAACTGGCGCAGCACAAGGGATAAAGAAGAGGTTCGTTTAGTCTTAGGAATACCCGAACGTCGACTGAACTTTGAGTTTCGTTGATTCGAGAAGAATGGCCGAAATCAAAGAGAAAAGATGAACTTCAAGTTCTTTAGATTATTATTATTAGCGTCCCCTCTTCTCACGTTACAAGCTTGTATATATACAAGACTCAAATCCCGAATACTACTAAGATAAGGACAACTTAAATAAAGATAATGACGTAATCCTAAGATAATGATAAAGCCCAACTAACTAGATAAAACCAAAACGTAAAGAGTCGGTTCCCTCCATACACGAAGAGTAATGGCGTGAACCGCAAGGCAAGTAAGGATGCGCTGCATCACAAGGGTATTTTGGTAATTTGTTTACTAAACTCATTTGGATGAAAATAAATAAACAAACATAAAATTCATTTAGATGATTCATCTAGATGAACCATTTGGATGGACAAACAAACAATCCCAAAAATCTGAATGGATCATCTAAATAGATCGTACAAATGAATCATCCGGATGGAGATGACAGATGATGAAACGAACAGCCAGTGTTTTATTGCGTGAACATTCTTGGAAGGTAATACTAAGCAAGTTGTGCGTCGCTCCATTGTTCTTGATAATGATGTTCGAACATTGGCATCCTCTTAATTATCTTGTTTGCCGTCTTGCATGGTTAAGTTTCCACTACAAACCCCCTTGGACTTGACAAAGTTTTTTCTTATATATTATCGTATTATCATCCACAGACCAGCGTGGTTTCTTTTTTCCTTTCGAAGTAAGGTACTATGGAGATATCTCTAGCGCTTTTGTTGGTCCTAGTTGCCATTTCAGACATCATACATCTTGTTCAAGCACAGAGCCAGCCAGGTAATGCTAGTCAACATGTTTGTACTTAACCAGTTCCCTTTTTAACAGTCAAATATGTTAACAGGGTTTATTAGTTTGGACTGCGGACTACCTGCGAATGAACCATCTCCTTACAGTGAGTCGAAAACTGGATTGCGTTTCTCTTCGGACTCAAAGTTCATCCAAACCGGAGAAATTGGTAGAATCCAAACAAATCTAGAGAATCCCTTGAAGCCATACACGACGCTGAGGTATTTTCCAGAAGGAACACGGAACTGCTACAATCTACCCGTCGACAAGGGAAGGAAGTATTTGATCAAGGCTTGGTTTAGATATGGAAATTATGATGGTCATGACATTAAACCCATGTTTGATCTGTATATTGGACCAAATCTATGGGCCACTGTTGATATGCAAAACCTAGATGGAAATAGTACAAGTGAAGAGATCTTACACGTTCCATCATCAGACTCGCTGCAGATTTGTCTTGTTAAGAATGAGGGAACTACACCGTTCATATCATCTTTGGAATTACGGCCGTTGGGAAACAATTCTTACATCACTCAGTTTGGTTCTCTCAAGCTTGTAAGTCGAGGATATTATACCACGTCAAAGAATTACATAAGGTAACCTAACTTCAAACAAACTTTGTATCTTCTTAGTGCTCTGTTTGTAGGTGCCGTTATGCTTATGTTTCTTGACGTGATGCTCTGTTTCCTCTTTCAAAGAAAGGACTATTCAATCCTCGACAATAAGTATACAAAATGAAACAGTCCAGGCGAACTAATTAAAATGATCATATCATATCTTATTTAGTTAGTTACTAACGAATATCGTGCCCACCCTTAGGTACCCGGACGATGCATATGATCGGCTATGGAGTCGGCTTTCTCCGTCGTCGTCGTTGACCTACATATCCACCACTAGCGATGTTTCTGATGGTGGAAATTACAATATACCAAAAGCCGTGGGACAAAAGGCTGCCATCCCCACTAATGCTAGTCTGTCATTGCTGATTCAATGGACTCCAGAAAGTTCTAATGACCAATATTACGTGTATTTACACCTTGCAGAGATCCAAGACTTGCAGGCCAACGAAACCAGGGAATTTTCCGTGTTCTTAGATGGAAATAGGTTATCTGACCCGATAATTCCTAAAAAGTTTGAAATAACAAGTATGCAGAGCCTAAACCCGAGAACGTGTGGAGGAGAGGAATGCAGTTTGAAGCTGACAAGAACACAGAGGTCTACTCTTCCACCTCTACTTAACGCTTTTGAAATCTATAGAGTCATCCAGTTTATGCAACCCGAAACAAATGAAACTGAAGGTACGTTTTTGTATGTTTTAACAAGATAAACACAACAAGTTGTATTAATTTAGCTACATCCAGATCTAAGATTTTGGCACCCCTTGACATTTAGTAAGAATTTTATTTTTACAAAATTAAAACAATTTCAGAATATCTTCTATATATATATATATTATATTTTACAATTTTGGAGGTTAATATCAATGTTTCATTGGGTTATGCTGATTTTAACTTATAATTTGTATGTCAGTGGTGGCTTTAAAAAGTATCCAAGACACCTATAAATTGATTAGAATCAACTGGCAAGGTGATCCATGTGTCCCTCAACACCTTATGTGGGATAATTTAACCTGCAGTAACACAACTATCTCCAGACCACCAAGAGTTACCTCTTTGTAAGTCCTAACTTCGCTAGTGCACACACATTCATCAAAATCTGTTAGTAATCATATGACCATCGACCCTTTACATGTCGTTTTTAAATTTTCACCAGAAACTTGTCTTCTATTGGTTTAACTGGAACCATAGCAGCTGCCATCCAAAACCTTACGCAGCTTGAAAAACTGTAAGTATGTTCACTGAATGTTGAAGGCCTTTTTTCTTGTGCAACACTGAATGTTGAAGACAAAAACCTGTTGCTATATGGATAATAATTAAATTAAAGAATCCCTGTTTTCTTGTTCTATAATGTAAACTTTAGGGACTTGTCGAATAATAACTTGACTGGAGAGGTGCCGAAATTTCTAGGCAACATAACACCGTTGTTGTTCATGTAAGTTTCTCTCAACATGCTTAGTGATGAGTTTTCACCTCAAATCATGTTTGCCCACGTGAAGGATTGCGCGTTTTCACAGAAACTTAAGCGGGAACGATCTCAATGGTTCGATACCTCAATCGCTTCAGAGTAAAGGCATAGAGCTACTGTAAGAATTATTCATACTATCAAATCCTTTTTCCATATGAGATAACTTGAGCTTCCCTAAAACCTAAGCTCTAAACCATAAACCTTCGTTGTCTTGTAGTCTTCATGGAAACCCAAGGCTTTGTCAGACAAAATCATGCACAAAACCACAAAGCAAGGACTTTCCGGTGGTAATTGTTGCAACTGCGGCTTCTGTGATCATTCTCATTGCCGTTTTGGTTCTTGTTTTTGTTCTTGTTTTCAGAAAGAAAAATCAATACACTGCTATGCAAGGTAACTCTCACCTAGTCAGTAAACAGTTAAGGCCTCACTCTCATGCGAGCACTCTTGTTTACAACTCCTAATGTTTCTCTAATCCACAGCTCTACAGATGCCACCAAATATGCCGGCAGTGGTGAACATTGAAAATGCTAATTCACACGAACCGTTAAATGAGATTAAAAGGAGAATGTTTACATATTCAGAGGTCATTAAAATGACAAATAACTTCCAAAACAGTTTAGGTAAAGGAGGGTTTGGCATGGTGTATCATGGTTTTGTAAATGGTTCTAAACAAGTGGCTGTTAAAGTACTCTCTCAATCTTCAACCCAAGGCTATAAAGAATTTAAAGCAGAGGTATTCATCTTTATGAAATCTTCTCAACTTAATTATGATATGTTTCTCGCATCACAAATGTTATGGATACAATATATTGTTGACATGATATTTACTGTTGCTTTAGGTTGATCTTCTTCTGAGAGTGCACCATACAAATTTGGTGACCCTTGTAGGGTATTCCTACGAAGGAGATCACTTGGCTCTCATCTATGAGTTTTTAACCAATGGGGACTTAAAACAACATTTGACCGGTAATATCTTGCTACTGACTTCACGTGTAGCATTAGCGCTTGCAACTCAAAAATTCAAACGGATCTAACTATCTAGCATACAGGAAAAAGAAGTAGACCCATCATTAACTGGAGTAGTCGACTAGGAATAGCTTTGGAGGCAGCATTAGGTTCGTACTATTAAGTCAAACATCATGATACCATTGGGTTTACATAAATAGGTTAAAATAGATGATACCATTGTATAGGATTGGAGTACTTACATATGGGATGCACACCGCCCATGGTTCATAGAGATGTCAAAACTGCCAACATATTGCTAGATGATAATTTCAAGGCCAAGCTCGCTGATTTTGGGCTCTCAAGATCTTTCCAAAGTGGAATCGGATATCAGGATTCCACAGCAATTGCTGGTACTCCGGGATACCTTGATCCTGAGTAAGTATTATTAGTTTTGATATACACACATAAAAATAAAGCTTGATCTTACACTTTCTTAACTGTTAGAAAATATATACTATGTTGGTGTCTTGTAGATATAACCATTTAGGTCGATTGGGTGAGAAAAGTGATGTCTACAGTTTCGGGATAGTGTTGTTGGAGATGATCACAAATCAACCTGTGATTAGCCAAACGTCTGAAAATTCTCACATAACAAAATGGGTGAGCTCTAAGCTTATCTGTGGTGATATTATTGAGATTATGGATCCAAACCTTCGCAAGGATTATGACTCTAATTCTGCATGGAGAGCTGTTGAGCTGGCAATGTCATGTGCAAATCCTTCTTACTCAAAACGACCGTCCATGTCTCAGGTGATTAACGAGCTAAAAGAATGTATCATGTGTGAAAACTCAAGGTTAAGTAATAATCAAGGCTTGGAATCTCGAGCAATAAACATCGGCTTGGACTCTTCGGTAGTTCCTAAGGCAAGATAGGTTCTAGTGTTTGTCCACTTGTGGTACTAATAAAGAAAGCAATAAATCGATAATTAGTTCAATTTTAGCAAAATTTGTAAACTAGTAGAAAATTTGTAATTTTGCTTTGGCCCCATTGACATGTTCAGATCTTATGCTCTGTTATTTTGGTAATTTTGGGTTCTTTATGTGTCATGAGTACCACGAACAGGTCGTTGTGTCTGATATCCTTGTCTTGTCGTCTGGCCTTGAGCCTATTTCTTGCTTGGTTACCTCGAGAGAGGAATGTAGAGGCTGATACTTTGGCAAAGTGTACCTTGAATGTGTTTGTACCTTTGGGCGTTGGGGAGACTTTTAATGCTCTCAACTAACTATCAATTAAAAGTTTGTGTTTAAAAAAAAAAAGAGTACCACGAACAGGTCGTTTTGCTTTAACCATCGGCATTTCAAAGATCATCTTTCTGTTTTAGACTTTTAGTTACTTTGTGCGTGTAACACGTGTTTACTCTTGAGTTCCCTGAAAGTTCACAAATTGAAACTAACTTGAGAAACATATACAGAGAGATCTACAAGATACTTTTTGCTTGAACATCTGAAACAAAACTAGGTCTCTCAATCCTGAAAAGTTCTTTCATACTACTGCACACCAAATTCTTGATAAAGATGTTTAAAAAACAATTACCCAATTGAAACGCATTTACTCATTCTTTTCATTGACTTAAGAAAGTCTTTGTTTTGCTTTCTTATTTGATTTGTTGATATAATCACCTGAACAATGGTTTTCTACTTTTCTTTTATTTTTGCCTTTGGAAAAATGAGGATAAGAAGAGTTCACGTAGGCTTTTGTTTACCCTAAACAGAAATATCGGCCTTGGAAAGACGTTCAGTTAGTAATGATTCTTATTACTACGTTCCTTGAATCATTTCTTTCGGAGCAGTTTCGAGATTCACATAAGGTTAGACACTTTTTCACAACCATCTGTTGAGATCTAACCTTTCTAGTTCATGCTCAACCATCACCTGACCAACTTAACAAATAAATGGGTGGGATTGATTTACAGCCATAGATTTATTGCAATTTTGGACGGCTTAGATCTAATGTTATAGATCATGACAAAACTGATATATCTCCTATACAGATCTAATGTTATCCTGATTTTATTAGACTCATCCCTGTTCCATTGTCGTCGTTTCTTTCATTTTTTTTTTTCTGAATCTCTACAAACCAGAAAAATTTATCATTAATCTGTTGGTTTCACAAATCAGAAAAATCTAATGGGTAGAGAGAGCACTTGACTTACAGAGAGGAAGGAAGAAGATGAGTTGTGTGTTGGGTTTTTCCCTCATTAGCCCAAGACCCAAGAAGCCCAAGAAGAAGAAGAAATATCTAGAGAAAAATGGAGAAGGATGAAGAAGTGTGTAGAAAAGGAAGTGTGTAGAAGATGAAGTGTGTAGAAGATGAAGTGTGTAGAAGATGAAGTGTGTAGAAGATGAAGTGTGTAGAAGATGAAGTGTGTAGAAGATGAAGTGTGTAGAAGATGAAGTGTGTAGAAGATGAAGTGTGTAGAAGATGAAGTGTGTAGAAGATGAAGTGTGTAGAAGATGAAGTGTGTAGAAGATGAAGTGTGTAGAAGATGAAGTGTGTAGAAGATGAAGTGTGTAGAAGATGAAGTGTGTAGAAGATGAAGTGTGTAGAAGATGAAGTGTGTAGAAGATGAAGTGTGTAGAAGATGAAGTGTGTAGAAGATGAAGTGTGTAGAAGATGAAGTGTGTAGAAGATGAAGTGTGTAGAAGATGAAGTGTGTAGAAGATGAAGTGTGTAGAAGATGAAGTGTGTAGAAGATGAAGTGTGTAGAA
>NC_027750.1:5860599-5883215 GCF_000695525.1 Brassica oleracea var. oleracea | reverse complement strand
ATCCAAGAATCAAGAAAAACAAAGAGAGAAAATATTTGTAAGAGAGAGTTTCCAAAAACAAAATCTTTGTAGTAAACCCTTTCCTAAATATTAAGAGTCTTCTTCTTAAATTTTCTAGTTGTCTAATACCATCTTCATCTCATCGATATTGGATAATTTTCCCAACATTGTGCTCAAGTCAAGATCGAGAACAAAGAAATGTTACGCACACTCTGTTTACGCTATGATTCTCACAAACACCGGAGCTGCTCTCAGCATTACGCTCACGCCGAGTTCTAGCTAGTCTCTTCTCACTCTTCTTCATTCAAGGCCGCCACAATCGGTAACATTCCCTCAATTGCCACCGTCGTGTCTTCTTCTTTTGCAGCTGCGATGATCTGAGATGCCAAGAGACAGAAGAAGAAAGGATCAAAAGGGGATGGTTTCTCTACTGGGGAGGGAGTTTAAGAAATAGAGTGCTCAAATTTGCAGATTTTGGTGTTCAATGATTGTAAAGTTTCGATCTTGGCCTCAATGTTAGTTTCTATTTCATGTGACTGAGAGACTACTAATGTTTGTCACAATTTTCGAATTTATCCTTGGTGTAAAGTTTTGATCTTGAATCAAGAAACCTAATGTTTTGCTCTGTGGAGAATTGAGATATTGTGTAATATAACACCAAGTACATATGTACACCAGATCATGTCTACAACAAAATCGCACAAATCCATGCGTACAACCAAATCGAAGATAGCCACTGGAATTTCTCCATAGACAAACAGCACATGACAAGGATTGTGCCTCTTCGTATTGGCATACCCTTGACCTTTCTTAACCATGCTAAGCTTAACTCACCTTTATTATCCATGCTAAGCTCAACATTACCCTTGTACACATATACAGTTACCAACATGTAGACATGTCAATTAGGGCCGAAGCCCGTAGCCCGAGCCCGCCCAGCCCTAAAAATTACCGGGCTTGGGCTTAGCTTTATAAGCCCAAAAAAAATTGGGCCTTTCGGGCTAAGCCCATTTGGGCTTTGGGTATATTGGGCTTAAATCCGTTTGGGCTAGGGCCGGCCCGAAAAACCGAAATTTATATTTTAGCGTAAATATTATCCTTCTTTCTTGTAATCGAAACTATTATTAGAGCATGATTATCTCATGATCCTTAAGTGGGTTTCTTAATGATTATTTAATATTTTAAATGTACTTAAGTGGGATTAAGAACTCTAGTTAAGAAACTCTCATTTTGAGCGGTCCAATGGGAGTTTCTTAATTAGGGGTTCTTAAAACAAATTATTTATTTTAATAAAAAAAATTATTTATGAAATAAAACATATAAAAATATAACATTTAAAACATAGGTTTAAAAAATACATAATAACAAAAATTAGTACAATAATCGAGAATAATTCAGAAAAAAAATCTGAGCTTGAATGGAAAAATTCTCAAAGGTAAATGAATGAAAAAAATCTCAAAGGTGTGATCAAAATGTTGATCAAGTGATCACTCAAAAGTGTTTTGAGAAAAAAAAAACTATGAGATAATTTTTTTTTATAAAACTTGTTTACAAGTCGAACGAAACTTGGTTGCAAAAAAGAACTTGAGAAGGAAATTGAGAGAAGATGTGTGATGAATGAAGAAGAGTGTTGTGTTGTGAATAAAAGTTTGGTATACAAAGTTTATATAGACAAGACTACAAGAGTTCACAAGACTACAAGAGTTCACAAGTTTATATAGACACAAAGCTTTACTAGTCCTGACTGATGACTACAAGAGTTTGCAAGAATACAAGATTACAAGAGTTAGTACGTAAGCATTGCACAAGTGATTACTACACAAGTCCGTGACTGATGACTGATGACTTTACACTCATCTTGACCTGAAAAAATTGAGAACATGACACCCTCTTCTCTCTCTCAAAGTGACAAGCCATGTGACCACAAAGAGCTTTAGAAGAAGTGAAACCTTTACCACATTCTCTGCGAACTTCCTCTCTTTGAACTGCTCCATCTTCTACCTTAAAGACAAAATATCAAACCACTATATAAGCACAGATCAGAAGAAGAAGAATGGGAAACTAGTGAGAACCCACTTATTTAAATTACCTCAAATATTGGAAGAACACAATGAACTAGAGAATCATCAAGCTCAAAGCTTGATACTTTCTGACAGAGATCAGTTTTTGGGGAATGTAATAGTCCTCTCTTGTTAACAGGCAACAGTATTTTTATGTTACAAAAAACCCACTCGTGCAGCTAACTGGTCATACCTATTGTCATCTACTAAAATTGGCATTCTAAAGTACGTGCTAACCCGTCTTTGCTTCAACACATGCCCTTCCCCTGCATTGGTTGTCGAAGCAGCCCCCTGCTTCTTTCTCTTCTTTTCTGCCTTACGCTCCTGGTGATTGTACAGAACCTCTTTTGCATCACCCCATCCCCACTTGGACTTCTTGAAGTTGTGTCCGCCTACAATAAGCCCAACTATATATTCCACTTTCCTATCTTCTATCTCATCATCCCATTTCCCCACCCATATGACTTGTTTGTGCCAATCTCCATCACCGGCTGCACAATAAGCTGCACCCAGGAAAATATACGCATATTAGCATACCAACCCGTACACATGTACACTAACAAAACATTGCACATATGTACGCTACCCCAATAAGGACCCCGTGTACACTTTTCGAACAACCCTTACACGTGTGCAGCACCATAGTGCACTGAACACACTTGTACACAGTTACCCTTACACCTTTTAACTCCCATAACGCACAGAATGAAATGCAAACCAATTACACCTTTACCTCTGAGCCGGTAAATCGAACAGCTTGCCAAAGCAGGAACCCAAAATACGATCCATCTCAAGCGTACCTCGAAGGACATCCCTCACAAAGACAAGGTATTCCAGTGTCGAGTAGACATTCAGTCGCTTGCTAGGGTATCAGTCCGTCGCAAATAGCCTCTCCGGCAATCTCTCGTCGGGGCCATCCCCTCTATTTCCCTCCTCTGCAAATCAAGATACATTGCATCAAACATAGGATAACACTGGTACCAACGCTCAATTTAACCACACAACATCTAACAAAACCCTAGAATCCCAAACACCCACGATTGAGAAAAGTTTTAAAACTCACCGGCTGCAGGTTCTTTCCCTGCTCGTCTCCGTCTCGTCGTCATTTCAGTATCTCCTAAAGTCTCCACTCAAATCTCGTCGGAAACGCTTTCCCTGTCGCCTTCGTCGGAGCAAACAGAGAGAGCTCTTGGATCTGTGTTCGCGAAAATGAAAACGGTTTACTCCCCCTTCGTACCCTAAAGGAAATTTAAAAAAAAAAAAACATTTTCTTACAGAACCCAACCCCAAGACCCAAATCAGATTTAATTTTTGAATTTCAAAACCCAAAAAGTTCTAAAGACCAAACCTAACTAAACCCACTCTAGTTTGCCTTTACAAGGGTAATATGGTATACAACCACACAATAAGTGTCTTAGTAGTCCAATGTAACTTTTCATGATAGACAAAGTGGGAATGTGACCGACGCCTGCTTCCCTTGGTGAAACTGGCTGGCACTAAAAAATACATTTACTCCTTTCACTTATATTTTTGATAGATTGTAGAAAGAAAGAAAAAAAACTAAAAAAGGTTAAACAATTTCTCTCTTGAATTTAGTCATTAGTCAATAAACTTTTTTATACAAAAGAAACTTCAAAAGTAGCTATTAAGCCAATATTTTACTGCATGAAGATTCTTGGAATATAATACGGTAATCTAATGCCAATATTTTACTGCGTGAAGATTCTTGGAATATAATACGGTAATACCAAGAAAGTTGACCCTTGCTCTATTGTTTCTTGATAATGATGTTCGAGCATTGGTATCCTCTTTGTTATCTTCTTCGTCAAAGTCTTCTTACATGGCAGAGTTGCACCCCAAAACACGTCGACTTGACAAAGTCTTTTCCTTGTAAACTTCTAGTTTCTAGTTTTGGGTTTTTTCTTATATATTATCGCATTATCTTCTACAGAGTTACCGGAGTTGGAAGCATATGGAGATATTTCTTTCGCTTTTGTTGGTGCTAGGCGTTATTCATCTTGTTCAAGCACAGAGCCAACGAGGTATTCTTCTTCTTCTTCACCTTCTTCGGTCGACATGTTTGTACTTATTACCAGTTCCCTCTTTTAACAATCAAATATGTTTACAGGGTTTATTAGTTTGGACTGCGGACTACCTGCGAATGAACCGTCTCCTTACAGTGAGTCGAATTACACTGGACTGCATTTCTCTTCGGACTCAAAGTTCATCCAAACAGGAGAAATTGGTAGAATCCAAACAAATCTAGAGAATCCCTTGAAGCCATACACGACGCTGAGGTATTTTCCAGAAGGAACACGGAACTGCTACAATCTACCCGTCGACAAGGGAAGGAAGTATTTGATCAAGGCTTGGTTTAGATATGGAAATTATGATGGTCATGACATTAAACCCATGTTTGATCTGTATATTGGACCAAATCTATGGGCCACTGTTGATATGCAAAACCTAGATGGAAATAGTACAAGTGAAGAGATCTTACACGTCCCAACATCGGACTCGTTGCAGATTTGTCTTGTTAAGAATGAGGGAACTACACCGTTCATATCCTCTTTGGAATTGAGGCCGTTGGGAAACAATTCTTATATCACTCAGTTTGGTTCTCTCAAACTTTTCAGACGAAGATATTATACCACGTCAGATGATTTCATAAGGTAACCTAACTTCAAACGAGTTTTTTTCTTCTTTAATGTTTAGAGATTCTGGCCGAAGCCAATCTATTTTAAATTAACTTTTTAGGAGATCAAACCCTTTTCAGCAGAATTTAAACCTTTTTTATCAACTCAGCAGAAATCAAACAAACGTTTTCTCTTCTTAAAGCTCTGTTTTAGGTGCTTTCGTTATGTTATGTTTCTTGATTATTCAATCCTGACAAATAAATAAGAAAATGAAACATGTGATGTTTATGATTTTGATATATATAAATTTGAGGAGATTTTCATCACTCCAGTCGAAACTAAAAATAACAATCTTTTTTTTTATATAATAACAATCTTATTTACTTACTAATGAATACGTGCACATCCTTAGGTACCCGGACGATACATATGATCGGCAATGGTTTCCGCGTTCTCTGTCGTGGTTGACCCACATCTCCACCACTAGCGGTGTTTCTGATGGTCAAAGTTACAATCTACCAAAAGCCGTGCGACAAAGTGCTGCCACGCCGACTAATGCTAGTCTGCCATTGACGATTTCGTGGACTCCAGAAAATCCTAATGACCAATTTTACATGTATTTACACTTTGCAGAGATCCAAGACTTGCAGGCCAATGAAACCAGGGAATTCGCCGTGTTCTTGGACGGAAATAGGTTTGCTGACCCGGTAATTCCTAAAAAGTTTGAAATAACAACTATAGCAAGCCAGATTCCGTTGACCTGTGAAGGAGAGGAATGCAATTTGCAACTGACAAGAACCCGGAGATCTACCCTTCCACCTCTACTTAACGCTTATGAAATCTACAAAGTCATGCAGTTTACTCAACCCGAAACAGATGAAACTGAAGGTACGTTTTGTTATGATTGAACAAGTCCCAATTAAACACAAACTTATATGTATTAACCTTAGCAGACTCATAAATTGTATGGCAGTGGTTGCTTTAAAAAGTATCCAAGACACCTATAAATTGATTAGAATCAACTGGCAAGGTGATCCATGTGTCCCTCAACACCTTATGTGGGATGGTTTAACCTGCAGCATATCACCAAGAGTCACATCTTTGTAAGTCCTAACTTCGCTAGTGCATAGACACTCTTCAGAACCTGTTAGTAATCATATGACCCATCCACCTTTTAAATATGGTTTTTTACTTTTCACCAGAAACTTGTCTTCTATTGGTTTAACTGGAACCATAGCAGCTGCCATCCAAAACCTTACGCAGCTTGAAACACTGTAAGTATGTTCACCGATTGGTGAAGACAACAAACTTGTTGCTATATGGGTAATAACTAAATTGAAGAATCTATGTTTTTTTGTTCTATAATGCAAACTTTAGGGACTTGTCGAATAATAAGTTGACTGGAGAGTTGCCGGACTTTCTAGGCAACATAAAACCGTTGTTGTTCATGTAAGTTAATTTCTCTCAACGTGCTTGATGATGGCTTTTCACCTCAAATCATGTTTTCCCATGTAAAAGATTGCTCATTTTCACAGAAACTTAAGCGGGAACGATCTCAATGGTTCGATACCTCAATCGCTTCAGAATAAAGGCATAGAGCTACTGTAAGAATTATTCACACTATCAAACCCTTTTTTTCAAACCCTTGAAAAAAAATTTTCCATATGAGATAACTAGAACTTCCTTAGAACCTAAACTCTAAACTGTAAACCTTTGTTGTCTTGTAGTCTCCATGGAAACCCAAGGCTTTGTCAGACAAAATCATGTACAAAACCACATAGCAAGGACTTTCCGGTGGTAATTGTTGCAACTGCGGCTTCTGTGATCATTCTCGTTGCCGTTTTGGTTCTTGTTTTTGTTCTTGTTTTCAGAAAGAAAAATCAATACACTGCTATGCAAGGTAACTCTCACCTAGTCAGTAAACAGTTAAGGCCTCACTCTCATGCGAACACTCTTGTTTACAACTCCTTATGTTTCTCTAATCCACAGCTCAACAGATGCCACCAAGTATGCCGGCAGTGGTGAACATTGCAAATGCTAATTCACACGAACCCTTAAATGAGATTAAAAGGAGAATGTTTACATATTCAGAGGTCATTAAAATGACAAATAACTTCCAAAACAGTTTAGGTAAAGGAGGGTTTGGCATGGTGTATCATGGTTTTGTAAATGGTTCTAAACAAGTGGCTGTTAAAGTACTCTCTCAATCTTCAACACAAGGCTATAAAGAATTTAAAGCAGAGGTATTCATAGTTATGTGAACTCTCAACTAAATTGTGATATGTTTCTCGCATCACAAATGTTCAGGATTCAATATATTATTGACATGATTTTTACTCTTACCTTAGGTTGATCTTCTTCTAAGAGTGCACCATACCAATTTGGTGACCCTCGTAGGGTATTGCTATGAAGGAGATCACTTGGCTCTCATCTATGAGTTTTTGCCCAATGGGGACTTAAAACAACATTTGACCGGTAATATATTGTTTTTCTTTTGAAAGAATATGTTGTTACGGATTACATGTGTAGCATTAACATTTGAAACTTAAAAATTTGAACCGATTTAACGATCCATACAGGAAAAGGAGGTAGACCCATCATCAACTGGAGTACTCGACTAGGAATAGCTTTGGAGGCAGCATTAGGTTCGTACTATTAAGTCAAACACAATGATACCATTGGGTTTATGAGTTAAAATAGATGATACCATTGCATAGGATTGGAGTACTTACATATTGGATGCACACCTCCCATGGTTCATAGAGATGTCAAAACTGCCAACATATTGCTAGATGATAATTTCAAGGCCAAACTCGCTGATTTTGGGCTCTCAAGATCTTTCCAAGGTGGAATCGAATCTCGTGATTTCACGGCAATTGCTGGTACTCCTGGATACCTTGATCCTGAGTAAGTATTATTAGTTTTGATATACACACATAAAAATAAAGCTTGATCTTACACTTTCTTAACTGTTAGAAAATATATACTATGTTGGTGTCTTGTAGATATAACCATTTAGGTCGATTGGGTGAGAAAAGTGATGTCTACAGTTTCGGGATAGTGTTGTTGGAGATGATCACAAATCAACCTGTGATTAGCCAAACGTCTGAAAATTCTCACATAACAAAATGGGTGAGCTCTAAGCTTATCTGTGGTGATATTATTGAGATTATGGATCCAAACCTTCGCAAGGATTATGACTCTAATTCTGCATGGAGAGCTGTTGAGCTGGCAATGTCATGTGCAAATCCTTCTTACTCAAAACGACCATCCATGTCTCAGGTGATTAACGAGCTAAAAGAGTGTATCATGTGTGAAAACTCAAGGTTAAGTAATAATCAAAACTTGGAATCTCAAGCAATAAACATAGGCTTGGACTCTTCGGTGGTTCCTAAGGCAAGATAGTTTTCGAGTGTTTGTCCACTTGTGGATAATAATAAAGAAATCAATAAATCGATAATTAGTTACATTTTTTAGCAAAACTTGTAAACTAGTCGAACATTTTTACTTTGCTTTGGCCATTGACATGTTCAGATCATATTCTCTGTTATTTTGGTAATTTTGGGTTCTTTATGTGTCATGAGCACCACGAACAGGTCATTTTGCTTTAAGCATCGGCATTTCAAAGATTATCTTTCTATTTTTTAGTTACTTGTGCGTGTTTACTCTTGAGTTCCCTGAAAGTTCACAAAATGAAACTAACTCGAGAAACATACGCAGAGAAATCTACAAGATACTTTTTTGCTTGAACATCTGAAACAAAAGTAGGTCTCTCAATCCTGAACAATTCTTCATACTGCACACCAATGTCAATTACCAAGTTCTTGATAAAGATGTTTAAGAAATCTACCCATTGAAACGCATTTACTCATTCTTTTCATTGACTTAAGAAAGTCTTTGTTTTGCTGTCTTATTTGATTTGTTGATATAATCACCTGAACAGAAATATTGGCCTTGGAAAGACGTCCAGTTAGTATAATGATTACTACGTTCCTTGAATCATTTCTTTCGGAGCAGTTTCGAGATTTACATAAGGTTATATTAAACTTTAGCTCAATATTAACTCTTCCTTCCTTTTTTTTTTTTTTAATGCCAATAATAATTGGCATTAAAAAAAAAAAATAGATTAAATGCAAAGTAACGTTTCTTATTTAGGTTCCTAGGGGCTACAAGAGACGTATTCTGAGCCACGTGTTGCTCTCTGGGCTTTCATCTCTTTGAGAAGAGAGAGAGAGTTGAAGCGATATCATCCATGGTGGAAGGGAAGCAGAGCTTCAGGCAGATTAACGAGATCGGTTAGCACCTTTTCACCGATTAAGTTCCCTCGATCTCTCGAGCTACGATCGGTTTGATTTGATCCGTCATTGTTGAAACCATGGGTAATTGTTGCGGGCCGGCGAGTTTTTCTCTTTGTTTATCTCCAGATTGGGCCGGCCTTTGGCATAAGCCGGTGAAGCGGTGGCTTAGGGCAGCAAAAAAGTTTTGGGCATATTGTAGTATCTTTTATTTTTAACTTTTATAAATAATTATAGTTTGTAAGACTTTTCTTAGCTAAAGTGATACTTGTGGGCATAACAAATCAGAGTAACGTTTGTTGGATCTTTTAACAATATTAATAAACATTTTATTAACAATTATAGTAGTTAAATATATTATTAAATAGTTATTAGTAAGTTTTTATTTTAAATTATAATTAAAACCATAATTAAAAAAATTCTTTTTCTCTTTCGTTCCATGATGCCCCCAGTTTAGTTTCTATTGCTTTAGTTTTGCTATCATCGTCTTCGTATTGACAAGCTACGTGGCTAATTTATTATTTTCCAAATTTTTATAAAAACTAGCAAATTGTGACAAGAGCAGTAACGTATTAACATTGTTTGGAGTTGGTACGAGTTTTTTTAATTTTATTATTTTATTTTATTTTTACAAACATTTTTGTGAAATTAGATTGTTTTATGGAAGTTTAATTTTTTTTTTCACTCTTATTATATGATTCTGAACAACACATATATATATAAGGGCATTGTTTTATGAATTGGGTTAGGGCATTGTTTAATGTTAGACCGGCATTTGGTCTATAGATGTTCTATGTCTTAGTTTAAGCTCGTGTGCTGCTCCTTAAACCTCGTCCCTTGACGTAAAACCCTTCAAAGGTTTCCACTTTTTTGTTTCATCTCTTACTTCTTCGTCTTTACCTTATTATCCATTAATCTGCTCTATTCTGTAATTTGTTTTAGTGGTGTTTTGATTTTCAAGTTAGCTAATGGGTTTCATGAAAGATGATAGCTTTGTTCATGTCTTCAGTAAAGTTTTAATCTTTCTTCTTCTTCTTCTTGGTGTCTTTGTTTGATGGTTTAGTTTGTTGAGATTTTACTTGATTGTGGACTAATCTGCTCTGTTTCATTGCATTTAGGCTCATTTTTCTCTTGTGGTTTTGGTTTTCAAGCTCGCTAATGGGCTCCAGAGGAAACACCCAATTCTGAGCGGTATGAGTTACTGGAGCCAATTACCAAAGAAACGTTTCAGATGAAGATAAGCAGCTTGAAGTGAAGAAGGAAGTAGTAGTTGATGTGAAGCAATATTCAGGTGTTGAGCTAATTATCAAGTCTGGTTTTGGTTCTACTCTGCCTTCAAAAGATGATTTGATTAGAACATATGAAAAATTTGGAGCTTTGGACAAAGAGAGAAGCTGTACGTTCGAGAATGACTCCTGTGCTCGCGTTAGCTTCTTGAATGTATCTGAAGGAGAAGAAGCCTTTTACGAGTCACTAGAGAAATGCCCGTTTGCTACTACTTCCACCGTTACATTCAGCTCAAGTATCCTTCTTCTGAGAACAGAAAGGGGGTGATGGAAATGGAGTGGTTGAAAAAGAAGCTTGAAGAGAGCTTTGCTTGATGAATCAGAGGGAGGAGAGGTTACGGAAAAGTTGAAGATGAGACTTGAGGAAGAATCAAGAAACTTGCTAGACAAGGTAACCAAGATGACTTGTCTGCTTCACTTGTCTTGTCTTTTTTTTTTCTTTCTACCTTCAAACTGATGATGATGATCTTCTTGAGGAAAGACAAATCAAACTGATGATGATGATTTTTTTTTTAAGAACCTCTAAATAGGAAACTAGCATTGGAGTGAAAAATCAAGGTGTCTCTTAGATAGAGTTTTTAATTACATTTAATTATTAAAATATTTATTAAGAGACCTAATGGGGGTTGTGGGTTAATCATGCTCTTATATCTACTCGTAAGCAAAATCATTAGGCTCAACTAACAGTCACAAATAAGTGAGATGTATGATGTATCAAACCAAGAAAGGACATTTTTGTTGGACTAGTCTTTGTTATATAATTGATTGTCCTTTGATGTACCAATTTTATTTATTGCACAACGTGCTTCTGTGTCTGCTCCTTATTAATCTTCACATGCTTCCCTTGGTGAAGCTGGCTGGCACTAGAAAATACATTTACTCCTTTTCACCATTGACTCGTCAAAAGTCTTTCTTATACTGGATGGTCCGAGTTTGCTTATTTAAATGCTGTTTTATCTTCAACAGCATAGCCATCCGGAGTTAAAAGAATATGGATACTTCTCTTGAGCTTTTGTTGGTGCTAACTGCAATTTTGGCCATCATTCATATTGTTCAAGCTCAAGACCAAAAAGGTATCATATATCTTATTACATTCTTCCTACTTCTACAAACGTTTTTTTTTGTTTGCTTGACCAATTATGTTACAAATGTTTTGTTTCTCACAAGTGCACTCGTCCTAACGGTAAACGTTAACCATATCTGTTAACAGGGTTCATCAGTTTGGATTGTGGGCTACCCTCGAATGAATCTCCTTATAAAGAGAGTTCTAGTGGACTGTGGTTTTCTTCTGATGAAAATTTCACACAGGGCGGAAAAACTGGTCGAGTCAGAGAAACTCCTGAGAGATTTGCGGAGCAACTCAACACGTTGAGATATTTTCCAGAGGGTAAACGGAACTGTTACAATTTGAACGTGGAGAAGGGACGCAGATATTTGGTCAGAGCTACCTTTGTGTATGGAAATTATGATGGTCTTGGCATGAAACCGGTGTTTGATATTCATCTTGGACCTAATCTATGGGCCACCATAGACTTGCAAAAAGTGAATGGTACAGTGAAAGATATGTTACACATTGCAGCATCAAGCTCGATGCAAATATGTCTTGTCAAGACTGGGGTAACTGAACCTCTAATTTCCTCTTTGGAATTACGGCCAATGAGAAATGAGTCTTACATCACTGAATCTGGCTCCCTGGATCGTTACTTTCGGTATTATCTTAGCGAGTCAAGCTCTCAGATCCGGTAAGTCAACTTCGAGTGAACAATGCCTCTTCTTTCTTCCCTGTCTTGTCTTGATTGTGTCACGCACCGTATTGCTTCTGTATGTTCTCCTTTCTCTGTTACACCTTTTGCTCAACCTACAAGTGCAATATAAGATGTTATATATGTATGATGCTTTATGATAATCGAACTGATAAAATGATAATTTTCATCTTATTTCACTGCTAAAAACATTATTGTTCTCCCCCGCAGGTACTCCAGCGATATCTACGATCGCTTATGGGATCCATTATTCTTGAAGGAATGGACACAGCTTTCAACTGCGAATAATGTGGGAAATAACAACAGCTACCGTCCACCTGAAATGGCACTTAAAACTGCAGCCACACCTACTAATTCCAGTGCGCCGCTGACAATTCGATGGACTTCAGAAAATCCTGATGAAAGATATTACTGTTACGCACACTTTTCTGAAACCGAAGACTTGCAGGCAAATGAAACCAGGGAATTCAACGTGACATGGAATGGAATACGATTCTTTGGCCCATTTGTCCCAAGAAGGGGAATCATAAATACTATCTTCCGCACGTCACCGGCAACTTGCATTGAAGGGATATGTAGGTTCGAGCTGATAAGAACCGACAGATCAACTCGTCCACCTCTACTTAATGCTTTCGAAGTCTACACTGTTATTCAGTTCCCACAGTCTGAAACAGATGAAAGCGATGGTATGTGACTTTCTTTTACAGGTTATATATGCATATAAGGTCTATGCTTTCTTATGTTAGTAAAGAAATGAAACCATAATTACAATAGAGTACTCAAGACATCAAAACGTTTTTATGTCAGTGGGTGCGATGAAAAGCATCGCAGCCACCTATGCATTGAGTAGAATCAACTGGAAAGGTGATCCATGTGTCCCTCGACAGTTTGGGTGGGATGGTTTAAACTGCAGCAACACAGATATGTCCATGCCACCAAGAATCACTACTTTGTAAGTCAAGTTTGGTGGTACACACACTCTTCACGATCTGATTGTAATAATGATCATTCAACCTTTTAATGTAATTTTGTGACATTTCACTAGAAACTTGTCTTCAAGTGGTTTAGCTGGAACCATAGCCGATGCTGTTCAAAACCTTACGCAACTAGAAACACTGTAAGTATTTAGTATGAACATTCTTATAACGTAGTATTATACGAATGAGAATAAATTCACAAACTTCCATCTATATATTCTCTATTTCCAATCATTAGGGACTTGTCGAATAATAGCTTGACTGGAGGGGTGCCAGACTTTCTAGGCAACATGAAATCGTTGTTGGTCATGTAAATTTCTACCAAAATACTCTTTTATGCTCTTAAAACCCCACCTCATATCATGGTTGTTTTCAACAGAAATTTAAGCAGGAACAATCTCAATGGTTCAATTCCTCAAGCTCTTCAACGGGAAGGACTACAACTATTGTAAGAAAATCTCCACATAGACAAAAAAAAAAAAAAAACTCTCCGCATAGACGTGTAAACTTTTCTCAGTTGTTATCCACAACCCTTTTGTGCATTTGATCATGTCCTGAACAACCTTTTTTCCTTGTAGCGTTGAAGGAAATCCAAGGCTTTGTTTTTCTGATTCGTGTAAAAAACCACATAAGAAAAAAATAATTGTGCCAATTGTTGCATCAGTAGCTTCTGCAGCCATTGTCATTGCTGTATTGGTTCTTTTATTGGTACTCAAGAAGGGAAAGCCAGCGATTCTGCAAGGTATTTGCAAAAAAAATACATCAAATAAGAACAAATATAAAGTGTGGATGTGGTTGCTATGTTACACTAAAGCAAGATAGAGAAATAAAAAAATGATTTGATAACATCCTTAGTCTGATGCACAGGTCTACACCTTCTACCCAGGACGTCAAGTATGAATGCTACATTTGCTGAAAAGAACAGCAGAAGGTTCACATATTCAGAGGTCATCAAAATGACAAATAACTTCCAACGAGTTTTAGGTGAAGGAGGGTTCGGCATGGTGTATCACGGTTCTGTAAAGGGTTCTAAACAAGTGGCCGTTAAAGTACTCTCTCAATCTTCAACTCAAGGATATAAAGAATTCAAAGCAGAGGTATACTCATAATTCTGTAATCTTCCCAACTTCATATATGATCTGCTTTTATCATCAGTTATGGATTTTAATATTTTCTTTACATGAATTTTACCTTAGGTCGATCTTCTTCTTAGAGTTCACCATACAAATTTGGTAAGTCTTGTCGGGTATTGCTACGAAGGAGATCAATTGGCCCTTGTTTATGAGTTTCTGCCTAATGGAGACTTAAAACAACATTTGTCAGGTAATATTTTCTAATGCTTTTCACATGAAACTCGAATGGATCTAAGAAATCTACTATACAGGAAAAGGAGGTACATCCGTCATCAATTGGAGTACTCGACTACAAATAGCATTGGAGGCAGCATCAGGTTTGTACTAAGTTTTTTAAAAGCCTGTATGGAAACATATGGATTCATTTGTGCTTACAGCAAAACAGTTGACATAGATGATTTTTGTTGCATAGGACTGGAGTACTTACATATTGGATGCACACCGCCGATGGTTCATAGAGATGTTAAAACTGCCAATATATTGTTGGATGCAGATTTGAAGGCTAAACTTGCTGATTTTGGACTCTCTAGATCTTTCCAAGGTGGAGTCGAGTCTCATGACACAGCCGTTGCTGGTACTCTAGGATACCTTGATCCCGAGTAAGTATTATTAATTAGTTTCGGTATACACACACGAACACTTTGTTCTGAAACTTCATTTTCCTTCTTCAGTGGTTGAAAAGTACGTCTACATTATGATATTGTCCTGCAGATATCACAGTTCAGGTCGACTGGGCGAGAAGAGTGATGTCTATAGTTTCGGGATAGTATTGTTGGAGATGATCACAAACCAACCTGTGATTAATCAAACCTCTGAAAGTTCTCACATAACACAGTGGGTTGGGTTTAAGCTTAACAGAGGTGATATTGTAGAGATTATGGATCCAAACCTTCACAAGGATTACGACTTTAATTCTGCGTGGAGAGCTCTTGAGCTGGCAATGTTATGTGCGAATCCTTCTTCTTCAAAGAGACCATCCATGTCTCAGGTTATTCACGAGATAAAAGAGTGTCTTGCGTGTGCAAAGTCGGTGATAGGTAAGAATCTAGAATTGGAACCCCAAGAGATAATGAGCTCAGACACTTCCATGGTACCCATGGCAAGATAGTTTTGAGTAGGGTTGGGCACCACTGCTTGATACTAAGTGTTTACTTGTTACTCGCTTCATATTTGGTATCGTCTGTTTTTTTTTTGTTTTTTTTTTTGATCAACCGTATTTGGTATCGTCAAATCAAGTAACAAGTCCATAAATCTTATTACTTGCAAGTACATATCAAATATTATTATTCTTTTCTATTACTTGGTTCGTTACTTATTTTACTACTTGTTACGTGGTTTCTTTCTATGTGTTTACTCTCTAGTGTGACGCCTTGAAATTTGTAAGAGCACTCACCAAATAATGAAACTGTGTATTTTGTGTTACAGGAACCACATTTTGTTTTTGATATGTCATATACTCCGTATTTTCCAGTTTCTTTGGTTGACTTTTGGCTCAGTGTAATACGTTTTTGACTCTTTGGAGCATCACGGAATGAAAATTCATAAGATGATGATTGCTGAATACTTTAATTTCGGGAAAGTGCCAATTTCAGTCGTGCTGAATACGATCCGAACAATTGATCAGTGTCAAATACAATTACAACTCAATTATAATTAAAAAAAACTATCAGAACATCTTAAAACGTGTTTAAATCTACATCGACTCTAACATAAGTTAGTCATCCGTTAAAAAGATATAACGTGTTGTTTTAATATACGAGAAAAATGTTAATTTCGATCCCAATAATTTCAGTCGTGCCAAATAAAGCCTGAACAAATGGTTAGTGCCAAAAATGACTTCAACTCAATTATCATTTTTAAAAATTACCCAAACTTCACCTAAATTTACATTGATTTTAACGGAAGTTAGTCAACCGTTAACTAGATAAAACAACTTCGTTTTGATATATATATATAATTTAAAATTAGTTTATTCTAGGGCTCAAACCGTGTCGTGATACCCTTTCAAAGGGGCATACTAACAATTAAACAAAAATAACTTTTTGAAATAAAATTACAAATTTGAAATTATATAAACTACTATTTTTTCTTCATCTTATCCAAAATTTCAAATTGGATAAGATGAAAAAGAATAGTAGTTTATATAATTCCAAATTTGTAATGATATTTCAAAAAATTACAAATTTTAAATTTACTCCTTTAAGATTTATATAAGATTTACTTTTGTCTAGTTTGAGTCCGAGAGTGAACTTATTATATATATATATATATATATATATATATATATATATATATATAATCTATATCAAAAGGACGTCATATTATCTTGTTAACGGCTGACTAACTTTCATTAGAATCAATGTAGATTTAGGCACGTTTTAAGAAGTTTGAATAATTTTTTAAAATTATAATTGAGTTGATGTTGTTTTGGCATTGACCATTTGTTCGGGCCTTATTTGGTACGACTGCAATTGTTGGGGCCGAAATTGACACTTTTTCTCGTATATCAAAATGACACTGTTTTATCTTTTTAACGGTTGACTAATTTCTTTTATAATCGGTGTAGATTTAGACATGTTTTAAGAAATTCGGGTAATTTTTTTGAATTATAATTGAATTAATGTCGTATTTGACACTGATCAATTGTTCGGGTAGTATTCAGTACGACCGAAATTGTTGAGATCGAAATTGTCACTTCCCCCTCCCCTAATTTCAGCTTTTCGTGAATGTGAGCCCTTGTTCGGAAACTCGCTAGGCGCTACGCGTGCGGCGAACCCGGGCCTAGCGAGTTATCCAAAAATCGGAAATAAATCCGGGAGTACTCGGGGATTTATTTTCTGATATTTTAGCCATAGATACATATATATATTAAATATGTTAAATAACAATGGAAGTAGAGCGTGGCATAGTGGGTCGGGTTGTCTATCTTTGGTCAAGGAACCCGAGTTCGAAGAGCAGGTTGTGGGATTTTGCTCTATTTTTTTCGTTTTTCTTTAATAAATGTTAAAATTACGATTTTACCCTCTTCTTCTTCAATCTGTAGGTCGAGTTTCTGCAACACTTCCATGGCGTTTTCAAGCTTTTTTTATCGTTTTTCACCATTTTTCCTTTGTTTTATGCGGTAAAGTTACTAGATCTACTTAAAAACATCAGATTTCGAACTAAAAACCTAAGAAAATCATTTTTCCCTATAATACAACCGAATCGTTGCAAATCGTCACGTTCACCCACCGTATCACGTTTACTCGGCCGCGGAATCGGCCAGGCGGACGCGTTTTTGAACATTGATGTGAGCTAACAATACGGACCAAGAATAAGCTTTGGTTGTATTTTTAGTGTTTTTACTGAACGCATATGAAAAAGTTTCAAAATTTTGGCGCAAAACTGAATTGAGTTAAAAAAAATTGGCGCTTTACTAACGTAATTCCTGGCGCCTCGTGTAAACAGAAAACGAATTCTTATTGGCTCACACTATCAACACGCGGATCACTAATATACACCGTTGATTAAACTAGATCGACGACTCAACGCATCTTTTCGCTGTATACACGGATCGACAAGCTGAGCCGTTAGATCAACTACGCGATCTGATTTCCTAAATTACAAGGTTCCCCTAGTTTCCTATAAAATCAATTTCCACATAATTTTCTCTCCACAATTCAACTCTAACCTCGATTCTTCTTCATCACAAACTTTCTCAATCGGAAAAAAATGTCGGGCCGTGGAAAGGGAGGAAAGGGTTTGGGCAAAGGAGGAGCCAAGCGTCACAGGAAGGTTCTGAGAGACAACATCCAAGGGATCACCAAGCCGGCGATTCGGAGACTGGCTCGTAGAGGTGGAGTCAAACGTATCAGTGGTCTCATCTACGAGGAGACACGTGGCGTCCTCAAGATCTTTTTGGAGAACGTCATCCGTGACGCCGTCACCTACACCGAGCACGCTAGGAGGAAGACCGTGACTGCGATGGACGTCGTCTATGCGCTGAAGAGGCAGGGGAGGACTCTCTACGGGTTCGGCGGTTAAGGGTCTTCTTTAGATTCGCGTTTGCGTTTCTGGGTTTCTTTTCCGGAAATTTCTAATCAAATCATGTTCTACTTAGCGTTTGCGTTTGAATTATGTCTGGGTACGGCGTTTATGTGTTGCGGTAGCGTTTCGTTTTATATGTAATTACGCCTTTTATCTTATGTTTTTAGCGATGCAATGTCGAAGTAATCCAAGGTTAAGTTTCTGGAAAAATATATTCGAATTTTATTTACACAAGGCAATCTATCGTTCTTCAGATTTCATTCATCGAAACACCTAAAGAATCATCAAAACATGACTCTATTTTCTTATAACCGTCTGTCTCGCTAACGCTCGTATCTCCTGTGGTTGTTCTTAACTCTTAAGTAGTCACTGAACCGTAAAAGCAATTCACTAAAAACATGTTCACCATCAACGACGGCTTTTTCTAGCTGGAAAGCATAATCATTAATCAAGATTCCACAACACATCTGCTAACGACTCCGAATAAGTACATGTCTGATTTCTCTGGGAGCTGTTGTCTTCTGGATTGAGATGACCAACGCTTCCTCTGACAACAGTCCAAACTCTGCAACTTTAGCATCCCTGTGGAGCACAGCTTCGGAGTCAAATCCGTAAAAGTAAGGCTCTTCAGTGATATGCATTGATAACCTCTGACTCCCAATCGCACCACTCTCAAGTCAAAGATAACTCGGAACGAGACCGGGCCTGTTCGAATGGGCCCAAACAATGGTCGGAATTAAGGCTTTTTCTTACAGAAACACTCTTGTCTGTTTAGAGTTTTTTGTTGTGTGGGACCCCTCTTGAAAAAGATATTATTATTTTTTCTCAAATCATTCGCCAAAAAATAAAAATATTAAATAATTTAATAATGGGTTTCTACTATAATTCTAAATCTTGCTCATTCTCCTCCTTTCTATATCCGTTTTTCGATTTAGGGTACCAAATCTCTGCGATCAAAATCTCCGATTCGCCGCACAATAAATCTTGTTCCGATCCTCAAATCCTTCCTTCGATTCATCTCCACTGTTCGCGAATCCGGCAGTGTTATCCTCTCCCTCCTCCTTTTTTGTACTGTGAGTGTTGTGTGAACATAAATCTCGCGATTCTAGGGTTTTCCTACTTCAATTTCCTTGTTTTACACATCGCCCTAGCTCGGGGTTTACTCACCGGAATAACCAGCCGCAGAGTTATTATTTTTAATTGGGACCTTGTCAATTTGGATAGTTTTAACATTTGTTGATTTTCTATTAGTAGCCGATCTTATTGTTTCTGGATGAAGAGTATATGTATAACTCTTCTGGTGCTGCTCCATTCTTATTTATAAAAGATCTAGTTTGTGAGCTTTGTTCGACATTTTGTTCCCTTCTCAGGCTATTATTATTAACTCGTGTTTTAATTTTGTGTCTTCACTTTCAGATTGTTCTCGTCACCGAATGATATTTTGTCTCGCGTGATTTTTTCAGCTCGTGCAATGTCAAACCTTCATGTATACATTACCTTTCTTTTCACAATCTAAGATGTTCGTTTGATTAATCTTTTTGTGCACCATTGATTCCTTTCTTGTCTTGTTGCCTTTTGCAGTCATCTCTTAATGGTTCAGCTTCAAATTTGCCAGATGGGTCAGGCAGATCCTTTGCTGGTTCCTATTCGGGACAATCTGGTGCACCTTCTCCTGGTTTTCATTCTGGTGGGATGTCATTCTTTTTTATTTATATTCTGCCCTGTTCTGATATCTTAACTTACTTAGAGCATCACTGTTTTTGTTCGTGCAGGAAACCTTCAGGGACTTCATAACCTTCATGGGAGTTATAACCTTCAAGGTACACTCTCATCAAGAAACTCCAGTATGAATAGTATCCCATCCCCCGGTGTACAACAACCTAATGTGAGTTTTTCCACTGGAAGATTTGCTTCTAGTAACCTATCCGTTCCTCTCTCTCAGGTGCTTCAAAATTCTGTCAAAACATCTAATGCTCTTTTTTCTCTTAATATACATATCTCATGTTTTTCAGTTATTGTTTTGTAGTTATCTCATAATAGCTCACATGGGCACTCGGGAATCCCGAATAGAGGAGGGATTAATGTTGGCAACCCTGGTTTTAGTAGTAACGCTAATGGAGGCGCCGGTTCTATTCCTGGGATTCTCTCCACTTCTCCAGGACTTGGTAACCGGAATAGTGTTCCGATGGGGATGTCCCAGCTGTTGGGAAACGCTGGTCCTCGGATAACGACGAATTCAATGGGGAACATGGTTGGTGGAGGTAACTTGAGGAATATCAGCTCTGGTGGATTGTCTATGCCTGGCCTTTCGACGTCACGACTAAATTTGGGAGCTAATAGCGGGTCAGGGTTAGGCGTTCAGGGCCAGAACCGCATGATGGGTGGACTTCCTCAAGGTATGTGGAACTATTGAAGGCGCCTTTATTATTCTTATTTTATGGGTCTTTGGTATTGTAACTAGGGAGTGCTGTTGAAATTATGTAAAAATGTGATTTGCTTAATATCACTAGTTGGACTTATTTTGTAATAGAACCAACTGGTGATATAATTCACATACTCCGGGATTGTGTGACGAGTTTGTTTATTTTACACTTTACAATCTTGTTTACGTGAGTATGCAATAAGATAGCAGCTTCTGTGTGTGGATATAGTAAAAATCTGATTGCAAAATTTACTGGTACAGGATCACAGGTCATGTCTATGCTGGGGAATTCCTACCATACTGGCGGCGGCCAACTTTCGCAGAACCATCTTCAGTCAGTTAACAATATGATGCTCGGTGATCACTCTAACGACAGTTCACTTTTTGACATCAATAATGATTTCCCCCAGCTGACAAGTCGTCCTGGTTCTGCTGGTGGCACTCAAGGACAACTCGGTAGTCAATTTAGCTACTTTTTAAAATTTGTATACTTTATATATAAAATAAGTTTTGGAAAATGTCTTTCAATTTCATTTCTTACTCCCTAATACTCTTGTGGTGGGGTTTTCTAGGTTCTTTGAGGAAACAAGGTTTAGGAGTCCCGCTTGCCCAACAAAATCAGGAGTTCCGCATTCAAAATGAGGACTTTCCAGCCCTACCTGGTTATAAAGGTGCTGGTCTTTTATTGTCAAAAGTTCCTCCCATGCTATTCGCCAAAATTTCAATAAAGCGCATTTCCAGATGGTCCAAGTACTTAGGAAGTTCATAAACTTCTTAAACTGCCTTCTTACTATATATATAGGTTGTTGCATCAGAAAGATTCTAAGATGTTACCGACGTATGTGTTTCAAAATGCTATAAGCTAAACCTGCTAAATATCATTCACAAGCGTAGTAGATTTTTCGCAGGTGGTAGTTCTGATTATCCAATGGACATGCATCAGAAAGAACAACTCCATGACAATGCTATGTCTATGATGCACTCTCAAAACTTTCCTGTAAGCTTTTAGACTGTTTCGAAATTTGAAAAAAAAATCCGTTTTTTTTCCCTTCTAATAATGGGGGTAATTTATGTTTTGATATTGCAACTATGCAGATGGCTAGATCTGGTGGTTTCAACTTGGGGGAATCATATTCATCACACCGTCCACAACAACAGCCACAACATACTTCATCTGTTAGTAGCAGCTTCTCGTATCCCTATCTGAAATTCAAGCATTGCATAGCTCATATAATTTTCTATTTTGATACCAGACTGGTGGGCTACAAGGTCTTGGCTTGAGACCTCTAAACTCGCCCAACGCAGTTTCAAGCAACGGTTATGACCAGCTTATTCAGCAGTATCAGCAGCAGAGACAGAACCAATCCCAGTTCCCCGTGCAACAAATGTCATCCATGAACCAATTTAGAGACTCTGAGTTGAAAGCGGCACAAGCGGAGGCAGATCCTTTCTGCTTGCTTGGCTTGCTGGAGGTACTAAACGGGAGCAACCCTGAGTTGACATCTCTTGCTCTTGGCATCGACTTAACGACGCTAGGGTTGGATTTGAACTCAACTGGAAAACTTTACAAGACCTTTGCTTCCCCTTGGACCAATGAACCGGCGAAGACCGAGGTCGAGTTCACAGTACCAAGTTGTTACTACGCCACACCACCTCCTCCGTTAACTGTAAGTGCCCTCTTATGCATTCTTTGATTCCCTTTTCTCGAGTATTATTTAATAACAAATGTGTAATCATTTCCGTTGGTTGCAGCGAGCAAGTTTCAAAAAGTTCTCGTATGAGTTATTGTTCTACACATTTTACAGGTTTGTTAAGAGATGAGTATTCAACATCTTATGAATCATCTTTGTTTTCAATCTAACACATTGACTTTGTTCTAATTATTGTCTCAGTATGCCAAAAGACGAAGCACAGCTATACGCAGCAGATGAACTGTATGTTTTCTCTACCAACAATCTTGATTAGTCGTTTACTTCGCTCTCTTGGGCTGAGGCTTTGATTGATTGATTATTTGCAGT
>NC_027750.1:5847937-5859818 GCF_000695525.1 Brassica oleracea var. oleracea | reverse complement strand
GGGCCAGCAAGATGAATAACAGATTCACAGATCTTACAGGGCCAGGCCCAGAAGATTAACATTCTCGGCTTTGAACTCAACGCCTGCTTGATCGGGAGACTTGAAAGCTTAGGGTTCTTGCCGGAGTTGAAGGGGCAGTCGCCGGTTATGAAGCACGGCGTGTCAGATGATGGTAAGTTATTCTCCCCGGAGTCGACAAGACTCACAACACCATCTATCGAAGATGGAGCAGAACTGTCGTCAGCGCATCGGACCTCGCCGTATCCATAGTAGAGTCTTTCAAAACGGGACCTTGTCGGGATGGAGGTGGTGGTTGTGAATCGAGGTGAGCTTGTCCATATCAACCAAAAAGCTTACTGCAAATAATCAATCAATCAAAGCCTCAGCCCAAGAGAGCAAGTTTCAAAAAGTTCTCGTATGAGTTATTGTTCTACACATTTTACAGGTTTGTTAAGAGATGAGTATTCAACATCTTATGAATCATCTTTGTTTTCAATCTAACACATTGACTTTGTTCTAATTATTGTCTCAGTATGCCAAAAGACGAAGCACAGCTATACGCAGCAGATGAACTGTATGTTTTCTCTACCAACAATCTTGATTAGTCGTTTACTTCGCTCTCTTGGGCTGAGGCTTTGATTGATTGATTATTTGCAGTTATGAAAGAGGTTGGTTTTACCACAAGGAACTGAGATTATGGTTCTTCAGAGTTGGGGAGCCTTTGGTAAGAACAGCTGCATATGAAAGAGGAACATACGAGTGCCTCGATCCAAACTCGTTCAAAACAGTCAGAAAGGTAAGTCGAAAATATGTATTTCTTGATATTTGGATTTAGATTGTAATTAGTGTGTAATGTTTCTTTTGGGGGGGATGGTTATTGCAGGAACATTTTGTTGTCCAGTACGAGCACATGGAAAAGAGACCAAGCTTGCTGCAGCATTGACTTCAAGTAGGTTTGTTCAATTATTAGCACCTTTACAATGTAAAGCTTTGTTCTCTTTTTTTCATGCAAGCTCCTTCCATTATTTAGGAACCAAAACCATCTTCACAATTTTCAATTTTCAATTTTCAATTTTCAACCGCAGAAGACTGCCATATAAGATTATATTTTAATTTTCTTCTTTTTCTGTCTCTTTTCATAAATGATATCTAGTCTCTTGACCAAGCATGCAAGAACGGGTAAGTAACTTGTTTAGCAATCAATCGAATAAATCAATAAACTAGATTTCCTTTTTTCACTTTACTTGTTAAGTAATTGGTGTTTGTTCAAAGCAAAACGTGGCTCAGTTCTGATATGTATTTATACAAGATGTCAAAAACCGATTAATAGGCTGTTTAGTATTGCCAAGACCTATATTAATTTTTCTTGATTTTGTAACATTTATATAATTCGATATTAGCAGTTTCAGTATTGTATTCGAATAGACTTGTTTATTTCTGAAAGCTATGTTTTGTTTATAATCTCTAAAGGTACTCTGGGAATAAAGAATGTCTGATATATAGTATTTGGTTGTCTCAACGTTATAAACCTATAACTTTTTTTTTTTTTTGGAACAACAAAGCTATAACTTTTATTGTCACTGTTATCAGAGTTCTGTTAGGTGCCGAGTTGTTAGAAATATGAGAGAAGTGTTGTTGTGAAAGTTGTGTCTTTCTCATTAGCTTTCACTATCAATATATAATGGAGGTTCATAAGGGTTTACACAAAGGAGAGAATCTACATATTTAATACATTTGACTACAAATATCTAGACTTGGTCAAAGCTCATAAATGCTCCGGTTGAATGAGTCTTCATCTTGACTAGTCTCGGGCGGATGTAGACGGACCGGAGACGGGTGTAGACGGACCGGATAGTCGGGTCAGATGTAAACCTCCTTAATGGTTAATGGCAATCCACATATCCATATCATGGATTTATAACACTGAATCTTTTTGCGACATATTATATGATTTGTTGTTTTGTGTCCAAAAAGACTGATAGACGAATGAAATCATGTTTTCCTGTTTGAACTCGACGTTAAACTGACAAACAAATATATAATTCGTGTTTAGATTTTAATAATCAAGCTTTTCAAAGAAATTAACAGTATTGTCCATGTAGAAGTGATACATACACAAGGACCCTCAATTTGATGTTTGTATAATAAGGACACTGAGGGAACTAATATTCACCATCTATTTTTTTTTTCCATAAGTCCTATCGGCTGATTCGGTCAGCTCCGAGAGGAACGCAGTTAGTGTTACATAGTAGACTAGTATGAAAGCATACCACACTGTTTTACCCGAGTTTGAAATATTTTGCAACTAATGCCAGAAAATAGACAGATCATCTGTTACGGCCCACCATGTAAACCATTTGGGACGAATCTCAAACCCAAACTGACTAAATAGTGATAATTTAGTTCTCAGAGAAAATCGAACACATGACTGATGTTGATATACACCAAATCTCAAAAGATTGCCACTAAACTACCACCACTTTGGTTTCACCTCCACCGTCTTATTTTATGATTTGATTTAATTAGGCACGTAAATATATTATTCTTATAAGTTATAAATAAGTTTTATCAAATCTTACATATTTTTTTGATGATATAGTTTAGCTGTAGCCCGTAAGTAACACAATTTACGGTTGTTTGGACATGCTGCATTACACACTAGTCAATGCAGATGCGTTATTTCCTTTAATTTCACTAACATAAATCATGTTTCTACTTCTTACAACACTCGATTTTATCACTGACGAATTGGAAAAATTAAATAGTTTAAAATGATCCTCAAAACTAACCTTTACATCAGTATAATTTTGGGTCGTAAGCAAAATAATATACAAGATGGGCTTTAATCAAAAGCCATCTTCACGGAGCTCGTATCTCAAAGGGAGATATGATACCCAAAGAACAGAAAAACTGCACGTCGTTTACAAGTCAGCCAAGGAATGCACGTCGTCTCGTGTCAACAACCGAAACTTCTTGAAATGCCAAGAAAAATCTGGTCACTCTTAGACTCTAGACAATAAGCGAAGGTTTTAGAAAAAGTGTGCACTTTCTAATTCAAGAAACTCAGAGAACGTTCTCTCTTCATCCTCCGCTACCTTATATATACTGACCTTTCATCTGATCTAAGACATCAGATCAAGGAAAACAAGAATCAAAACCAAGCAAAAGTTAAACTCACTCAAGAAACAACAATGTCTCTAATTCCAAGCCTTTTCAGTGAACGCAGATCAAACGTTTTTGATCCCTTCTCGCTTGACGCATGGGATCCATTCCAAGGATTCTTCACTTCTTCCGCGTTAGCAAACGCTTCCGGCTCAACCGCTCGTGACATTGCAGCGTTTACAAACGCGAGAGTTGACTGGAAGGAGACGCCAGAGGCACACGTGTTCAAGGCCGACTTGCCGGGGCTGAAGAAAGAAGAAGTGAAGGTTGAGGTTGAAGACAAGGACATTCTTCAGATAAGCGGAGAGAGGAGCAAGGAGAACGAGGAGAAGAGCGACAAGTGGCACCGCGTGGAGAGGGCAAGCGGGAAGTTTATGAGGAGGTTTAAGTTGCCGGAGAATGCGAAGATGGAGGAAGTGAAGGCGACGATGGAGAACGGTGTGCTTACGGTTACGGTGCCGAAAGCGCCTGAGAAGAAGCCTGAGGTTAAGTCTATTGATATCTCTGGCTAAGCCACTGGGGAGGAAGATGAATGATTGAAGATTTGGCGTGTGGAATAAAAAACGTGTTTGATTTCAAAGTTTGTGTTATCTTTGGGTTTGTTATGTTGTGAAATTGTGGCTTTTCTGAAACCGTGAATGTAAGATGTTATTACAATGAATAAACGAATGTTTCTATAGTCTCCATGAATGTAAGATATTATAAGTTAAGATAGGCTCATGATGTTAGTAGTTGTTCAAGCTGATAGACAGAAAACTTAGAAAACTGATGGACCTTTCTTTTTTTTGAACACAACTTAATTTCATTACTCTTCAAACTGCTTGATTACAACGATTAGAGGGAATTAACCATCCTCTTTGATTGAAAACATAAACTACAACAATGTAAATTAAATAAGATAATTTTTCAAACGAAGATGACAGCGGATTCGAGATGAAGCTTGAATGCATCGGTGTAGCCTTCACGACAAAGTCGGATAGCATAGAAATAGCCACATATAGTGACTTTGAAGACCAGCTCTCATAAACGAGGAAGCTGAAACCGGAACTCAACAGCGAGTTCGGAAATTCCTCTCCTTTCATAGAAAGGAGGTATGGTGATGACATAGACCAACCCGGTGAACCCACCGGTAAACTATTCTTCGTAAAAGAGAAATATGGCATTAAGCTCAAGATAAAGGCCCCGGTGAACCCACCGGAAATCCTTTGTATCTTTGCCACACTTAACAAATCATCAAACACGGGGTTAAGATTTGGTGGGCCAGCAAGATGAATAACAGATTCACAGATCTTACACAACGCCTGCTTGATCGGGAGACTTGAAAGCTTAGGGTTCTTGCCGGAGTTGAAGGGGCAGTCGCCGGTTATGAAGCACGGCGTGTCAGATGATGGTAAGTTATTCTCCCCGGAGTCGACAAGACTCACAACACCATCTATCGAAGATGGAGCAGAACTGTCGTCAGCGCATCGGACCTCGCCGTATCCATAGTAGAGTCTTTCAAAACGGGACCTTGTCGGGATGGAGGTGGTGGTTGTGAATCGAGGTGAGCTTGTCCATATCAACCAAAAAGCTTACTGCAAATAATCAATCAATCAAAGCCTCAGCCCAAGAGAGCAAGTTTCAAAAAGTTCTCGTATGAGTTATTGTTCTACACATTTTCTACATCGATGAAGACAAGGCTCGCAGGTTTGCACGAGACAAGCGAGGAGCCAAGGTAGAGGCTGCAGCAAGGGGAGGAAGCGCTTGGACGAGATGTAGACCGGGAACCCCCGGAGAAACAAACAATTCCGGTGGTATCCAAACCGCTAGAAAATGCCATACGAGTCATCTCAAAGGAGGGAGGAACCGAGCACGGAAAAGACAACACAAAAACTCCAAAAGAACTTGAGTAGACAGAGACCAGAGTGAAGAGAAACATGGGAGGAAGGAAACAGAGGCGACGTCGGCGAGAAGATGCGCCGCCGGCACCGTGAAACGGTGACCAAAGGAGTTTCTCGAGAATTATGCCTGAGAGGTTTATTAGGGCGAACTTCCTCTAGAAAACTGATGGACCTATTATCATCTTTTGACACTTCAATACAAAAGTTTCAAATAAAACAAGAAGACAAAGGTGTCGAAAAAAAAAACAAGAAGACAAAGGTAAACAGGAATGAAAAAGAAAACAACGAGAACTAAACAAGTGAGACACTAAAAAGCAATATCCAGTGAAGCAATTCATGATCTAGTCCTAGTGTCTTGTTAATTTGCTAGCAAGGATTTCCTGGTTGGATTTTAGTATAATATTCCAAGCTTTCTGACATTTTTTCAAAATGAACTATTAATTAACACAGTAAGTATAAATCAATCTATCTCAGTTTGAAGCATACTTTTATGCGTAATCTTTCTAGTAATACAGTGATCTTATATTGTTTTGAATTCAGAATTCTGTAATATTTTATTTTTTGTGCACTGGCTTAACTCATTTTTGATGTTTTTGGAAGGTTTTGTGGTGCACCACTTACCTCACTACTTTTTCTAAACTAAGCTGAGTAGTATAAAACAGAACATTTGACGTGACATAGATAATAAATATATAGGAGTTAATATCATTCCAATTGCCATTACAAAAAATAAACACCTAGTGCATGGCGAAAAGATGTTAAAAAATATTGATTATAAACGAAACATTTAAAACACTATATAAACTTACGGCGAGAATCTCCGCATGGGGTTATTGGACTCCGACAACAACTCCATAATCTATATTGTTTTAAGCTTTAAGATCAGCGAATCATCTCAAAGACATCAAAAGTTGTTCCATTAATTTTACATGAGCTATCATCTGGCAGAGTCACCAAAATGCATTTTCTAATCAAGATATTCTTCTAGCTTAGCTATTTTTATTCATTACAGTTAAAGAGTGGAGACTGAGCTGTGATTTTGTTATGTAGGTTAAGAAATGCCTATAATTGTCTAACTAATTCATGATTTTTTCTTAAATCAAGGAGAGTGGGACCGAAAATAGCAGACTTTCATAGTGTTGATGTGATTTATCAAAACCAACTATATATCATTCAACCAGTAATGTCTTTTTCTTTCTTAGTTCTTGTGGTTGCCAATGCGATCATCCTATAAAGGTGTAAACAAAACAATAATTATGTGAAATGAACATATAAAAAGTACGCGTAATTAACGCCAAATAATTTGTAAACATGCCACATAACGAGGAGATAAGATTTGTGTTACGTTTGTTTAGAACTATAACGTGAGGTTCCGTATCTCAAGTCTCCTAATAAAAGTCATTAATGAATACATATGATAAGATTCACTATCGTTCTCAGCCTCTCTGTCATGTTACAAATTTAATGCAATGCATCGTGTTTTATTCGGTACGCCATTGAATTCGTAACCAACTTGGAGTTAAATATACCACCAAAAATCACATTTAGTCAAAAGACTCCGAACATAATTTCAAACTAAAATTAGTTGCGAGACTGCGAGTGATAGCGACATATATACAGGTTTGTCTTTGTACTAACTATAAATCTTAAGCGTCGGAAACAATCATCGTATTTTCTTTTGTCGTTAATAAACACAAAATTCCAAAAAATTATCGAATGATTATTATGGTATAACGATAATTCGATTAATAATTTAACATATTATATGAATATATGATACGATCATACATCACTGTATGTACCTTAACAATACCACGATCACCACCTAAAACAAAACAAAAGAACTTAATATATGACGAGATTCTCATTCAATGGCTACGTCCTCCACGAGATTTAACCGTAGTCGACGAACCGGTTCCGGATCCGGATCCTGAGCCTTTTGTCGACACACTCCCTGACCCTCTACTTCCAAAGTAAAGATCCGACAAGTAGTTTCCAATATCTTCAGGGGTATACCTGACATTAAACCCATCTCCTCCCAAACCGAACCGGTTCACCTCGTAAAACTCGGAACAAACCGGCACGAGTTTCCCACTCAACGAGATTTTGATCCAGTCCCTAAGTTTCGGGTCGGGCACCACCCACGACATCTGTCTCCGGTACGCCGCCTCGAACTCGTCGTTAAACCTACCGAACAACTCTCTAGCCTCCTCCGGCGCGATCTCCTCCTTAGGATTTTCCGGCAACGACGTTACCACTTTCCCCCACGCGAGCTTCTCGAACTTCCCCGCGTACTGCTTCACCTTCTCCTCGTGCCTCACCACCCAATCCTCCCCGAGAAGAACCTTCAAGCCAGGCGACGAACGGACCTTAACGACGACGTATTGGAGATTATTCGCGAGGAAGAGGTAAGACAGCGCCACGTCTTTGTACGGCTGAGCTTTGCCGTCGATCTTACAAAGAGTCAGGAGGATCACCCACGCGATACGTACCGACACCGGAGACGAGTACAGCTCCTCCGGACGAGCATCGTCTCCGGCGAAAGACTCCGGCGACGGAGACGGCGAGGTCATCTGCCAGTTCTCGAAAATCACGGCGATGGACTCGTCGTAGTCCGCGAGGAAGGAGAGGTAGTTCATGACGTAGCGCGTGAGAGGGTGAACGCCGCCGCCGACGACCGGCGTTCTGGAGGTTTCATTCTGAATCGCCGTCTCGAAGTCGGTCATCATGAGCCTCGCCGCGTCGCCGAGTTTCGCCAGCGAGTTGATCACCTGAGACCTGACGGCGGCGGCCGAGTCGAAGTAGAAGATGGACTCGATCTCGACGAAGAGGCTCGCGAGGGACTCGTACATGTCGAGGAACCGGAACATTTTCTCCGGCGAGAGTTTCTTGATCTTCGCGACGTTCTCCGGGAAGGTGAAGAGAGTCAACGCTCCTTCTTGTGTGATGTCGGTGAAGGAGGATTCGACTATGTTGAGGGACGAGGAGAAGACGTGATCGGCGAGAAGCCTCTCTCCGAAAAAGAGGGACCTAACGGCTAGCTTGACAGCTGGCAGCCAGGTCCTGATCTTGGACTCGAGAGTGTCCCAATCCATTTTCTGAACTTGGTGGAGAGTGAATCTCTCCACCGCTAAGCCGTGGAGCGTCTCGTCGACGATCGATCTCCGCACGGTTTTGTAGACCTTGACGCATTCTTTGGCGTATCCGGTTGAGATCATGCAGTCAGCAATCATCTTGAGATCGTCCATTGCGTCGGAATCTCCGCCGGAGAATCTATGTTCTTCTGCGTTTTCTTCGTAAAAAGTTTCGTCTTCGGAGTCGGAGACGCTGGTGGGTGTCGATGCGAATCTTGACGATCTGTAGGATCGGACTGAGACGCATTCAGGGTCGAGATACTGGCGGTTCTCCATCAGCACGCGGTGGAATTCTGATTCGAGAAGGTTCATTGCTGATTGCATCAGGTTCTGAGCGTAGACTAGCTTTTCAGACGATGGGTTGACGGCGGCTAAACGGTGCATCGTGATGTGTAGATGCCTGACGGCTTCAGCGAACTCCTCTGCTTCGCGGCGACTGTTGGTGGAGAAGAGGTGTGCGTCGGAAGAAGGAGAAGGAGAAGTCCATTTGGATATGACTGTGTTGATTTTGCTCATACACTCTTGTACAGCTGACTCGGCGAGTGTTTGGTGAGCTGGCTGTTTCTCCTGTGGAGGAGATGACCGGAACAAGTGCTTCCCCATAATCTCAGAACTTTGTTTTGTGTGTTGCTCTGTTTATTTTGTTTTCTTGCCTCTTTGTTTCTTCTGTGAAAACAAAATACTTTTATTTTTACTAAATAAGAGAAGTTTATGGTTTGTTTGTAAAGAAGTGAAGCAGAATAGCAGATACGATAGGAGGATGGTATATATATAGAATGTAGTATTATTATTATGTAGATTATGTACGTATAGATATGAAGAGGGAAAATGTCCACTAGTCAAACGCGGCAACAGATACGACATGACATTTGATAAAGTCAAAGCAAGGAGTTAGTTTAGTCTATTCTGACCAAAGTTACATTCATTGCCTTTGATCTGCAGACTGCAGCCTGTGAATTTTTGTAAATTTACCGTTACAATTATAAGTGCTAGTTAATATTGGAGCATAAGTTATAACTGACGTCGACTAATAATATAGTGAGTACTATTTTGTACGATTACTGTAACTGAATGCACCAAAATTGTTACAAATAATGGATTCCTAATAAGAATGTTAATAACTTTAGAGCATGATTATTGGGGGTTCTTGGGGTGAGGTTCTTAACGGAATATAAGAACCCATCTTTTAACTTTTAACTAAAAAAGCTAAAAACTGGCTCTTAAATATCTGTTGGGGGTTGGGACACTAACATGTTTCATGTTCGATCCATCTGTTGCACTTCTTTTTGGGGATTAGTCTGAACCTCTCTGTGAGCCTGAGATACCCCAGATTAATCCAAAAAAAATATTTAAGAGCCAGTTTTTAGTTTTTTTAGTTAAAAGTTAAAAGATGGATTCTTATATTCCGTTAAGAACCTCACCCCAAGAACCCCCAATAATCATGCTCTAAAGTTATTAACATTCTTATTAGGAATCCATTATTTGTAACAATTTTGGTGCATTCAGTTACAGTAATCGTACAAAATAGTACTCACTATATTATTAGTCGACGTCAGTTATAACTTATGCTCCAATATTAACTAGCACTTATAATTGTAACGGTAAATTTACAAAAATTCACAGGCTGCAGTCTGCAGATCAAAGGCAATGAATGTAACTTTGGTCAGAATAGACTAAACTAACTCCTTGCTTTGACTTTATCAAATGTCATGTCGTATCTGTTGCCGCGTTTGACTAGTGGACATTTTCCCTCTTCATATCTATACGTACATAATCTACATAATAATAATACTACATTCTATATATATACCATCCTCCTATCGTATCTGCTATTCTGCTTCACTTCTTTACAAACAAACCATAAACTTCTCTTATTTAGTAAAAATAAAAGTATTTTGTTTTCACAGAAGAAACAAAGAGGCAAGAAAACAAAATAAACAGAGCAACACACAAAACAAAGTTCTGAGATTATGGGGAAGCACTTGTTCCGGTCATCTCCTCCACAGGAGAAACAGCCAGCTCACCAAACACTCGCCGAGTCAGCTGTACAAGAGTGTATGAGCAAAATCAACACAGTCATATCCAAATGGACTTCTCCTTCTCCTTCTTCCGACGCACAAAACAATACAAAATCATCATTTCACACACTTTTTGACTAACTCATTTGAGAATACAAATATTTTTTCCAGTTGTATTATCTTGTTTTATTCTTTGTATTCAACACATTTATTGTCAATAATATTAGTAAAATTCAAACAAATTACTTTTAAAATCTATTTACACAGATCTTTTCACTATTTCTCTAAAACTTACCTTGTTCACTTTAAAATTTCAATTGTAAATTTTAGTTTCCACATCTGTCAGTTATATTTGGACAGTTTATTTCTATATGTATTTTATTGTTTAAATGAAAAATACAATTATATTTGAAAATAAAATGCAACTGTTAATTAGGTTTCTGCTAATCAATAAAATAGTGTGTATGTTTTTTTTTAACTGGGAAAATAGTTTGTTAGTTGGCTGATTTCTTTACTATTTTGGGAAACGAAGATTGTGAGGGAGGTTCCCTGCTTTAAAAGTTGAATGTCAATTTGCGTCGTGCCGCCAAATAAATGAAATCCACAGTTTTCAATAGTTGTTCAAAGATGCTAAACTACTACTTAGTCCATAGTTTATGGTCCATCTCTTAATTAAACATGCTTAATACAGAGGCCGGTAGAGACAAAACTTTCCATCCAAACTAAGACCATTTAAAATATAAAATTCCATCAACGAATATAATTAATCAAATATTAAATTTTTATATGGTTTTACTAAATTAAAAATATCCATATATACATAAAATCATTTTCTTTTGAACTTTACACAAAACCTTAGAAGTACAAATTTCCTTTGATAATTAAACTATAAAAATTTAACAATAATATATATATATGCAAAAGTATACGTTTTTTAACTGTAATTTCAAACCTGACTAGTCATATCCTATTTGTTTAAACATCCAGAAATTAGTTTTTAATATGTACTGTACCTAGATCTAAGTAATTCGTACAAAAATATATAAATGGCAGTACGAATCAACCGACAATCCGTTAACTAAAAACCAACCTACATTCATCGAATGAAACGCAAGTTACAAAACTTAACGCGATGTTTTTTTCCCTCACTTAACGTGATGTTAACATGTAGATATATGCTTGAAGAATATTTTTTTTTTTTTTTTGAAAAAGGGCATAACTTGAAGAATATTTATATAACTAGAACAGGTTGAGTTTATTTGTATATATTATCGATAGTTTTTTTTATATGTGATCATTTTATTTATATATATAAAATATTTTTTGTTGTTATTATATAATTTCTTTCCGATGGATCGGATCAATTTTTATTAAAAATAATGGAACAAAACTATAATTAATACATCACGGGTTGATCGGATTGGACATTAAACAAATTATGACAAAAAAACCTTATTTTTTCCATCGAACACATTCTTGAAAAAAGTGAACAATATTGTTTTCACAATTGAATTATTTTGACTTTTATCTTCTATATGGTTTTGAAAGTTGATACATGTCATTTTAATGTTTTTATTCGTATACTTAAGGAAAACTTACATTTTTGTAATTTAAAGTCATTTAAAAAAATTCAAAATATTACATCTAAGAAAAAATCTAACATATAAGAAAAATCTAACATATAAGA
>NC_027750.1:5840272-5846298 GCF_000695525.1 Brassica oleracea var. oleracea | reverse complement strand
TAATTTAAAGTCATTTTAAAAAATTCAAAATATAACATATAAGAAAAAATCTATTTTTTTTATATTATATAGTTAATGTGATTGTTTAAGTTTTTTTAATAATATAAATTTAAACAAAAATGAAGAAAGATGCAAAAATTGTTATCAAATCTTTATTATTCATAATCATTAATTCTCGTATATATGTAAATCATATTAGGTAATTCCGTAGTTTTTATTTAAAGAAAGAATACACATTTCATATATTTTAGGTTAATATAATGTTCTCTAGTGTTATATAATTATGGAATAATGTGACACCATTAGATTAAACTATACTTTATATTAGATGCTCTAGAATTATTTGAAATGAAATTTAGAAGGCATTTAGAGTGCCACCTAGAATTTAGGTTTTTTTTAAATTAATACAAAATTAAGGTTCTAATTTTTCAAATGCTTCTCAATTAATATATAGGGGATTGGTTCTTTAAATTAGTTACAACACCTAATGATATGAATGATAGTACAAATCAACCGACAATCCATTAACTAACAAAAATAAATCAACCGGCGGTTGAATGAAACTGAAGTAACAAAATTCAACGTGATGTAAACATGTAATTATATGCTTGAAGAATATTTATATTATTGGTTTTTTAAGTTAGTTACCACTTAAGTTAAAGATACTATTACTTGTTTTTTTCGTGGACCAGTAAAATAATTTTTAAAAACAGGAAATTAAAAGACAATGAAAAAGAGAGATAATCAAAAGATGATTCAAAAAGTAGCGCGTGAGTCGAGTGGAACTTACAGTCGAGGGATAAAAGCTAAAGCTCCCATGCATTACAAAAAAAAAAACGCATGGTCCTCATTCTCCATGGTCCCTAATAGTGATTTGGAGAAGCATTAGACAAGATTCAAGAGCCGACTCTCTTGAGCACTTGGTTTTGTCTTTGTCCGAATGATACAACAATAAGGTGTTGACCTTACGAAGTTTGACCGTTTGATTACGGGTCTATCGAAATAACCTGTCGAACTTATGGAATATGGATAGTCCACCAAAGACTACTTGTTGTTAAATAAAATATTATCTAATGACTAATTAATCATTAGTTCACTGCTAACGTTAGCAGAAATAATTGATCTTATAATCGTTATTCATGATTTCTGAGATGCTGTCTCTGTTACTATGACGCAAAGATTGATCTCTTGTTGTAAGGTTTTAGTCTTGTAAGTTGTACCAATTCCAATCTATTTTTTTTTTCTTTGTAGATTTTCTCACTTACACTATTCACACTAAAACCAAAAAAGCTGAGAAAGTCTAATCCGATCATAGAGTTTAACATATTGAACTGGTATCGATCTGAATCTAGCCGCATAATCGTATATATTGGTTATAAATGTTGTGTGTGGATCTTGTGTGCTTGTCTTAATCTGGACTGAATCGGTATTGTGGAACAAAGAACTTGATATATGGATCCTAACAAGCTACCCCAAATCACTTGTTTCATGGTCATTCACCTAAGAGCCATTTACTCTATATAACCCTGCTGTTATTGTTTTTCTCTACACACTTTTGAGGATAAAATTCTCACTTTATCCGTGACAACATATATAATATTAATTAAGGAAAGTCCCGTGTACGTGTATATCTTAGTTATATAGTACTCCCACTACTTATACATTAACAATTTGAATTACGTATGCACACATCTCACATGTATAAGAATGACACATACATATAGCCTGTACTATAGGTATTATATACATGTAGTTAAAACCTTCCTTGTATGCGCACCGTTTGACTTTGATTTAGCAATAGTGAGTTTAATGAAACTACGTATCACACAAAACATTGCTTCTAGAAACTTTCCTTGAATGTTACTTGTATTGAAAAACTTGGTTCAAAGAAATATAACTCGTTGTTGCTCAAAAAAAAAAAAAAAAAATATATTACTCGTATATTTGAAGACATTTGTTTTTTTGCTTAAATATTTGAAGACCAAACTGAAAGTTTGTTCACTTGAAAATGATTTTTTTTTTGTCTACGGAATATGTGATGAGATATGAATTATTTTGGAATATATACTTTATTTCAGGGTGTGAATTTTGGACCATTCGTTTCGGCGTCGTCATGTTTACGAATATTTAATTCACCAAGAAAACGTATTTGGTCTCTCTATTTTACTCCATGTTTTTGCTTCATTTTCGGTTATGGTTATGTTATGTCAGATAATGATACCATATTCCAATGCGCACAGTTAGAACATGTTTATTATAAGTCTATTATGTTGGGTTTGTTATCGTAATATAAGATACTAAAAAAGCTAAGAAACGTTTCTTATATCTCTTATTTAAGAGACGTCTCTTAGTTTTTTTAGTTAAAAACTAAGAGACCGTATTTTATATTACGCTAAAAGATCCGATTTAAGAGACCTATAATAAACATGCTCTTAACAAGCTAAGCATATCGCCGATTACCCTCTAGGCCTCTCTACAACAAAATTGTTAAATAACTTCTCTTAACGACTGTCTCTTCGTTTGAAGTATTCAAGTGAGTGTGAAAATTAAGAAAGGTCCACGTAATAAGATTGACGGATACTCCACGGCGTCATCACCATTTAAAACATGTAAGAGAAGACATTATGATGTTTAGTTGTTTACTAGATCTCCATTGAATCATTCTTCTGCTGACCAAACATACTTTGTGAGTTACAAAAATATGATGTAACTTAAGAAGTAACAAAGAAGATAAAGTGCCAAAAAGCTCTGGCCGTTAGGAATCATCGAAACACATGTATATAACATACTACAAGAGAACCAACAAACTTAAATAATTAAGAGACGAAAAGAAATACAGAGAGTCTGACTATATGAATACTAGTTTCAGTTCACTATCAGCTTGTTTTTGTTTTCAGGGTTAAATCAAGAGGAAAAAAGAAAAGAAAACCTCTAACTGGTTGTGAAAGTTCTTAAGAAGAGCTCTCAGGTTTTCCATACTGCGGAAGCTCTGGAGGTGGCGGCGGTTGAGTTTGTGATTTTTTGTTGTTGTTCAGTAAGTTTTTGGCGTATAAAGACCCGAAAACAATGACCTGATCATTGAATGGACTTTGTTAGTCAAAGAATCAGATGTATAACCTTATAGTAATTGGAGTCTTGGAGAGCCCAAGTTCTAGTTTAAATGTCAAAGGATTGAAGGCATACCGATCCAATACATTGCTCCCAGCTAAGCGGATGAGAGAACCAAATGCATGAGAGCATGATGCTTGCAAGCTTTATTAAGAAAGACGGACTGTGTAAGCAATTGAGATGGATTAGTCGGATCTAAGTTTGTTTATTTACCTGTCTTGTTGTCATGATAGCAGCGAACGTTAGAGCACCAAATGTCCTAATGGTGTAAGAGATGAAGAACTGGCTCGCTGTTGCAACCTGCTCATTAGTCTCCGGTAAGTTCAGTGGGAATCAAATAGACAAGAGAAGAAGATCATGATATTTCAATAACTAGATTCAGATTAACAGAATCATTGATTTGTTTGGATTATACTAACTAAATTCATTTATGTTTTAATATATTAATGTCATCTTCTGGAGCTATAAGACTACATGATACTGTGTAATGAGTGAGCAGAAAAAGAGAGGAAACTAAAACTTAAGCTTACAGTGGAAAGCAGAGCGATATCGAGTAGACAATCTCTATGGCGAGAAACAAAATCTACAGCTAGTAGCAAATGGCCTTGCAATACAAGTCCTACAAAAAAAAAAAAAAGATTTTAGAGGATGTAAGCAAAGAGCATGAATTAGACCAGATTGTGATCTGCTTTTTTGAAGTCTTCTTCCTATAGAATCTTCTCGCCGGAAAACGACCAACCAAGAAGGAAAAAGATGACAGTGACAGAAGGAAACAAGTAAGAGTCTCACCAGTGAAGCTGAGAACACAAGAACAAAGTGTTGTGTAGAATATTTGGTTATGTATCTCCATATTATATCCTTTAAACAGTTTGTCTTGGAATGTGCTTGTAAACCCATCAAACCTGTTAGTTAGCCAAATTGCCAAATACACAATCATGATCCAAGACTAATAACATAAACAGTGTAACGAGTGACAATGAAACACATACCCAAGATAACCAGCCATTAGGGAAACACCCCAAACAGTATTTTCCCTTCCCTTATTGTACGGACTAATATCATCTCCTGCCTACAGCTCAGGTTTACATAAACAAAACCTCAGTACATACATCTTACGTAAATGTTCATAGTGACTGATGTACTTTTAGTTAACCGAAGCCTTTACCGGGAAAAGGATAAAGACAGAACAGCCAAGGGTCACCAAAAAAGCCACCAAGTAGTCAAACCCCTTGTACTTTTTCTGCATGATGAGAGTTCCCCATACCTGTACAGAGCACACAGATATAAGAATGGGTGTGTTGCTCAAACTCAAATACACTCTGCTGAAAAAAAAAGAATGCCGCAGCTTACCATGACTGGTATCATTTTGGCACATTTTGCAAGAGTTTGGACAGGGAAGCTCACATACTTGAGAGCCTGGAGACATTACAGAGTGGATATACTAAGTTCACACATAAAGAGTCAGTGGAGGTGAAAGATAAAAGCCCTACCTCATACTGGCATGTTGTGGTTAAGATGTTAGTCACTGAGATAAGGCAATACTTGTAAACCGGAGCTACAGGATCCAAAGCTTTCTTGCTTGCCTACAAAAAAAAAAAAAAAGACAAATAAGGTTGTACAAACTTTGGTAATGAAGGAATAATCATAAACACAAGTTGATATGGTATACCAGTAAAGCACCAGCAGAGACAGCTGAAGTAGTGAGGCGATTGCAGAAAACGAGAAACAGAGAGTACTTAAAGAACTCTTTGTTCAATCCATAAGGAACTCTCATTATCTTCTCCTAACAAATTTACAAAACCCATCAAGAAAGTTATAACCTTTAACCAAAGAACAGAAAGGGTATGTATCATAGCAACGAGACCGGACCTGAAGAACACCGTAGATGACAAGAGTGGACATAATGCCGGAGACGGCGAATACACCTTTCCATAATTTGCTCTCCTTCACTCCGTTTACTGTTTCCGGCTCAGCCATGGCCCATCCACCGTCTCTCACTAGCTACCCAAAACGAATCACATTATACAAAAGCTCAGATTCGTAAATGTAAGCGTATGATGAAACTATCACCTTTGAAGCTCAGAGATTAGAAACTTACACGACGAACGGATACAATACAACGGCCGATCTGACTTGAACAGATTGATATCTCCGGCGACTCTCCGACGCGATCCGATTCAGCTCCACCGTCCTCTCCTCTCCTTTCCTTCAGCACTTTTTTGGATCTTCTAAAGTTGTCTTCTCTGGGGTTCTGTAAGGATCCGCCACGTCAGCACTCGATAATACGCATGTTTTAAAATAACGAGTCAAAATGGTCAACGAGAGACCTTCCAAAGGAACAAGAGGATTAGCCATAAAACAAAAAGAAAGAAGATATGTCATATAATTCTAAACTCTGTTGGAGCAAAACTACCATTTGAAGTTTGGAGCCGTTGGAGGTTTGATTTAGTCTTTCACGTTTGTTAGTTGTTTCAATAATGTCCTATTCTTTAGGACCAAGTAGTTTCCAGTTCTAGTGGTTTAGTTGCGTTAGTTGTTGTTTTATTTCAGGAGCCCTTTGTTTCATTGTAATGCTACTTATAGCTATTGCTTTCAGTTGAATACAATCAGAGTTTCATAAACACAAAACAGAGCATTTGGGATTACAAATTGGTATCAGAGCTCTGTGACCAAACGAGAGAAAAGATGAGTGATGATAAGATGAAGCTTCCGCAGTTTGATGGCCATTGGGACCATTGGAGTGAAGTCATGGAAAACTTCTTCCGAGCCAGAGGGCTATGGAGTCTGATCGAAACCGGCGTTGAAGAACCATCTGCTGCGACTGTACTGACTGCAGAACAAAACCTGCAACTGGAGAGCAACAGAACCAACGATCACAAAGTCAAGCATTATCTCTACCAGAGCATTGACAGAGTGAC
>NC_027750.1:5836732-5837120 GCF_000695525.1 Brassica oleracea var. oleracea | reverse complement strand
CTCACCGAATATGTCTTCATACAACAACCTAAAGGGTACGTAGTGGAGGGACATGAAGATAGTGTCTACAAGCTTCACAAGACATTGTATGGTCTGAAGCAAGCCCCAAGGGCCTGGTTTAGTCGAATTGAAGAATACTTTCTGAAAGCTGGCTTCGCAAAGTCACCGAACGAGGAGACATTGTTTCTCAAGGTCGACAATCAAGGTAATATCCTGATTGTGAGTGTGTACGTTGATGACCTTATTTACACAGGAAGCAGTCTTGAGATGATGATGGAGTTCAAGAGGTCTATGCAAGACGAGTTCGACATGACTGATCTTGGGAGGATGAGGTATTTCTTGGGCATTGAGGTGCATCAGAAGGTGAATGGAATTCACATATCTCAAG
>NC_027750.1:5803227-5836645 GCF_000695525.1 Brassica oleracea var. oleracea | reverse complement strand
CTTACTCAGTCGCTTCATGTCAAAACCTACAAGACTCCACGCACAAGCTGTGAAGAAGGTACTGAGGTACTTAAAGGGGACAACAGACTTTGGTATTTGGTACAATGGAGGAGGAACAGGGGAGCTATGTGTCTACACTGACAGCGACTTTGCTGGAGATATCGATAGCAGGAAGAGTACCTCAGGGTATGTTTTTCTTTTGGATAATGGGGCAGTTGCATGGTGTTCTAAGAAGCAGCCAATAGTTACTTTGTCCACGACTGAAGCCGAGTATGTGGCGGCATCAGTTTGCGCATGTCAGGCTATTTGGTTCAAAAGAGTTATGAAGGAGTTGGGACATGAGATGAACGAGAGCACCATTATTCAATGCGACAACACGTCAACAATTAAGCTATATAAGAACCTTGTATTTCATGGGCGTTGCAAGCATATTGGTGTCAGGTTTCATTTCTTACGTGATCTGGTAAATGAAGGAGAGATAAGCTTGGAACATTGCGGTACTGAAGAACAAGTTGCTGATGTATTCACAAAGGCATTAAAGAGGGAAGTGTTCGAGAAGATGAGAAGCAGACTTGGAGTCTGCTCAGTCAAGGATAAGCTGAATCTTGAAGACCAAGTTTAGCTTAGGGAGGGTTTGTTGGAGCAAAACTACCATTTGAAGTTTGGAGCCGTTGGAGGTTTGATTTAGTCTTTCACGTTTGTTAGTTGTTTCAATAATGTCCTATTCTTTAGGACCAAGTAGTTTCCAGTTCTAGTGGTTTAGTTGCGTTAGTTGTTGCTTTATTTCAGGAGCCCTTTGTTTCATTGTAATGCTACTTATAGCTATTGCTTTCAGTTGAATACAATCAGAGTTTCATAAACACAAAACATAGCATTTGGGATTACAAACTCGTGGTCGTGATTTTGTTCAGACAAGGGCGATGACGGTTCATCTCTCGAAGCCAAGTCAGATGAAAACAGGAGGCAAGGTCATGTATTCCCTCTCAAGGACAGAGACTTTGGATTTTTGAGGATAGCCAGTAACACTGACGCTTCACTACCATTGTATGAACGTAACTTATGGTTTTAACTTTTAACTCGCCTTAAAGGAAAGGAAGATGACAGTTTATATTTAAAGCCCAAGCTTGTTTCAGAGCCCATGAAGAGTATTATTATTAAGTCAGCGACGCCTTTGTAATGGTCCTTTCGTTTTAGAGTCCCACATCGGGTAACAGAGAGAAATAAGTAGCGGAAGTTGCACTATAAATAAAGATCTCCTTCTCAGTTCACAAATCACGCAGCCATGTGGTGAGCACAAAGCGAACTATTCTTTCGCCTTTTACTAAAGAATACCGTGTGCTCTCCACGCTAAATGGCATACGCCTATTTTTGGAGGGTCCCGCTTTCGAGTGGGCCCAACAACATATAGTTGAATATTTGGTTTGATTGTGTCCTTGACTCCAAACCGACTCTGGTTTGATGATTGGGTTAAGATAACCATCAATTTCAATTTATTTCACTCCATCTACTAGTGATTATTTTAGCACTAAAGTCAATTGAATAGATTGATGAATGTACTAAAGTCAATTTATTTCTCCATCACATTTCTCTTATTCAAATTTACAGGACATAAAACCAAACCATTCCAATCAGATGTCGATAATCCATTAGTAGAGCACAAACACAAGGCATTATATTTTCTTCTCATGATGAAAATCATGTGTACCTGGATGGCATAACATATCGAACTATCCTTTCAACTTGATTTTTTTTTCTTTGATAGGGTAAACAGCATACTAAGCCATCACTTCTAAAAGCAAAATATGTACACTATGATGTATATCACCTGAGATAGGTTAGCCAATAGGGACCCCTACCGGGACAAGTTAAATCATCTCGAGGATATCTGAATATCTGATCATCAGCACTCAAATCGATCACTCAGCTAAGGCATAAGAGTAAACATCACTGTTTCATCTAAACAGTGCACAATTCTGCTAAAGAAACTCTCTCTCACAATCTACTCTAACCACGAGCTAACAAGTTTTGTTTCAACTGTCACAAACTTGTCATTGGGGGTACTTCTCTACCTTATTGTAGTAATAGATTGATAAATATCTAAAGATCAATCAAACTCGTCTCGCCAAGACACCAAGCTACAACTGTTATTGAAAGCCATTGGGAATCCTGGACCTGAAAAGATGAACGTGAACGTAGAATCACACTGCTAGCTTTGCTGAAACTTACTTTTCAGCTTACAAGGAAAACGCTCTACAGAGTAAAACCCACATAAAACCTCTCGGTGATTTTGTTTTTATTACATTCTTGGTACCAGTAAACAAAGCGAAGGAGACGAGAAGCAGCGGTTAAGCGCATCAATTTTTATTTTCATACAAAAAGATATCTTTTTAGTTTTGAATTAATTTTACTATGCAGCGTTGTTGAGCATCGTTCTAGCTTGGGCTAAAGAATATGAAAAGCGATTAAACAAAACTGTAATAAATAATAAGCAATTTTATTTCGTGAACATCCGTTGGTTTTCAGTCTGCTTAAAGGAAGAAAGACAATAGTTTGTATTGAAGCCCAAGCTTATTTCAGGCCCATAAAAGTCCATTAAGAGTTGCGCCTTTGTGGTGGTCCTCTCGTTTAAAAGTCCCACATCCGATAACTGGGAGAAATTAGCAGTAGAAGTAGCGCTATAAATAAAGGTCACCTTCTCACTGTACAAATCGCGCCGCCATCTGGTGCGCACAACCCGTTATATTCTTTCGTCTAGGACTAAAGAATATTGTGTGCTCTCCACGCTAAGTGGCATACGCCTACTTTTGGACGGCCACCTATTTTTGGAGGTTCCGCTTTCTTTTTCTTTTTTTTTTTTTTTTTTTTTTTATGATTCTAATACAATCAGATTGTGACCACATTGCCTCGGGAGAGGCTTTAACCACAATGTGACATGAGGATGAAGATACAAGTATCACCCAGAAACATTCATTTGGTTCCTACGTTACCATATCATCTCATCCAGTCACTTTGAACACATAATTAAACCACATAGTTACAAAAGACCAGACCTAAACCGGTTCAAAAAAGAACGAACACGAGACATCAGTTGAAAGCAAGCAGTGATCTCCTTATGATCAGAATGAGATACTTGGATCGGCTGCCACAACACTTTAAGTGCTTATTGCTCGGACTCCTCCTTCTTACCGGGGTCGAAGTCTCCGAACTTTTCACCAAAGGGCGGAGCATAAGGCCGTATATACAAAGTTTCATCACACCCAAGCCTTCCCAGATATTGCAATTATTCACCACGCTATGGTCTCCTATGATCAGAGTTCTGTGCATGTCCCATTAGCAACTTCACCCAGAGGCGCTCCACTAGAAGAAGCTTGAGGCCATTGATGTTTCTTGCTATAAACCTCTGCCGCTAGCGGACTGAAGGTCCGACTGAAAAAAAACCTAGAGACTAGGACGGGTAAAGACATTGATACTTCAGCTAACCATAACCCAATCCGGTATCTCTTGCAAGTTCCATCTAATGTCTCCATAGGATAAGAGTCGAGTTCAAGACCATCAGAATCATCGTCGAACGGCGCAACCCGGATTTGAGTCATACCGATATTGTTCTTTGCCTCCCGTCATGGCCAAGCCGGATACTTGTCCGGAATGAAAGGCGGATTGTGATGATAGAAAAACGCAAGAGGGAATCTGATTCAGCCTTTATGAAAGTCGAAACTCGCAGTTGGCCCCACTAACCTCTGTTTGTCGCACTTCTCCTCCACCCATCTCGCCACCACACAAGGAGGAAGAGTCGAGTTAGAGGAGACGTCTATCCTTCTCCACGCGCCATCATCAACAAGGTCTTCAACTAGATCTGGAAAAACAAAATTAGATCTGTTTAGACCTACAATCCTAAAAGCCGACTCTCTTCTTCTCAGTCTCGCCAACGTCTCGCCGCTACTCCACTCAAAGGTTCGCCGACTCCGACCAGCACCACGCAGTTCCGGAGGACAAAACATCGTCAGAGAAACGCGCATATCGACTCGGTCTGGATCTGGGAAGAGGAGAGCAGAAATAAAACAAGGAAAGGGGAGAAGGTGGAGCCTCCGGCAACGCCAAAGGCGGCGGCCGGAGCTAGGGTTTAGCTCTCTCTCTGAGGTTCTCTCTCTTTCTCTGATTAGAAAAGTCTTTAGTTGGAGGTTCCGCTTTTGGAGTGGACTCAACAACAATATGTTTAAATTTTGATTTATTTCAATTTTAAACCGGCTCGGTTTACTGTTTGATTTTAGATACCAATCAACTATTTTGTTTCGTTCCAGTTGTATACTTGTTACCATTTCTTAGGTTTTTCACCTTACTACTAAGTCAAACAATATCATATTTCTTCTTTGATCTGAGTAAGCTGGACGTTTTGAAATCTAATTTTACTTGGAGAGGATCATTATATTTGCTTTGAATTCAAGAACTACCATATAGATTGTGGTAACATTCAGTCGTAAGGGTTCATGCTTTGTCGTCTCAGTGGTAAATAATGGCTCCTAATACATAGTCGAGAGGTTTGGTTGGTGTTTCGCGAAAATCTTATATATTAAAACAGAAGTCATGACTTTTTTTCATGTGTGATTTTTTTAGATTGGACCATTCCTATAAAATATCATATTTAACATAAATTCATTATTATATCTTTTAATATCTTTATCTTTTTATTTGAAATATAAATGAATATGTTTAAAATGTTCTAACAAAATCTTTTTAAAATCTTCTTAGAATCTTTTTAAATTTACTTTCAAAAATTAGTTAGTTTTAATTTAAATTATCATAAAATATAATTAGAAATTAAAATTGAATATAGTTTTGGTTTATAAACGAAAATTAAAATAAAATGAAATTAATTAATTTCACATATACATTTACTAATAATTTTAAAAGAGTTTGTTAGAAATAAATATTTATTTTAATTTTAATTTTTTTCAAATTTGTTTTCTAATAAAATAAAAATCATGATTTTTTGATGAGTGATATTTTTATTCGGAACATCATTTAAATTTTATATTAAATGTATATCACTAATGCTAATATACATAATATTTTTAACTACTTTAATCATAATATCTTTTATATCCTTTAATTTTTTTAAAAAAAATTAAAAATTCTAACAAATCTCTTGAAAAAGATTATAATAAGATCTTAATTGTCATAAGTTGAATATAAATTTAATATAAATACTTTCAACTAATTTTGTAATTAGTAATGAAATGTTACTAAAAGAATAAAATTATATCCTATTTTATCAATTTTATAATAATATCTATCATTTTAAAATAAAAATGTTATATTGAACAAAATATGGTAAAATTATTTTAAATTGATAAGTTAACATATTTTATTTTCATAAATATAAAATATTTATGCTAAAAATATAATATGTTGGTAGAACGGGTTAATATTAGTAAACTATATAATACATGTATAAAAATTTAACTTATCTTAAACTTTTTAATATACAGTAATTTATTATATAAAATTAATAAACATTAAAAAATTACTGAAAAATCTAGCGATTTGAATTACGGATAATGATTATAATAAATTAAATACAAAATTATTTTCATATATGTTGTTTCATGCATTAAAAATTTTAGTTTAGTAATCAAACGCAAATTTAATAAGACAAATATATAATAAGCAACATATATATGTGATGATTTTAATTTACAGCGTGAAAACTATAAAATTATTATATTTGGTATAATTATACAAACATTTAAATATGTGAGTAACATTAAAAATATATAATAATTATGTAAAACAAATATCTATATATATAAATGTGAAAATATATACCCGCACGGTTGTGCGGGTGGAAATCTAGTAATCATTACAACAAAGTTATCGCTTATCTATTCTGAGTTCCAGTAGTCCTTTTCCGTTAAGACTAATGTTTACTTGCACAAAATACAATGCTACTTACAAGAACCAGCTTTTGTTCTTTGATCGTGTCAGGTTTCCTCTTATTCAGATATACATGAGAAAACCATTCCAATCAGGTATCTCAATAGTTCAGTTGTTGACAGTCATCCCCTAGTTTAGTCACAGCGCATTATATTTTCTTCTCGTAACTAAAACAGTACGTAGTTGATGTCTACATTGGAGAAACAGCGTTTTGGGGACACATTGAAAGATAAGAAACATGATTGAATTAGTTTATATGATTTGCAACTTAGCCCCTTGTTGTTCGTCTCAAATTAGGAGTGGTTCCACCGTTATATGTTGTTGCTAGTTCGTAGGCTCTTTTCCTTTCTTAGAAGTGGGATTGTTGCACTAATTAATGATAAGTTTGATAATTTCCTTGTTGTGATTTTAAGATTCTTATCCACTACCTTTTTTTACACTCTTCCAATAAGTTTGGGTGGAAAGAGGATAATATTATTGGGTGTTTTTGCTTATGAATTTTATCAATGGATTTGTTGTGTGATACTTGAAAATATTAGTCTGTGGATATTAATTATTTGATTCCCATCCATTTGTTCTTGTTCTTATTAGTGGAGGAAGGTAAGCATGTAAAATCAAATTATGAAAGATATACCTATGCTCTAATTGTTTTTTCAAGTTATTAACTTATTATATTCCTATTAAAAGATTCAGAAAAATTGTTTGGTGAGAATCAGCCAGTCATTGCATCTTTGGTCATTACTTAATTTGTTTATTTGTGCTGACTATCAATTAAGCTCCCTTCTCCACTTTTTTGTTTGTTTTAAAATCGGTAAATTGGTTGCTTGCATACTTTTAAGCGGCCATCCTTTTCTTCCTTTTTTGTTTTTCTTTTTCATTGAAATTTTAAAACATTTTTTTCAAGGAAAAGTTGAAGCTCTAGTCTCTTAGTGGCTCGTATAATAAAGATATAAAAAATGATATCTTACCGTAAAGATTGATTAAAATAGTGGGAACTGATCGTTTCCATCATGGAGAAATTTCTTAAACAAAAACAAATGAAAAAACATACTAATTTTACCAATAAGATGATTAAGCAGAAGAACACATTCTTTTTCACAAAGCTGGCTTGAGCTTTACAAGTCAAACCTATTTTCTTGATTATTTAGCAGATGAATATGCCTAGTTAAGTCACGTTGCTACTTTCTTATTCCATTTTTCTTCCTTCACTCTTGATGGCTTTAATAATGGGTCCTCACATTTCTCTCATCAGAATTTAATTTCTAAATATGAATTATTACAAACATTCACAGAAAATTCAAAAGTCTACATTAATGGATATGTTTTAACGTGTATTTTTTTTTTTTGAATTATACGGGATATCCTAGTCCCATAGAAATGATCTAGACTAGTCACTTGTATTATACATGGTATCCATGAAAAAAACATCTCTTTACGCAAAAGAGATGGATATGATTTTTTTTTACTCATTCTACAAACTAACATATATGAAGGCATAGGATGATGTTTACACATGATATTAGTACGGTGAGTGGTGTTTTTTCAATGCAAGTCATGGGAAACTACTGCAGTTGCTTGATAACATATAAATATGCTGCATATATAAACATTCAAATGAATCAAATCCTAGAGTAAAGACGACCACGATGATGATCTACCATGTTCAAAACTGAGAGGAAACTGATCAATGGCAAAAGAAGACATATTACTTTCATCTGCATCCATGTTCCATATAGACTCCATGGAGCTTTCCCATGCTGGAGAAGCCAGAGGAGGGAAGTCCAAATAACAGTTTTGCTCAGAGTAGTAGATGTCTTTCACCGGTTTGATAATGTTTGCTCCAGATTGATCAATCTCTCTCCATATGTCATCCATCGAGTAGTATCCATCTTCACATTCTTGATTCATTTTCCCATTGGATCCTCCAGTGTCTTGAGTAGCTGCAGTAGTCATAGATGATGAGCAACAGTTTGAAGATGAGGAAGTTGGAGACATAGGTCTCTTCTTCTCTTGTGCCTTCTTCCTCATATGAGTCCTCCAGTAATTCTTTATCTCATTATCGGTTCGACCAGGCAATTTCCTGGCGATTTTCGACCACCTACATATGAAGAACAATTCAATAAGTTCATACAAGTTTAAAAAACATTTTCAGGGTTTCTCTGTTTCTTGAAGATATCTTCTGACCTGTTTCCCCATTTGGTGTGAAGCTCAAGGACAAGATGCTCTTCTTGTGGAGTCATCTTACCACGTTTGAGACCAGGATGTAAGTAGTTAACCCACCTTAACCTGCAGCTCTTTCCTGTTCTATTCAAACCTGCAGCCAAAACCAAGTCATATCTTTTAATGGAAGGTCCTTTCCAAAGACCAACCATTTTCTTACAAACCAAAGCCTAAACCCTATACCTAGTCTTATGTTTCTCCCTCCACCTTCAAACCTGACACTTTCGCTACAAAATCCCATCTTCGATCTCCGAACATGTGGACAAAGTTGACCAAGAGGATGTCCTCTTGTTCTGTCCACGGTCCTTTACGGTACTCCTCTTGCACACTCTTCATCTCTCACTCTTATTAACTCTTTTTTCTCTCTGAATAGAAAGTTACTTCTCAGTTTTGTTTTATGGGAACCTTTGGCAATCTCTAAAACCAATATTTATAGAAGAGCCAACTTGAACACTAAGTTGTTGTGTCTACACCACGCGATAAAACACTCACGTTATTAAAATTCTCTAATGATTTGTTTTTTTTATCTCTACCGTCCATATGGGGAGAGATTATGCTGATGATAATGTGGGGTCTATTGTTTTATGATGCCATCAAGCCATTAGCGCATATATACAAAAAAAAAGAACAAAGAAAATGATCGTCAATAGGAAATTGATGTACACTGATGTAACACTCCACTAACTCTTCCTTTTTTGTTTGTCTTCTTGTGTGTTGCAATAAGAACACTTTCTTATATTTTCTTTTGGCAGGTCCCAATAGTTTCAACTGCATTATCTCTCTCGCGTCGGTAAAATATTCCAAACAAAACCAGAAGAGGAAACAAGGTAACCTATGTAATCCTTATTATCTAAAAATAAAGAAGTAGACAAATTTTTAGTTTCCTTTTATCATGGGGTTTTAATAATATGGAAGAAGTATGATTTGTGGGAGTAAAAGAAGGCTATAGTCATTTTGGTAGTACTATTTTTGGTGAGGTTATGGTTGTAGTTTGTCCCTTAGCTTTATTAAAGTTTGATCAAGATATCATTGTAGAAGCTTATAAAAGGCAAATAAAGAATATAAAAGGAGATACAAAATCTAAAGGCATATAGCAAAAGGGGTCGAATTGTTGCGAGTGTTTGATAAGTGGCCTTTAATTTGTGTATAGCAGCAGCACTTGAGATTGAAAGTTAGATACTTAGATATTGCTTTTAGGATTTCGAAATCGTTTTAAACACCCAACTTAAATAGTTATATAGATGAGAAAGGCCAATTTGATTTGGTTTGGCTTTGTAATTTGCCTCTTGGTGGTCTGTCTTCATGTCTGAAAAAGTTTCAATCTATTACAGTTTTACTCCATAATCTTGGAAACCTTATATATATATTAATTATTATGTGGTTTATTATTGGAAAGCCATTTACCTTACACATATGGTCATGTGTGTAATTTATATGGCTTACATCTTCTATATATGCATGAATTAAAGTAGAGTAATGAGGGTTTCTTACTTGTGTAGTTGTGTGTAAGTACCTGGTGTGCTGGTCCATAGAAGCAGAGAATACAGAGTATATATATTCTCCTTTTCTCTGTATATATCTCTGATTGGTAAAGAGTTCCCGAGATTCTTCAAATTGTTTTGTTCTGTAGAAAACTCTGAAAATGACTTACAGAAATAGAAATATGAGAGAATTATACTAAGATACGTTGAAGCAAAAATATACACAAGCACTAAAAAGGTTCCGGTTTAGGTATATATGGAAAACTCGTGGATCCAAGTATCCAACCCTATTGAAGTTCCGGTCTGGTCTTATTTTTACCGCCGTGAAAATTCAATACTGATTACATAGCTATTCGGATTTTTTTTTTTTTTTTTGAAAAAGAGCATTTAAATTTAAAGACATAAAAACACACAAGTTATGGTTTTACAACCATAAAGTTTGAAAAAGCTATTCGGATCTGAATCACAAAAATTGCATCAACTAGGTCATTGCGAAAGTAACATGGTCGAGAGGTACCATTAATTAGCCCTAACATTGAGTAACAAGATTTGGTTATCCATCTACACCTTAATATAATTTTAGAAAAATTATTGTTACTATATATGGTTTTCTTCACATGGTTTTGTTTTTTTTTTTTTCCCTTAAATATTATGTGGTTGTGCTTGTAATGCTTTTTTGGGCAACTCTTGTAATGCTTTAAATATCATATTCGAGGTTATTATGTTTTTGCCTGTTGCTTTCATATTCTTGAGTTGTCCATTGTCCAGTAGCTAATTATAAAATTCTACACACAACCACAATTGGAAAGCTACTTGATATTGTCATCGAGTAACAATTACATGATACATTTGGAAGAATATGATTAGTAGATGATTGAAGCCAAAAGATTAAATAAGTAAATATTAGTATTCTTTTGTTGATTGGGTTTGGTCATCATATCGAAAGTTCTCAAAATGTTAATCGGGAGTTTGGGGACCGCTCTGCACAACTTGATTATAATTTTTTGGAGATTTTTAGTGTATTCTCTACATTTTAATATTTTTTATAAAATATAGTATTATTTATTATAAACATTTTTCTATATCTATATTATTTATTATAAACATAATCCTAGGCGGGTTAATAGGCTGCGTAAAATACCTAGGCCAAAAATTGAACCTTTATTTACCGGTGTTTAATCGATTTGGTCAGAATCAGAGCATTTGAGTATATTTTGATAGCATAAACACATATGCGCCCGATTCAAAATATTGTTTTATATCTAATATTCTATGATATTATAAAAATAAATATTCTCATATGAGTTTTAGTTGCGTAGCACTGTTGAATTCGAGAATTGGCCCTTGTTTCTTTTGGGAGTTGTCTTTGTAGTGGAGGAACCAAAAATCTAAAGAGATTAGAGTAAGTAAGCAGACAGATATAAGACTTGAGTTACGTGGATGCCACCACTTCCGCTATGGCCAGTCCACTAAGTAAGATTTCCCCCCTTCAATTCCTTTGGCTCGTGACTTGCGACGGCATACGCACTTACCAGTTTAAGATAAGACACTTTTGGTCCCACATTATCTTTCTTTCGTTTCTTTCATCATAACATAACTTCAGAATCCTATGGTTTGTATACTTGTTTTCAGCTTGTTTGGTTGCATTGCATGCGTCTCAACTCTCTCTGTAAATATTCGCCATGCATGCCTACTTGTTAACGAGGTCATTCTCTCTTAACGTTAACGTACGCCATGATTTATGTATGATCCATGTATGGGAAAAATGTTACATAAGCAATAGAATAATGCTAGTGCTTTAGGAAAATTAAAATACAAAATATTCATTTTTGGTTAATTAATTAGTAAAAGAGAGAAGATTAGAGCATGATTATTGGGGGTTCTTAGCGGAACCCGTCTCTTAACTTTTAACTAAAAAAACTAAGAACTGGTTCTTAAATAAGAGTTTTAAGAACCGGTTCTTAGCTTTTTAGTTAAAAATTAAGAGACGGATTCTTATATTCCGCTAAGAACCTCACCCTAAGAACCCCCAATAATCGTGCTCTTATGGACAAACTTAGGTTCATCCAGGGTGAACCTTTAAATTCACCACCCCTCTTATAACCAATCAAAGTGTCAGCTGGATTATTAATAAAAATATTAATTTCCTTAAAAAAAATCAAAAATAATTGAAAAAATAAAATGATGCCACTAACAAAACACTAAATCTTAAATTCTAAACCCTAAATCCTAAACCCAAACTCTAAACCTTAAATCCTAAACTCAAACTCTAGATCATAAACCCAAACCCTATATCCTAAACCCAAATCCTAAACCATAAACCCTAAACCAAAACCCTATATTCTAAACCTGAATCCTAAACTCAAACCGTAAACCCTAAACTCAAAAGGTTTGAATTTGAGTTTAAGGTTTACAGTTTGGTTTAGGGTCTAGGATTTGGATTTGGATTTAGAGTTTACGGTTTTGGTTTAGAGTCTAGGATTTGGGTTTACAGTTTGGGTTTAGGGTTTAGGATTTGGGTTTATAGTATAGGGTTTACTATTTGAGTTTAGGGATGGTTTGGATTTAGTATTTAGAATTTAGAATTTAGGATTTAGTGTTTAGAGTTTAGAATTTAGAATTTAGAATTTAGAGTTTTGTTAGGCATCATTATTTTTTCAACTATTTTAAATTTTTTAAATAAAATTTAATATTTTTTATTAATTATCTAGGTGATACTTTAATTAGTGGTAAGAAATGCTGTGAATTTAAAGGTTACCGAGTTTGGTCCGAAGATTATTCCTCTCTAACGCATCCTGAAACCTTGCTACCGCTAATTATGAGACGCTTGTCTAGTCGTAATGCATAATATTATCTTTCTTTTAAAGTCCACTAATTCACCATGAATAAAATGTTATTACTAAAACGTTATTGATAGTCATCACACTATATATATACACACATATATATCATCACACTATATATATATGTTATATATATATATATGTTATATATATATGCGTGTGTGTGTGTTTCGATTACAAATTTACTTTCTTATCATATGGCAACAATAATTTATAATCATGGTATACGAAAATTTCATTTTTATTTTATTTACTTTATTGAAATGATTAGTCTATTAATTATCTCCTAAATCCTATTTTTTTAAATCATTCAGAACTATTTTATTACATTACGATTGATGATCTTAACATTCACGATAATGAAGTTTATCTTCTGAGTGTTTCAATAAACAAGTTTTATATATCTTCTGCAACACTTTTAAATAGCAAACGGTAGCAATGATCCCATAATGATTGTACTCACACCATTATATATATATATATATATATATATTTGTATAAAATGAAAAGTAAGTGTACGCAAAAAAAAAAAAGTGTACGCAGATCACAATTTCGTATATAATCATCTAAGTGGTAAAATCATATAAACTCACGTAATCACTCCCTTATTCATCCAACATCTAAATTAAAACATCATCCCCTATATATTATCTGTGAAACATTACAACTTCTTTTTGTAACCATATATCATCACTAAGATGATTTTTTGAATTATTAGAGAAATAGATTGGTTCAACTAATTATATAATAATCTTTTTATTAAACTAACCATAAATTTATTATTAATGTCCTTTATTATTTCCTTAAATAAAGATTACGGAATTGCCTAATGTGGGTAAAGTATATATGACAATTAATGATTTTGAATAATAAAGATCTGATAAAAAAATAATGTATCTTCTATCAAATTTGTTTAATTTTAAACTACTAAAATAATTTTTTTTAAATCACAATAACCATATTATAAAAATTTAGATTTTTCTATATATGTTTATATTTTGAATTTTAAAAAATGACTATAAATTACTAAAACTGTTAAAAGTCTCACATTCAAATTTTGCGATCCATGGTTTAAAATTTTTGTTATGACAAAATACAAATGATTACAAAATCATATAAATAAAAATTTAATTTAATTAATCATTAAGATTTAAAATATATATGTATATATATCATTCTAAATTAAACTATAAACCATATTGAATAAATAAATATTTTAATTTCAAAATTTACTTTGAATAATTATTTTTGATAAATGTTTTGAACTAACATTGATAATTTTTTTTAAATTATAAATTACTAAAATTATTAATCCCACAATGAAAATTTTGTTATCAGTAATTTAAAGTTTTTGCTATTAAAGATACACATGATAAAAAAAACATATGAGTAGAAAGCATCATTTAATAGACATTAATATTAAAAATATACTATGTATGTTAATATCATTTAAATTTAATTACATATCCTATCAAATTTTTTAAAAAAATTTGTTTGGATTAATAAAATTGATTTATACGTTTGCACCAATTTAATTATATATGTAATAGTTACTGACTTTTAATTATTCAATATATATTTATTATTTCATAATATGTAAGAACATATAATACATAAAATAATATATATATATAATGTTGTTGAGCGGGATATCTTAATCTAGTTATAAGATAGTTTTAGTAGACAGACAACACTAAGTGTTACCAAATGGTTTTAGTGTCGTCTCATATATTTCATTGTTGTTAATACTTTATTATTAAATTAAAAGGCCTCTCTTTTCTAGCTAAGGGTCCAATATACGATACCCCTATATAAATTTTGAACGATTATCTAACATTAACGAGTTGGCTAATAGTTTAAATATAGTTTGGTTATTAGATTATATTAAGTGAGAAAGTTAAATAGGCTTGAACATTTTTTAATACCACAGTCGACATAGGTGGAAAGTCTTTAGAATCTTACAAAATAAAAAACACCTTGACATGAAAAGATCTAACAGAATAAAACAAACAATAGTATACATCGTTAAGTCGACCTTGTATTATTCCTTACTTTGGAATTTACACGAATCACGCCATCGTCACTTGTGCTTAGTAACAATGGTTTATTTTCTCATCAAAATATTTAAATACATTGATGGATATCCAAAGCTAGTTGTAATTAATTAGTTTGGACTTAAAATATTTTTTATTAATTAAAAACTAGGATAAGGATTAAAACGAAATTATTAGATTGTCGTAAAGTCTAAATTTTTTTAACTAAAACACAAGTAACAAAACTTTACAAAAAATGAGGAGTTTATCGAAATTTAGGTATTTTAAATAAATTAAAGATCTCTTTTTTTTATAGCCTACCTTCATATTTGTACTTACACTTAATCGGTCCATTTTTTTTATGAATCAGGTAAGTATTTTCTTTTCATTGTTGACGTGTGTAATTAAACGGATTAATCTTAATTTTGGCATTTAATAAAAAGAACACAACATATATCTTCTTCATTTACCTTAAATAAGTTATTTCGCAGTGTTAAAAAGAGTTATTCCACATTGATGATTAATATCACTTAGAAAAGGCGTTGTCCAATTAAGCAGTCACTACTAGTTTTAGCTTTCGTGCTCGTCAAGAGAGATCAGGCTTCCATCAGCCTTATTCCAATACGATATATTTATAATTAAAGACGTTGTATATTAAACGGATAGTCAAATCTACACTACAATATTGATAAGTTTTGTTAATATATTTAGTTATGTACTCATTTGCATAATGATTGAAGGGTTTTTAATGTCATCCGACAAATGTTGGTTCGCTATTGCACATTATTCATGCCCGAATTGCCAAAACCCGGTACACACCGGGTATGAATTTGTAAAGCTGGTCAAACCGGTTATTAAGGCCAGTTATAAGCTAAACCGAAATAGAAACAACTTGTACTAGAGACTACTAACCGGGATAGCTTATTAACATTTAATCCAAAAAGTGATAAAACCGACAAAAAAGCCCAATCAAGGAATAAGCAGACATTGGTTAAACCCGTTCTTGGATCAGTGAGAGAAAAGCCTCAGACCATGTCTGTTGGACAGAGCTAGAGACGTCGGAGCCGCTAACATGCGCACTAAACATGTTTCCTCCTGGACCGGTCAGTACCCATTTAACTTTCTCTGGTGGGTTTGGGTCAATATCCACGCTCTCAAATCCGATACCGTTCGTGTCCGCCAAAATCTGGAAAACAAACACCCATCAAACCGGTACAAACCACCGGTTCAACAAAGTACCTCTAAAAGATGTTAAAGCTTACCGAAAGCTGCCCGGAATCAACCGAGTCAACTGTACCGTTCAAGTATGTCTCAACAGCAGGCAGAGAACGGAACTTCTTCCCTGTTCCTGGCTCAATGTAAGCCTGCAAACACGGTTTTTGAGATAACAAGCAAACCAAAGACAGAGATGTGTATAGTGTATACCCTGTCTATTCGACCGGAATGTCTCCGGGGTTTCTCATCAACGAACCATCCATCAGGTAGATTGAAATCTTTGGAAGGGGCACGCTGATGGTGTAAAAGCACAAGCTGCTGCTGATCTTTACGGTTCCCTGATTCCTTCAAGTATCTCTCAACGGAGACAAGGGAACGGAACCGCTTTCCTGTTTTTCGCTCAACATAAAACTGCAAGGAACAATTCTTACTAACAGTTGCAGAGCATAAAAGAGATAAAAAAAGCTTCGCAATTCTAATTGGACTAAGGTTGATTGATGCGAATTAAATTAGCCAAGACAGCTCTACCTTATCAATATGGTAGGAGTTTCTCCTAGGAAACTCCTCAACGGTCCATCCTTTAGGCAAATGGAAACCCTTGGAGGCATAGCTGCGACGATCCTTTAAAAGCAAAAAAAACAAAAACAAAAACAGTGAATAAGCTTTTTGTTTGGTTCTGTTTTGAGTTTATGTACTTTGAACCAAGAAAGTGTATGTAAGAGAAACGAATCATAGAGCCTCACAAGCATTTAACCACAGAGCTATTTTTACATTTTTCTATTGCACAAATGATAAATCTAAAATACACATCCATAATCAATTCCTTTTCCAAATTCAATTTCAGAAAGAAAAACAAAACACTAATTTGTTCTTCTTGTGACAAAATTCAACATTGTGTGTTGGGACAATCTGAAAGAGATTCAATCATTGTGTATCGTCGACACCGCCTTTGCTTCTACGAGACGATGGTCGAGGCAGATTCAAACCATGCAAAGATTTCCGGGGAGATGAAGTGGGGTCCACGATGTGTAGCTGGGATTCGCGACTGTTACCCGCCGGAACCAGGTCACCGGAGGATGATGATCTCGTTTTCATCTCTTCGTTGCCGGGTTTAACCCGAGCGAGTGAAAGCTTTAGTTGGTCAACGGACACAAACTAAGTTTAAGTACCACTTGTCACTAAACACTCGAGAGAAACACGTGTCAAATCCACAATTCCAATGGCTTCTCTCATTTTTTTACTTAATTCTTAATATACTAGGATAAGACTTGCGACTTACGCATGGTAAATTTATATAAAAAAATTATTTAAAAAATACCATATGAAAAATAAAATTTATATTCTTGATCAAATTAATATTTTTGACCCTTAAACAATTTTTTAAAAACTTTTTTGCTAATTACTTAATTTGTTTACTGATGAACTGATCTGATTTTTAAAAATATTTTATGTCAAAAAATCACTTATCGCATAAGAACCTAACGTTGGGGCCGAAGAATCCTACTATTTGGTTACAATGAAACTATGTCAGCTCGGTTTTATATCATGATTTAGCAATTTAAAAGTTAATTATAGTTATGAGAAGTTTACGTTCACTAGCCAATCCAACCTATCTTCAATATTTTTTTCATTTTTGTATCGTTTTTTTTATTTTGGTTATTGCTCGATATAAATATTGAATTTTGAGTTTATTCTCATTTTGTTATTTTGTTTTGGCTTGATATTTAGAAAATGTTTAAGATTTGAAATTATTAAAGAAATGCATACTTAGGTTAAGATCGCGCCTTATGGAGAATAAATATTTTATATTTACTCCTTTTTATGTTTTTTTGCATATTATAAAATAATAAAATAATAATTATATATTAAATAACTAAGAAAACATTTACTATTATGTAACAAATTGGCGTGCGCATATAAATCAAACGACAACTTTTGTTTATTCGCAATCATTTTAGGATAAATAAATCAAAACAATCAATTTTATCTATCGTATATGATTTATAATTAAATTTAAATGATATGAACATAGATATAGTATACTTTTAATATGTATATTTATTAATTGAGGTTTCTACTCATATGATTTTATGATTATTTACATATTTCTGTAACAATATTTTACACCAACGATTTTTTTTAATGTGGAATGTTTAGTGGTTTCAATAATTTATAATCATTTAAAAAAACAATGAAGATTTCAAAATTAAAATATTAACTTTTCAATATATGTTCAACGCAGATATCACAATATAAGTATATATTTTCATATTGTATAGTTTAATTTAAACGATATGAAATATATATATATATATATATATATATATATATATATATATATATATATTAACATAAACACCTATTAAATAAAATTATTTATTTATATGATTTTATAATCATTGTATCTTATTATAGAAAAAAAATCTAAACCTTGATCACAAAAGTTTATGTGAGAGTTTTAACAATTTTAGTAATTTATACTCGTTTTGGAAAATTTAAAATACAACATATACAAAAAATCTAAATTTTTATTATATGATTAATGTAATTGTGTAATTTATTTTAATAATAAATAATTAAAAAATGATATAAAGTATACAGATTGTTAGCATATCTTTATTATTTAAAATCATTAATTGTTATATATATCTTAATCACATTAGGTAATTCTATATGTTTTATTTAAGGAAAGAATATATAATAATTTCAGTTTGATAAATGAATGGTCCATAATGGACAATTTAATTTTAGACTAACAAAATTCTCAATTGATTCTCACGCCGCCACGTAAGCAAAATTAGCATTCCAATTACGTGACAACTCAGCATGACGGTTTTTTAATTAGTACAAACTAAAGGTTATAACTTTTTAAATGTTTCTCTATTAATATATATAGGGGATTCATTTCTCGATTTATTGTTTATTTCTAGTAACATCATTTATTTGATAAAATTTAAAATTTACACTCACTTATTTCAAAATTTTATATTAAACTTTAATTTTATTAAAATAAAATATTTATTACATCTATAAATTATATAATCACATACACAATAATATTAGTGTTTTATTTATAAAAAATAATTGTGTTTTCCTAAATTGGTATTAGTTATGGATTTTTAACGCCACTGCTTTTTTTGTTATATATATATATATATATTTATAAAATTATGTTTTATATTTATGTGTTTAACTAATTTGTTATTTATAATTTGTTTTGAAGTTTAATCATTTTATATATATATATATATATATATATATTAAAAACTTAAAGAGATATTTTGTGTAGATTTTTTGTTTATGCATAAAATAAAGTTTTGTCAAAATTTTATGTTCTGAATAATGTTTTTTTTTCAAATATGATGTAATACTATTCATATTTTCATTTTGTCTTTCATAATAATAATAATGTACCATAAAACAATTGTTTAATTTCTAATGTTTCTTTCATTTTGATGTACTATTGCGTTTTAAGAGCAATTCCAAAGTTTTTTTACCATAGAGTTCCAAACTTGCATATTAGTGTATGTATATATAATAACTATTATTTAATTGAAAGTATGTTGGAATTTTTGGAAATCCAATCAATAATATGTCAAATGACATATTATTAGTTGAGTTTCCAAAAAAATTAACATACTCATCTATTAATTTATAATATTTGTATCTTTTAATAATTTTAAAATTTTTGGTTAGATACTCTCAATCCCAATGAGGATTGGGTGCTCTAACAAGTGATAATGTCTGGTCTTGTCTTCGAAGCTAGCAGAAGAGATGTGAACATCCCCATCAGTGGATAATTTATAACTGCTCTATGTATCTGCTCATCAAACAACAAGAGAGATGTTATCTTCGTTTGTGTTGCTTTTTTATTAAAACCAAACTGAAACTGATTTCCTTATTTTTTATGAAGCATTGGCACTGAGATTACAAGAGAAGACAGGAATAAACTTTACTCCAAATCATTTTTTATGCAGCATTTGGCTCCTGTAAGCATTCCAGAGCCAAACAATAAAATTACATTCACTGGGTATAAACATGGCTCAGCGAAAACAATGATCCGCTGTTAGGGTGTTATGGAGAAATAACCTGCCTCCGTATCAAGCAATATTCTCCAAGATGTCTTATGGGGAGAGCCAGATGCTTGACAAGGCATTTTATGAAGAAGATGTCAGGCGGCTTTGCTTAGCCTTTGAGTAGCAGCTTTGTTTCCGTACGAATTCCAAATCTTCAGGGTCTTATTTTTTGGTGACTCGGAACTGAAACCATATATGATTTATCATTCAAACCGATCAACATTAACTTTTTTCTTCTTTTTTTTTGCTATCCTGTAAACCTGAAAGCTCAACTCAGACTTAAACGAAAACGTTGGAGTGAAGGCCTCTAGTTTTCATTTTTCATCTAATATCGAAATTATTGAATAGTTTTCTTTGTATAAAAACTATGGAAACAGATTCAGAATACAGAACGGATCAATGTATTGCGATATGGGCCAGGCCCTTGGGCCAATTCAAATTTGTCATTTCCATGGTTGTTAAAAGACGATTATGTTTTTTTAGTTGGTCAGGTAACTAAAACACTAATTTCCTATTTAATTATTAATCATCTAGGTTTATTCTAGGTACCAAAGTTTTCCAAGAGTATCTCCAATATATACATTCATTAAAAAAATAGAATAATAACTTCAATCCTACCTTATTTTGAGTGAGATGAGTAGTCGCTCTTAGTAAAAATATTAAATATGATTAGTTTATTTTACAATTAAACCTCTTTTTATTATATTTTAGAGTGTAAAATGAAACAATACTACAGAATAATTATTCCAAATGAAATTGGTAGTATAAAATAAAATAAATTATAAATACTATAAAAAGTCAAGGATAAATGGCAATTTTGAAGTTTTTCTCAAAAAGATAAGATTTATTTTGACTGGTCTTATACACTCTAGAAGTATGATGAGTGCATACTATTTCTTTCTTTGGCGTACAAAGCACAATGGAAATTGGTAGAGATAGGGTCAAACTAAACAAGTCGGGCATATATGTGATGTTTATCCGTTTATACGTTGGTTGGTGATCCTATCACCCAACAACCATATACGTGTCCAATCATATAAGCTGTTTTTGAATAGACTTTTTGTACTTGACCTGAATCATCTAACTGATTATTCAATAAATGGAGAAGGTTCGAGAGGGGAATGTGAAAACAAGAATGTTAAGGCATATAAACAACTACTTAACCAAGTTTGGACCGCGTGAAACATGTACTAGAAGAAGATCCACGTCACTCTCCCCTTTTTAAAATTATCTACTCTTCTTGCTTCCCACGTTTACACCAAGTCTCCGTACATATCGCCTCGTTAATTTACTCTCACTTACTCCACACGGCGCCTAAGTTTCACGCATCTTGCTTTGTCATGCCTTCGCTGGGATTCAACTGTAAAATGGTCATTGCTGACATCAGTTTTTATAGAACATTCTATAACAAATTGTTCTTTTTCTTCCTCAAGAGATACAAACACTCTTTGCTAGCTATTCCAGTTTGTATCATACTTCTGGATAAATTATAATTTAAATAAGTAAATAAAAATTGCTAGAAGCAAAAAATATATACAAAAAAAAATAAACCAATAATATATGTTTTCTGTTTTTATTTTTATCTAGTATAAGCTAATAAAATAAGTTAAGAATCCAAACCATGATTTTAAAAGTACATTTGTATAAATCAAAAATATCCAGGAGGCTGATTATAAAATATAGTATCTAGAGACGGCTAAGAAAATCACGCGCCCGGTGTAGTAGTAAGTAGTAACTAGAAGACAATAAATCAAACTCAAGAATCTATTAATGTTTTAAAAAAAAAATAAGGGTTCGAGAAAACACGAGGAAGATTCTCATCCACACGAAAGTCTCCAAAGCTACGCGGTGTCGCAAGTCGTGACCACATAACTCGCATCTTCGTTATCTACCCCTTCATTTTCCACGTAATTACGATAACACCACACGACTTCCGAGCCACTTCCTTATCCACCAAGTCACAAGGGTATATTCCTCATCTTCCCACACGTCTTTAGTCCCACACAACTCCATATCTATAAATACATCCCAAACAAACAGACGCAAACACAAACACAACAACAACTCACAACAATAACAATCACACCAAACACATACACAAACCTTTAATCGTTTCGTTTTATCATCTGAAAAAAAAAAAAATGGTTGCAATCTCTGAGATTAACCCGACGGTGGAGGCTACGGCAGCGAACTGTCTGATGCTTTTATCAAGAGTCGGACAAAATGGTGCGGATCAGAAACGCGTTTTCACATGTAAAACGTGTTTGAAAGAGTTTCATTCGTTTCAAGCGTTGGGAGGTCACCGTGCGAGCCACAAGAAACCTAACAATGAGAGTCTCTCTGGATTGGTGAAGAAAGCCAAAGCTCCTTCGTCGCATCCTTGTCCGATATGCGGAGTGGAGTTTCCGATGGGACAAGCTCTAGGAGGTCACATGAGGAGACACAGGAACGAGAGTGGCGGCGGCGCAGCGTTGGTTACACGGGCGTTATTGCCGGAGCCGACGATGACGACGTTGAAGAAGTCGAGCAGTGGGAAGAGGGTGGCGTGTTTGGATCTGAGTCTGGGGATGGTGGAGAATTTGAATCTCAAGTTGGAGCTTGGAAGAACAGTTTGTTAATTTGTTTTTTTTTTTAATGGATATAATAATTAGTTTCCTTCATTCTCTTGAATTTTTCCTTAAAAGTTTAGATTTGTATATCTGCAGATTTAGGAAACTTTCATAGGGTGTAATCTTTTCTTTCCTAGTGAATATATTTACTTAGCATTGGAGATTATGATACCTTTTTTTTTTTGTTTTGCAAAAGTTACTTAAAAAGTCACATATTACTCACTTTGGTTTAATTATCAAAACTAAATTGAGGGACAAGTGAGAGTTGCTTAACTGAGCTTTTATCTTGAAAAGAAATTTGTGAATGTCAAGTTTGAACCGCAACTTAATAATATTACAGCTATTTAGAATGTTATCTAAGCAAGTGATTTGGGTTCTGCTCATTCGCCAAAAACAAAAAAAAACACCAAAAAGCTACATAACATAGAGATAGAGTGGTCACTTCAGTTGAACCTTTGGCGTTGAACGTGAGGGGGCTAAATCTATTTCTGACATCAAATAGCAAAGTACAAATGAGATATTCGGGCCGACAAGTCTTCTAAAGATGAACGGTCAAGATTAGACGTCACTGTCAACACGCGTAAGACCAGATCATGCGATTTTTGCTTCGATTAACTTTCTTCCCCGGCGAAATTACGCTCTCTCACCGGGGATCGAGTTTCCGGCTAACAGTTGGGGTAACTAAACCTTCTGGTTTCTCCAATTTTCAGCCAGTCCCGAAGTCAAATTATCTTTCAGTTTCTTTGGAAAAAACAAAACAGACTTTGCTATAAATTCGTTTTAAAGGTTTGGTTTTTTTCGAAAGGAGAAGATAGAAACATCGCAACGTTGAGTTGAGATGATAAAAAAAAATGATAATGCTCCGAACTTTGCATTATGGTTTATATTTGCTTCTTTGATGGTTTGCATTCACTTCTGAGATTGTATCATTTTTCAGTCATATATATGAAAGCAATGGAGGGTCATCCTTATGGTTTATACGAGAGTAGTAGTTTTGTAAATTTCGCAATGGAGGGTCATCCTTATGGGAACAATGAGGACTCTCTTGGGATCACATTTGGTGATATTAGTGATGAACAAGGTGTTGGCTCTAGTTCTTATGTGGTCGCCAACTATCAGTCTTATTATGTTGAAGACCCAATTCGAACATCTGATATGATGTATGGCCAAGAAACCTTACAGAGCACTGAAGAGCAAGTGGCTAGGCCAAGTTCGGAATCTCTTCCAAAGAACAGAGCATTTTCTAATGTCATGTTTTTTGTTTTGGCCTCGGGAACTTCAGCGTATCTATGGCAAAGAAGAGCGTTCCTTTTGAATTGAATGGTACAATTTAGCCACAGAATCAGCTACAGCGACATATGATTGTTTTAAAGATTCTATTACCCTCATGAACAAGCTAAAAACGCAAATTAAGAACAATCATCAATAGAAGAAAAAAATTACACAAGCACCCTAGACAAATCTGGTTTGTTCCATTTCAACTTCTCGACTTTAGTAACTTTTAAGTTCCACAGCATGCAGACTTCTGCGTGGCTTGTCCGGCTCCAGCAGCCTGGTCTGTTTGGCTTATCCTAATCGTCGCATGCTGCAATGAATGATGGAGTTGTGAAAAAAACAAAAAAGAGAGTCTTTAAAAAGGGCACTTTGTACAAACAAAAAAAAAGTGAAGTGAAAGAGTTACTGAAGGAGAATGTAACAAGCAATTAATCACCTCTGCTCTCGAGTCAGTATCTGTGAGTCTCTGCTTAATGTCCTTTGCTATCGAGAAGAAAACCTCTTCCACATTTAGATTTGTTTTGGCACTCTGACATGTGAAATGACTCATTAGCCACCGTCAGCAAACAAATAACCAATGGAGTTTTATAAGTTTTAATGAGACATGTTTGCTTTACTGTTTCAAAGAACTTGATTCCATATTCATCAGCCAGCGCTTGACCCTTTGATGTTGGAACAGCCTGAAACACAAAAAAAATGTAAAAGCTATATAATATGATTAGTCATGAACCAGGCAGTTGTAAAAATCAGTATAAAATGAAACTCGCTTGTACTGTATACCCTCTTGCTCTCATCCATATCGGCTTTGTTCCCTACCAAGATCTTGTTGACATTATCCGAAGCGTGCTGTTCGATATTACGAATCCAGTTCCTAATATCTGCAATAAGGTCAAGAAAACAGGTCCAGAACAGAGCAAAAATGTAAAAATCAAAGATGTTATGCTTAGAGAGAAGCAAAAATTACTGTTAAAGGATGACTCGTCTGTGACATCATAGACCAGCAAAATGCCCATTGCCCCTCGGTAATAAGCTGCAATGGAACTTATCAAGTTTTCAAAAAAAAAAAAAAAACTAAATATCCTCAAAGCATCATCCATAGCATTAAGTAGACTGCTAGTGACACTTAATCCTCTCTAATCCAATTTCCCGTGGGACAATGCATGTTAGGTACACTATTAGAACGAAAGTACACTGACTGACCAGTGGTGATGGTTCGAAAACGTTCTTGACCAGCAGTATCCCAAATCTGGAGCTTGATGCGTTTGGTATCAAGCTCAATAGTTCGTATCTTAAAATCAATGCTGCACTATAAGCCAACACACAAACACCAGTGTGAAACATCATTGCATCACCACAGTCTCTAATAGATGATTCTTAACATGGATGGATAAAGATAATACAAACCCAATGGTGGTGATGAAGCTAGTGGTGAAGGAGCCATCAGAGAACCTTAACAGCAAACAGCTCTTACCCACACCTGCCACCAATAATCAAATCCCTAAGCTACAGAGATTTACAACACTCTCGTAATGATCTGAGGGATCGAGCATTGAAAAACCAAATTCGTACCGCTATCACCGATGAGGAGGAGCTTGATGAGGTAATCGTAATCGGCTCTACCCCTAGCAGGTGGAGCAGCCATCGAATCTACCAATTGGGAAAGCTCAGTGGGTCAAAATCAGAGATAACTTTGGTTTCATCTAAATCGGAGAAACCAAGGTCACGACGAAAATGCGTACCGGATCAAAACGATGCAGGGAAGAGGACCGTGGTGCCAGTGATGAGCAGAGAAAGAGGAGAGATCAATGGATTTGGCGCACGGCTAAAATACGCCGATTATCCTGAGATAAGTAAATCTATTAATATTATCTTACTACAGGAAAATACATTATCTCATATTTCAATCTTCTTGCAAGTGAATGGATACGAACATTAAGGCTTCAAAATCTAAACGATTAGATTCAAAACCTCGAGTAATTTGCAAAATAAAAGAGAGAAGCAAGCTAATTTCGATAAAGTTGGTCAATCCATTGATTATTTTCCATCTGATCGAAACAGTGTCTTATCTCTTCTTTATATAAGTAAAAATAAATACAAGTTTTACACTGAATTTTGGGGTGGTTAAAATATATTTACCAGTTTTATGTAAGTTGACACAAACACATATGAATGACTAGAGAGAAGTTATAACTGAAGAAAGTGTGTAACAGTAAACCTCTAAATTAATCGTACAAAAGGTAGATAGATATAAATAGCGAGAAATCTCATAATCTTAATTTAGCATGCATACCATTGTGTAGTAGCATGCAAACAAAACCTATGACTCAAGGACTAATGTCTCGAGAGTCGAGAGGACCCGTTTGCCAAGAATAATAAGAAGTTGAATCCATCCCATCTGTCAGCCTATTGGGCAAGAAGATCCATATATATAAAGACGAGATCTAGTTTAACAAGTGCTGTGACATTCATTACCATATTGTCGAAGTAGGTGGTCTATCATCAGTTTAGTTCAAGTTCTAACTCGTTATCTTAAATTCTTAATTATATGTATCCGATCTAATTTGGTTTTGGTTGACAAATGACAACCTTGATTTTGAAGTAACAACAAACATTTCTTATCATCTTATGGACTGTTTTGCAATTATCGAATATATCAATAAGTTAGTCTAAGAAAATAAATTAAAGAGAAGAAAGAAAGCTTTAGAAGTTCATCTCATGGACTCTTGTTGCATTTCAACGTGAACGACATTGTGCCCTCTAATTTCTCATTAAAATAAAAATAAACATGTGACGTATATTCATTTATCTAATTTCATAAGAACGATAGGAATACTAATATGTATGACATTTAGACACCATACGGCATGCAAACAACGAAATTAATAGACTCCAATTTTTTTTTGAATTTTTTTTTAAGAAATTGAAAAGAAAATTTAAAGTAAAAGTATGCTAACGAAGCTTGGAAAATTATAATATCCATTTCTTTATTCAAAGATATACAAAATAAACATGCAAATAGTGAGCAGTCCCATTGATCATTAACAATTTAAAAACTTTGTCTGATAACTATTATAAAATTTTATTAAAAGATGTGATGCTTTAGTCGAATAATTTACATAATTCATTTTCAAGAAACTAGTATAAAAAGTGTTGATATTTCTGGTTTTATTTTTTATAGTTGATTTTTAGTCTTTTAGACACAAAAAGTCTCACCTAACGGTCCTAAACCAAGAGTTTTCACTATAAATAACTTCTTTTTGTAACCTCATTTTGCTCAACCCAAACAACCTCTTCTTTTGCAGTGTGTGCAAGCTTTTGAGTTTCTTTCTTCGTCTTCCCAGAGTAACAAGCCTTATCGAAGCAATTAAACCTACTAAAGAATGAAGATGAAGTCCGCTGTTGTGCAGTTTTACGTTATCTCTCTTCTCCTTTCATCTTCTTTGTTCATGCTTTCAAACGCCGATTCGTGTAAGTATACATAATTCATTTCGTTACTTTATATTAGAATCTCACTATACATCTAAATATGTAATTTTACATTTGGAATAATACATAAATTAGCACCATGCAACGGAAAATGCAACGTGAGATGTTCGAAGGCAAGAATCCAAGATCGGTGTCTAAAGTACTGCAAAATATGTTGCGGGAAGTGTGATTACTGTGTCCCCTCAGGCACTTATGGAAACAAAGACGAGTGTCCTTGTTACCGCGATATGAAGAACTCCAAAGGCGGACCCAAATGTCCTTGAACTCGTTTTTGAAGATCATCCTCATAGACATCATATCTGCCATATTACAGTAGTGGTTGTGACACATCAAATAAATAGTTTGATATATTCCATGTATGAAAAATGTGAAAGATCACAATAAACAAAGCAAGTTTAGTTAAATATGGAATGGTGAAGTTTATATGTATTAAGAATACATATTATGCTTGGTTAATCAAAACAATCTTGAGAAGATTATAACTAGAACGTTAAATCGCTGGGTAATTAACTAAAGTGAGATTGATTTTATTGTCAAAATACCTAATTATCTCTCAGGTAGAAGATTTGAACAAAGAGGTAGAAGTCTCAAGAACTGAAGATAACTGCCATAGATATGTTGATAGTTTCAAGAAAACATAAACTGAAAATGACTGTCTAACTTTGCAAGTCTTTAACAACTTAGGCGCAAAACCCATAACGAACAAAACGGCATATCATCTAAAAAAACAAACGCAACAAAAAACTCTACCACCCTTTTAACTTTGAGCTCAATTCGAATTCATCATCTCACACAAAGCACAAGTATAACCGGACAAGATGATTCTCTTGAAGCTCAGTAAAAGAACCCAAGGACTTTTCCACCAACGTTCTTCCTCCTGGCTTCCTCGTGATCCATGATCCCCGCGGAGGTGGTAAGAACAATGTAACCGAACTGCAATTATCAGATAACTCAAGCTATTATTAGACTCTTCTCTACACCAAACAAAGGATAAAGCTAACAAAAACTTTATTCAGCCATTGCATAAGTTTTGATCACGTGAATCATATAGCAAGGACTAAGGAACAAAAGATAAAGCTAACAAAATCTGTATTATGACATGAATCATTACGAGAAGGACTAAGGAACTGACCTGTCTGGAAGGAAGAAGGCGAGCGGTCCAACCTTCGATCTCCTTAACTCCGACGTCAAAGCGAGGACTGATGACTCCACACTTGTTAAGTCTCCCATTGAGCTCAACCACAATCTTACCAGACCTGTGGTCATCAACGTACTCGAACTCACCAATGTAACCTGCCAATTTTTCACCAAATAAGAACACTCACAAGCAAACGACAAATGAAAAAAAAATGCATATAAAACTTGGACAATGTAAATCATTTTCAACATACCGTGTTTCTGCATGACAATGAGGAATTTGATGATGACCTTGGAGGAAGGCCTGATCATCACCTGCCTCTTCCCTCTCTTCTCGGCGTTGAACATGCTCTTAAGAGCGTCGTTAAGCACGCTGATCCTCACCATTCTTCAAAATACCTCAGAAGTTGGAATCCAAAACAACAAATCTCGGCTTAATCAATCAAACAGTGTGATAATCTCAATCGAGAATCGAAGAGTTTTGATTCCTACGCTAGATCAGATACAACAACAAGAACCTAATCACAAACGACGAAAACAAAAGGAGCTGAAAGCGAGATTTCGATAGATCTAATCGTATTTTTTGATTCAAATACTATCAGTATGCTAAACCGAGCTCAAATTTCAAAAACTAAGAGAATACTTTTACGACGTGAACTAGTGAGGCAAGAACGATGATCCAGGAAGGGAAACGGGAGTTGAGCGGGGTGTTATGGAGATTGTTTCTAACCTTGGAATCGGAAGTGGCAGCCGCGCAAGTCCCTTCTGCTAACGTCGAAGAGACGAAGTTGAGCAAGAGAGCTAAATACGATAAGTGAGTGAATTAGGGTTTTTGATTTATTGGGCCGCCGCTTTAATGGATCCGGCTTTTATTTAATCAGGCTCCTATGCGTATTATTGGGCCTTTCTTAAAACCTCGCTGACATCGTTACCGTCAATTCATGTAGCAATCGAACGGTAGAGAGTGAGTTATGTACCATTCAGACGGGAGCATGTGGGTTGACATTAACCAAACCGAACGAACGGAACAATTACAAACAAAATGATATTTTGTGCTTGGTGTATACACTTCAAAATTGTTAAAGGCCGAGTTTTGTGATTCGAATCTTATTTCATATTTGATAATGGCCGATTGATATTTGTAGAGTTGCCGAGGAAGCACCAACAAACAAATATGAATAAAGCTTGACGAGAACATACAGTGTCAGTACAAATTACAAAACGACTTGAGTCTCTAACACCAAAAACTAACTTTGAGTTGTACACTGTTACAATTCGAAAGAGTAAATGCAGTGTCTTGAGTTTTTGGTGCTTCACCTACAGATCAGAAGTTTCAGTTGAGTTTAGAAATTGAGATATCAGTTCTCATTCTGATGTAAACCTCCTTTGGGTTGAGCATATTCGACTCTGATGTGTCTGCCCTCGAGTAACTGAACAAACGACAGATAAAATCATGTCATCATGAAGTATTGTAGTAAATTAAGAGTGCAATTCTCTGTGCAAACCTGATTGTCCATGGAAGCTAAGGCAGTTGCAGCAGCTTCTTCTGAATCAAACACCACAAATCCATAGCCTTTTGATTTCCCGCTCCTGTGATCGCATATAACTCTCACTGAACATTCAAAACAACAACAAAAAATCTCAGGAATTGCATTGGTTAATCCATGGAGGAATTCTACAGAAGATTGATGGACTGCATGATGATCATACCATGTAAAACTTCACCGTACTTTCCAAACTCATTCTTCAAGACAGGTTCATTAGTGTCGTAGCTAAGCCCTGCAGTGATGTGTACCATTTTTCAATGTTTCTTTCACGCATTTAATCAAACACTTAGAGTGCATTTTACATCACGAATAGAAACAGATTTAATCAACACTTGTGTTGACATTACGAGTAGAAACAGATCATGAAATAATATGTCTAGAAGGCAAAATCTGTATGCTAATCAAAGATTGAAAGAGATTAAGCAGAGGTTATACCTCCAACGAATAATTTCGAACAAGAACCACGAGTAGTTGTTAAATGTCGTAATGAAGATGATAAATACATGCGAAGCGCACACTGAGACGGGAACATTTGTTATGTTCTTCGAGGGATTGAAAGAGGATCGAATGTGCAAATTGCTAAATGATACGATAGGGTTGGTGATAAGTTAACAAGGGAACTTAACGCAAATTGCAAATATTTTATAATTCGTTACTTAGAGGAAAGTTGGACCTGCAGAGAAATCAAATCCAAAATACATAATTAAAAAAGATAGATTTTCTACATATAAAACACCCGAACACATTAACTAAACTGGTGAACGAAACCAACGCCGAGAAGATTTTTAAGCTTTCTTCGGAGATTTAGCTGGGGACTTGGACGCAACTTCCTCAGTCGATTTAGCAGACTTCTTAGGCAAGAGAACAGAGTTAATGTTAGGCAACACACCACCGTGAGCGATCGTGACACCACTCAGAAGCTTCCCCAACTCCTCGTCGTTCCTAATCGCCAAAAGAAGATGCCTCGGAATGATCCTCGACTTCTTGTTGTCCCTCGCTGCGTTACCAGCTAGCTCCAGAACCTGATTCAAATAATTTCAAAATCAGAAAATGATTTTCGCTTTTAAACAAAATCAAATCTGAATTGAGAGACTTACTTCGGCGGCGAGGTACTCGAGAACGGCGGCCATGTAGACCGGAGCTCCACCACCGAGTCTCTGAGCGTACCGTCCCTTCCTCAGGAAACGAGTGATTCTCCCGACCGGGAACTGGAGACCGGCTTTGATCGATTTGGAAACGGATTTGGTCTTGGGGCCACCGGCTTTTCTTCCTCCGAAAGCCTTCTTCACTTTTCCGGTGGTTTCCATTGCACGGGATGAAGGTTTGCGCTGACTGAAAGAATACTGATTGTTATAGTGGAAGGAGATTGGAGATTTGTATTTTTGACGTAAGCGGTCTTCCGTGTTTTTATAGGTGAAAGGGCAAAACATATATAATTTTGTGTCCGTTGGATTTATTCTTATCTACGGTCGAGAATCATTTAAGTGCGATCCGCGTCTCTTCCGATTAGCCAATGAAAAACGAGAATGTGTGTTTTCGAGATGGCGCCAGCTTTTTTGCCTAGTTGTTTAAGAAATTGCGTTTTTTTAGTCACCCTTGACACATCAGATTTTAAAATGTATTAAATTAAGTTAGTATAGTTAACCAATTGACTTTGAAAAATGTAAAAGCTTTTTTGGTCTTGTTCTATATCTTTTCTTTTGGACAAATTCTATTTCATTTTTTTATTACATTTATTCTCAAAATAAATCAAAGCATTTAATCAACTAGTATTAACAAATCCAACTATAGTCTCTTTTTTATCTCTCTCTCTCTAGTTTTCGTCAAACATCTATCTAAGAGATTTCGTCAAAATACACAAGAAAAGAGGTGACCGGCGTGAAAACCACCGCCGGTCGCCTCTTTTCTTGTGTATTTTGCTTTTTGTGTGTAAATATTAATAGGATCTTCGGCGTTGTCCGATCTTTCCTTCCGTCTGCGGATTACTTCTTCGGTTTTAGCCGATTCATATTTTCGCAAGGCGATGTTTTTTGTTGTGTTTTGAATAAACATCATCTACTCTCTGGTTTTAGTTTCAAATTTTGGTTGTCTCTTTGAACTTTCATATTTTATGATGGTTATCCTCAAACTCTATTACTGGATGAAGTCAATCTTTGTCGTTATAAATCTAGGCAAAGTATTCAAAAGGGTTAGAGTTCTGAGTTTTGCAGATTAACCTCACTGATTTGTTTCAACTTAAGAAAAGCCAGAGTTTGCTTCCTGCAAATGTTTTGGCAATAGTTGGTACCAAATCGTTTGAATGTATTTGGAGTTCTTCACATCCAAAGGAAGAGATTGGAGATTGAAGAAACAGAAGCGCGAAAGAGAGTATTGGTTTCAGATCTACTGGAAAGGTGTTTACCGATCTTCGGTGATGAGGAAACAGAAGCAGGGTTGAAAAAACAGAGTCTTTTGCGGTTAAATCTTCACGAAGTCGGCGGTTGTCGTTTCACGGCCTCGACAGTTTCCGCTTCACAGCCTCGACGGCTACTGCTCTGTGTGTACATGGAGGACACGTGTTAACACGTGTTGCGTATTGCATGAAGATGATGCTCCTAGGTTATTCTAGAAATTGAGCTTTTTTTTTTGCTTTAAAATTTAATGTAAAAGCCCATTAGAGTTTTACATAAATGAACGTTATGTTGACAAAAAAAAACCAACTATTGAAATTAAGAAATCAATTACAATACAATTAATCAAATGGCTTTGAAACTGTAAATGCTTTTTAGTTTTTGATATTTTTTTTTATTCTCAAACTATTTACCAATAAGATATTTTACATTTATCTCAAAAAGTTTATAGTTTACTATTAATTTATACATTGAACATGTATAAATATACACTTTACAAACAACTTTTTCTATAAAACATGAATATTTTCTGGAGGAAATAAAATCTAGAATTATTAGATAATTAATCCTTAACTTTTTTTATCAACAATCTATATTATTAAAAGAGAAGTACCCATTTGAAAATGTTCTTACTTCATTAATTAAACTCCCTATTTTTTTTGCTTGTCTTTTTCAGTTGCATTTATGAAATATCCAAAAACGAATAAAACTGCCTAATTTATTACTTGCATATTCAGTTACATTAGTGAAATATGCTTAAATAAATTTAAACTTCCTATTTTATTGTTTGTCTTTTTCAGTTACCTTAATGAAATATACTTAAATAAATTTGGACATAATGTCATTTAATCAACCAAAAAAACTCATGAATTATCCTTACGTGCATAATTTTAATAATATAGATTTTTAAAAACGTGCATCATTAAAATGTTACCTAAAACATGCAGCACTAATATATAACATGCATCAATAAAACTAGAATTTGACTCACACAATTGTACGGATATTATTTTCAGTTGATTAAATTTAAAAATAATTATTTATTCAAAAAATATTTAAGAATGACTATGTTTTTAAAAATTATATGGTATTATTTGCTCATAACTCATTTGTCATTTGATAAATTGTTAGAAATAAAATTTTAGCATAATATAACTCAGTTGTCATTTGCTAAA
>NC_027750.1:5743471-5803006 GCF_000695525.1 Brassica oleracea var. oleracea | reverse complement strand
AAATAAAAAGGTAAAGATATTAAAAATATTCTAATTAAAATAAGCAAAATTTAATATAGTTTTAAGGAAATGGTCAAAATAAAAAAATTACACATAAAATAATCATGATTTTTGTTAACTAGACGGATCATTATTTATATGATATCGCACACGAAAGAAAAATTTATGTTTTTAAAATTATCTAATTAACTCTATACTCATTTTTTATATATTTTTTATATGATATCACACATTCGTAAAAAAATAGATAGTTTAAGATGCAAAAAAAAAATATTTAACTAATGAATATAATATGAACGAATATTACAAATACATCATTTAAAAAAATAAATAATTAAAAACTGAAAATTCATATTCGCGCGCGGATGAGAGTCTAGTTAATCCTTAATTTAATAATGTACTTCAAAATATTATGCGTCATGCATATGTATCAAATAAAATAAATTAATTAATTCTAACCAAAACAATCCTAACATATTTCGGCTAATAGGCTTTCCGCATAAAGCTGGGGGAAACGGAAGAGAAAAGAAAAGACGCACACCGTAGACTCCATCGTCTCTCCACTCTCCAGCTTCTTCTTCGTCTCTGAAACTAATCTGATTCATCCATGGTGAGAGCTCGATTTGTTGGTTTTTGATCTCGTATATAGCTATTTTCTCTGATTTCTTTGACCTGATTGGGAGTTCGCTTCTCGATTTCGGTTTTGATTCTTCAAATTTCGCTTGTAGCCCAAAAGTTTGATTTGATTAGATTGGATCTGGAGGTGGACTTGCTCGTTGGTTTAGATCTCTGAGACTGTGTTGTATGGGTCAGGGGATGGACTGATTTAGGATAAGATTAGGATTGTAAGCTCTAGAAAGTTTCAGTGTGCTTGTAGTGATTAAACCAATTGATCTTGAAATCAGGACAAAGCTGCTTGTTCCACGTGAATTTCATTTGGATTTAGGTTTACAGTGATGATGATCTATCGATTTTGTATTCAATTTTATTTTCTCGCGTCTGTGTAAGTGTTGATTGTTCATTTCAGATGATTCTGATTCTAATAGATCAACATGTGCTCATGGTTCAGTTGCAAGAGATGATTAGTTTTTGTGGTGGAGTTAAGGTTTCAGAACATATCTATAACCTGAAACGACGTTTCGTGAAAATGTGTGTAGAGTAGAGTCTACTACTATGTGTGAGTGTTGTTTGAAGTGAAGTCGCGCATCTTAATGTTCTTTCATTGGTAACAGGCTAATGCAGCGTCAGGCATGGCAGTCCACGATGACTGCAAGCTCAAGTTTCTTGAACTCAAGGCGAAGAGGACATACCGTTTCATCGTGTACAAGATTGAGGAGCAGCAGAAGCAAGTGGTTGTGGAGAAACTCGGCGAACCTGGTCAATCCCATGATGACTTTGCAGCAAGTCTTCCTGCTGACGAGTGCCGCTACGCCATCTTCGATTTTGATTTCGTCACTGCTGAGAACTGCCAGAAGAGCAAGATTTTCTTCATCGCATGGTAAGCTCTTTATCTAGTTTCGCCTTCTTTTCGAGCTACTTAAAAAAATATATTCTTGTTGTTTTGGGCCAAGGTCTCCGGACACAGCAAGAGTGAGAAGCAAGATGATCTATGCGAGCTCTAAGGACAGGTTCAAGAGAGAGCTAGACGGGATTCAAGTAGAGCTTCAAGCAACCGATCCAACTGAGATGGATCTCGACATTTTCAAAAGCCGAGCCAATTGAGGAACGGTTGTATCAAACTTTGTCGCTTCTGTTATCAGAGTGATATGCTTTATCTTAAAGTTTGCTGTGACGCCACCAACCAAAACAGCTTCATTTGATCGGTCTTTGTCTTCAGTGTCTTTTCTTTTTCTTTTTGGTTCTTACAGTGTCTTGCTTAAAACTTAAAGAGATTTGGCCTGTGCTCTTTTATAATCGTGTAAGAAACCCAAACCGTTTATCAACAGATGATCCTATTGGAACATTGTCTCTCATCTACATGAGATGCCTAGTGATCCAGGGATTTAAACAAATGATATATGATAAGGTAGACTGTCTCGTGTATCAACAGATTAGATCTCTTGATCAGTACTCAGTAGATTGTACAGACTTGAAAAAATTTCATCTCGCACAATATATGACAACATTTTCTAAATCAGTGATGCATCCATTCCAGGCTTGTCTGAAGAACGAAAGTGCTTGTCCAATCGATTCTGGACCAGCGAGATTTGAAGAACACTAACCTCAAAGCACTAATCATATAGTTGAAGGTTTTTTGTTATTTTGGAAACAGATCCAACCAACAGTCAAATCAAGAAGACTTGGATAGAACTTATTAGATTGAGTAAGATATGAACTGTCAGAAATGTATGTTTACTTATACATATATGTGTATAGATCAACAGAAAACAATTTAAATTTATATGCTATATTTTCCTGTGGCTTATATTATTTGATCAGGACATTAGCCAAACTAAGGGCTGTACACAATAGAATGCATGTTATCAAAAATCTATAATACTAATATACAATGCATTTTCAAGGACTTTTGGACCCCCGATGTGGTGCCTTTTGAGGATTCTTCTAGGTACAAGTCATAATAGACATGGCAGTCGACAGTCGACAGAGTATGTTTATATATCGATATAGACAAGTATACCATATTGTCGAAGGTCGGGTCATATGGATCCGAAGCATTCGTGTATTACCCACGTACTTATGTACTATCTATTGTGCTACTTTGGTAGTAGTCTAGCAGACAAACGAATCTCGAAGGACACATGTGATATAAATATTTTTGCTCGATCCAAATTCACATGTTTTTCTTTTCTTCTGAGGGACTTCACAATTATTGGGGTGAGCAAAGGTAGACGTCTTAAGGCCATGTGGCCATTCACTCAGTGCACGCACCGACTTTTGTTCTTGGTACCAAGTAACGTGCGTTAACAAAAACACATGCTGAGGATAGCTTTATCTATATCAAGTTGGTCGGATTTTTGAAAGATGTCTAAGAACCCTTGTAAAATCAGACAAGTGTTTGACGACATAAAGTTTCCTTAAATTTAGTGATGTATATATTCAGTTAAATTAATTTACAGTTGACGCATGCAACAAATGTTTACGATGAAACCATACCTGGCCAACTTGTTTATTTTTTTTTAATTCCATCTAATGTTTTCAATGCTCTCTCTCATGTGTCATGCTTCCATTTACATGCTTAGTAGTATGTTGACTAGACTAAAACAAAAAAAATGAAACGCTGACTAAATAAATACATAAAGCAGAGTAAATGAGTTTCTCTATCTATAAATATAATACGGAGTATAGCTTCAAAGCAACGCAGAAGAAAGGAAAAGAGAAGAAAAAACATCCGTCACCTCTCCGTCACCTTTCACCCGAAACTGTCTCTTGACAGCGTTTTGATTCAGCAACCATGGTGAGAGATTACGAGATTCATACTGTTTGTTTCCAGTTCTTCAATCTAAAGCTCACTTCTCAATTTTTGATTTGATAACGAAGTTGGCTCACTAGATCTGGAAGATAGGATTTGTTTTTTTTTAAATTCGATTATAGATCTTTGAGACTTTGCGATCGCGTTGCTGATGATGCGCTTCGTTCGGTAGAAATCGAAATCGTGAAGAATCTAGTTATTTTTCGGTGAAGTTTCGATCGAGTTCCTCATGGTCACTGCTACGAATTATTGAACGTGTCTACTGTAATATTATATTCGCTTTGCTTGATTCGATCATGACTTAGACGCAGTTTGAAATCTAGATCGTTATGCATCAACGAGTAAAGTACACAGTTTATGTGTTGATCTTTTGGTTTTAGGAGGATACTATCTCTGTGATCTGAAAATGTTTTTTTTTTTTTTGGTGTGTGAAGAGATTTAACGAAAACTTGATGCTTTGGTTGTTTTATTGATTAATAATTAGGCTAATGCGGCTTCGGGGATGGCAGTCCATGATGACTGCAAGCTCAGGTTTCTCGAACTCAAGGCCAAAAGGACTCACCGTTTCATTGTTTACAAGATCGAGGAGAAGCAGAAGCAAGTGGTTGTTGAGAAAGTTGGCGAACCTGTTCTATCCTATGAGGACTTTGCTGCTAGCCTCCCTGCTGAAGAATGCCGTTACGCCATTTATGATTTCGACTTTGTCACTACTGAGAACTGCCAGAAGAGCAAGATTTTCTTCATTGCTTGGTATACAAAACAAGACTAATCTCTCATTTCTCTGTTCTTACCTTTTGTGATGTGATGATTAATGGTTGTGGTCTCTTGTCTTGTGCCAAAGGTGTCCGGATGTAGCAAAGGTGAGAAGCAAGATGATCTACGCGAGCTCCAAGGACAGGTTCAAGCGTGAGCTTGATGGGATTCAAGTGGAGCTTCAGGCTACTGATCCAACTGAGATGGATCTTGATGTTTTCAAAAGCCGCGTCAACTAAAAAGAATAAGCTTTTTCTTTGGCTCATATTCTATCTACTATTCCTGAATGGTGTTTTCTTTTCTCTATACAGTTTCTTGCAACTGTGATGAAAACCTAACTCCCCTTCACTCTATATCCACCTGGTCTGTCTTCTGCGTCTTTGTTACCATACAGTGTTTTATTTTATATTGAAAATGTCCCCGAGGTTTGTGCTGTGTTTGGATCCTATTGTGTAAAGATGTTTCCTTTAAGCGTTTGTTCTCGTTTTCTGACAGAAAAAGTCCATATAGTGTAAAGCTTTATATATACTCAACTTATACAACCACATAAACCAAATGATCCCTCGACATCTCCAGTTTTGCTCTTTGCATCAATCATACCTGTATGTATTACATCATCAGGCTTGAGTCCTCTATCATGCATCTCCTTTACAAGTCCAAGATACATCTTTCGATCTTTGTGCTTTAAACTTCCATCTATAGAAACACCATAGCACACAAGGTCTAAATCCACCCCGCTTTGTACCATCTCCTGACAAACGCTTACCTCTGTGTGGTTTGCCGCATTTGATCCTCCATACATGGTTGAATTTTGTCTAGGATGATCTCTTTTCACGAGTGGAGAAAATCGATTTATTCCCCATTGTGTATGTGTGGGCCGGTGTGTTTAACCTGTTGAGGTTAGGTTTTGTGTTTTGATAACTATGTTTCTGTCAAAGTTGTGGGGGTCTTCTTTATCACAAACCTCCATGCCCACTTCCATAACATAATGAATGTCTGTTATATACTCAAGAGCTGCAAAAGTGACGCAGCGTAAGGATAGGTTTCAAACGATCTCGCAAATAGAGTTTGCAAGTGACAATTCTTTGCTCAATCAAGAGATTCATATGAATATCTTGAGACCAACTTCTTATGATGACGAATTTAATCGTGTCGAGACTGATAGAATATGCCAACAAGCACCTCCGATATTCTTGGATCTTATATGTTTGAGCTCATGTATTTGTGCAACAGTCGAACAACTGTGTGTATATATTGCCTTCGTGATGTACATTGATAATCAAGGAATACAAATCATTTTACGGTATCAGAGCTTTGATTTAAGATCCACCGGTGTTGAAATTGGTTTGCAGTGTTGCATTGACATACGAGATAGGATATCCTTAGCATAAGCAGACTGACTTAACATCATACCTCTGATACCATAAAATGATTTGTATTCCTTGATCATCAATGTACATCACGAAGGCAATATAGACACACGGTAGTTCGACTGTTGCACAAATACATGATCTCTAATATAACAAACATATGAGAGAGGGGATTCCAGTTGTGTTGCATGCGAGGACTTCTTTGTACATGGCGACTATATGCTTGGTTGTGATGCTTGTGACTTTAGTTTATGCTTTTATTGTGCTAGTTTGCCTTTAAAGATATGGCACAAGAGTGATGATCACCCTATCACTTTATATTGTGGCGTAAAAGTGAGCATAAATAGTTGGTGCGACATCTGTGAGAGGGAACTGGACCAACGTAAATGGTTCTATACATGCTCTGATTGCGAAGTCACATTTCATACAAAATGTGTACTATAGAAGATTTCTCACGTCTCAAACCAGAGATGCTCATTTTCTATGATGAAATTAAATTTGAGGTGGTTCGTAATAATAACAACACTCGGCTATTATGCAGCCAATGCGACTCTAGATGCAAGGTCTCTGTAGTTCTAGAGGCTCGTGACTTAGAGAATGGATACATCTGTTCGGGGTCATGTTTATCCAGCTATTTGAGGGTATAATTTAAGTTGTATGGTGAGTGGTTGTATAATTAATTTCATTCGCTTTCCTATACTTATTTCCAAGGACCAAAATGAGGGATTGAGACTGATCGGAACGTGCGACGGAGCTTCATCAATCACCGTCAAAAGCAACATTCGTCACTGTGAACAACAAAACCGATTTCTGGGAACCGGTCGGGTCGGGTCCAAGTCTGGGTTAAGAAGATTACGTCTCACTGTCTCAGTCTCACTTATTTTAAATGGGCCTAAAATTAGGCTTGTTATAACAGATGGGCCAATGAAGAAAAGCGGGGGGCGGGAAAGACAAATTTCACGAGGAGCATAAAATGCGCCAAACTCGCCACGTCAACAATCCCCGCCACCAAGTTAGTAAGAGCTTTCGTTTATGACCGTCGATTGTCTTTCTATTAAAAAGAGGATCTAACGGTAAAGACGTAACTGATCCGCGTCAAACTATTTTATCCAATTATATTAATCCTTTCGATGTATATAAAAAAGCAATCTCTCGAGCTATTGTAAACAAACAAGAAGCAAATCCAAAGCAATTTGACTTACTACTCCATCTAGAAAAATCAATGGCGCCCAAGGCAGCAGAGAAGAAGCCGGCTGAGAAAGCACCGGCGGAGAAGAAGCCAAAGGCCGGTAAGAAGCTCCCGAAGGATCCCTCCGCCGTCGCCGGAGACAAGAAGAAGAAGCGGTCCAAGAAGAGCGTCGAGACGTACAAGATCTACATCTTCAAGGTGCTGAAGCAGGTCCACCCAGACATCGGGATCTCGAGCAAAGCGATGGGGATCATGAACAGTTTCATCAACGACATCTTCGAGAAGCTCGCCGGCGAGTCTTCCAAGCTCGCGAGGTACAACAAGAAGCCCACGATCACTTCCCGGGAGATTCAGACTGCTGTGAGACTCGTGTTGCCTGGAGAGCTGGCGAAACACGCTGTTTCCGAAGGGACCAAGGCGGTGACTAAGTTCACGAGCTCCTGAACTGTTTGAGTTAGGGTTTTTATCTCTTGCGTTTTTGCAATCTCATGTTTTGTAAAGTACTGCGAATTGGTATGTTTCGAATCTAATGTCCCATGTCTTTGTATCTTTAATGCGTCGATATTGAGATCTATTAATGAAGTTTAAATTCGCTATTTGTGTCATCTTTGAAAGCTTCGGCGGTTTGATGTTTTCATGTGCTTTTAATGTAAGCTTCTACGTGCTTTGCGGCATTTGATCCTCCATCCACAGTATATATTTTGTGTCTAAGATTATCTCTTTTCTAGAGTGGATCCTTTACAAACGTGTAGCCTATGTGTGTGGGGTTAACCTGTTGAGGTTAGATTTGTGTTTGACAACTTAAAAGATGTCTTTGTCAAATGTGTGGGAGTCTTCTTACTTATCACAAATTTCCATGCCGACTTCCTGTTACCAAGTTCACGAGCTCCTCAACTGTTTGAGGTAGGGTTTTTATCTTTTATCTTTTATCTGGAATGTCTGAACAACGTGGTACTGGTGGTCGTGGCAAGGGCCCAGCAGAGAAGATATCTGCTGAAGATCTTGATAAGTACCACGCAGCAGATATGGAGACTAACTGAGGAACATGGCTGCTCTTCTGGGGTTAATACTGGTCAAAAAGGATTGTGTACAATAACTAGAATATCATTTCAAATATATATATTCTTTCCTTAATTGTTACTTTTTTTTATTCACTAACGTTTTCTGTATTTTCCTCTCTGCAAAGTAATACCCTTAAGCACATTGTTCAAGGGTTAAACTCAAAAAGAGAAAAGCATTTTGTTTTATTGTTGTTGGAAGAAAGCATTTTTGCTTTGTTTGATGGGAAACACAATACGACTTATTCTATATCCCTCTATAAAGTAATAACAAAAATAATTGTTCAAGATTTATTTGCGAAATGGACATCACCTATATTTGAAAAAGAAAACAAAAAAGAGAGTAAATTTTATTTTCAAAGGAAACAAAGAATCAAAACCTTTATTCATAACAAATCGTGTTTCGATGAAAATACTCGATTCTTTGTTTCTTTGAAAAGATAAAAGGTTATTTTGCAAATAACTCGTATATTGTTATTAGTTTACAAAGGCATATATAATACCGTCTTCTCGTTCCAATTCTGCATCCAATCAAACAAACCTCTTAAACTCACTCACATACACCAATCAACGCATGGATACAATAACATCTACAACAATGTATAAAACCTCCTTTCACGATCATCCTCTTTTCCCTTCACCTCGGTTTGTTATGGATTATTGCGAGGGATGCATAACAGAAGGAACCATTTATGGTGGCTACTATTGCAATGATCCTAATTGTACCGCTTGGTTCTTCCATAAGAAGTGCGCTGAAGCCCCATTGCAAATCAACCACCCTTCTCACCCCCAACATCTTCTCCTACTCACAAAGCAATTGGGAGATGGTGTATGTGAATTGTGTGGAGAAACTATACTCGCTCCATTTTATAGTTGTTCCACTTGTGAATTCAAGGTGGATTTGACTTGTGGGATGAAACCACCACCACCATCTGCTATCGAACATCCGCTATGTCATGACCATCCACTTGTTTTATTGAAGAAACGAAAAGAGGAATCCTCTTGTGAGGTATGCATGGACGGGTTTTGGGGATACTCATATATATGTCATGAATGCAATCTCTACTTCCATTTGGACTGCGTCAATCTTTCAAAAGAGGTAAATCATCCTTGTCACTCTAATCATCCTATAAAACTTTTTGCATCTATAAACCTTATGGGTGATGCCGAAAAGATTTGTTTTTCGTGTGAAAAACAATCAGAAAAAATGCTTTATCATTGTCCCACTTGCAACTTCAGCATATGCCTTGTTTGTACTAGAAACCCACCACCCCTTGTAATTGACCATGCAAGGACCCACGTGCATCCACTTACTCTTCTTTCGAGAACAATGTCATTTACTTGTGATGTTTGTGGGGAAGATGGAAAAGGGGGGCCTTATGTATGTCTTCAGTGTGCTTTTCTCACCCATGGAGAGTGTATCGACTTACCTCGTATTATCAGCATCAATCGCCATGAGCATCGCATTTCTTTCACTCCTCATCTCGGTGTTGGATACTCGAAATGTGGAGTTTGTCGCAAAAGTTTAAATCAGTACCGTGGAGCTTATTCTTGCTCTGTTTGTCCAAAATATGCAACTCATTGTAAATGTGCGTTAAGGAGTGACTTATGGGATCGTGTAGACTTGGAAGGTATCCCAAATCATGATGCCGAATATATTGCACCATTCAAAGTAGTGGGTGATGACTTGATAATTCATTTTAGTCATGAAAAACATCCTTTAAAATTCTACAAGAAGAACAAGATCCTTTATGACAAGTGGCTACAATGTGAAGCATGTATGTATCCACTTGTATTTGAATCCAGCTATGGTTGTAAGGAATGTAGATTTTTTCTTCATGATAAATGTGCGAATCTCCCTACGAAGAAAAAAACTGCCTTCTCTCGCAAACTACACTCGTTGGTAGTTACTAACGAAGTTGTAACCGCATGCGCAGAGTGTAGTGTATTATTTGATGGTTTCAATTACACATTTCAAGGTGATTGGAGAATAGATGTACATTGCGGTTCTCTCTGTGAGCCGTTTATCCATGATGGCCATTTACATCGCCTATATTTTTATCAAAGATGGGGTTCAAGTTGTGTTGCATGTGAGGACATCATTAGATATGGCCGCTATATGATGTGTTGTGATGCTTGTGGCTTTGATTTATGTTTGTATTGTGCTAGTTTGCCTACAAAGATGTGGCACAAGAAAGATGATCACCCTATCACTTTACATTGCGGTGTAAAGCTGAGCGAAAAAAGTTGTTGCGAAATTTGTGAGAGGGAGTTAGATCAATGTAAATGGTTCTACACATGCTTTGATTGCGGAGTCACATTTCATACACGGTGTGTACTTGGAGATTTCTCGCGCCTCAAGCCAGAAAAGCTCATTTTCTATAACCGGAAAAGATTTGAAGTGGTTCGTAATAATAACAGCACTAGGCCATTATGCAGCCAGTGTCACTCTAGATGCAAGGTCTCCGTCGTCCTAAAGGCTTGTGATGGGAATAATGGATACATCTGTTCACGTTCATGTTTACTTTTATACACCAATATATATATATATGTATAGATTGAAGAAGGTGGACAATTAAACTCATTGATATATGAGAGCATGAATGCTTAAGTTCCAACTAAAGCAAAGACAAGAATTCTAAGAACAATCTATTATTCAGCTCATATTCATTCTTCGTTGTATTGCTCTGGTCTTCTGTTTTTTTATAATAGAGATTGGAACCGTACATAACTGTGAGCACAAACACTTTATTGTCTATTCAAAAGGTTTCCACTTTCGAGCACTAGTACTGGATATGTTTTCCGGGAGGGAAGGGAGCTCTGTTCATAACCAAGTTTATAAACAATAAAAACAAAAATGCAGTAAATGGCTTCGCGCGGAAATGATCTAAACTCACTTACCAGTTACCTCTATTTCTCTTTACATAACTCAATACACTAACCACAATATTGTTCACATGACACCCCAATATCAAATTGTCAATGTAACGTAGTTCTCACTAATCATCACTCAGCAAATATCCTTTTATAGACTGATCCTTGTATAATATCTCTAGCTATATTTGTGTGTATCATTGCTAGAAACTGTTTCTAGAAACTGAAAACAAGAATAATAATAAGTAAAGACGATATGATTCACTAAGAGAGAGAGACAGGAGAATGCAAATTAAAGATCATAACAACAATTACACTCTCCTCTTCAGCCAATGAACTGAATATACATTGCAGAGGAAGGAAAACACAGGTTTCATCTTCATGAGCATAACACAAGTTAGGTTTTGTTACAATACATTAAAAGGGTTCTTGTCAAAATACATCATCCTCTACAGCAAAATAACATCTCAACAATGACAACAAAACACGTCAAAAAGCTATTCTGTGGGATCTTCCTCAAAGCGGAATTTATGTTCTCCATAGAAAGCAACACATGCGTAGGTAAAGTTCTCTTGCTGTGCGGCCTCATTGTGACCAAAACCAAATTCTATACACAAGGATTGGGATATTGCAGGAGGCTTCATCATATGTAAAAGCTATTCAGCTCTGTCTTGGCTTTTCTCGCCGTGAAAAGATAGCCTTACAATGGAATAGAGTACCGCTTTAATGCAAGAAACCACAAAGTTCCAGCATGAGGATGGCCAGTACCACGGATACAGCAGCCTCAAAAATAGACTGATGAGATTCCTAGGGTAACGCCCAACCTGCAAGGCAAACATATCACAATCTTACATTCCAAGCCTATCGATATTTGTGCTCTAAAGTCAATAGTGTGATTTTTATTGCAAGGAAACACTTCTCACGGGAAAGAGGGAATCCAAGGCATCCCAGGCTGCATGACGGACAGCTCTCGTCGGGTACATTGGACCTCCGGGTGAGGTATGATGAATTACACATTAAAGCCTTTGGGACTGAATAAAAAAAAACATTACAGAGAAGAGAAGGGAGAATATGTGTGATGCAAAGGACTGGCTCCAAAGCTGAACCATCAAATCAAGTGTATCCTTCCCTCTCTCCGAGACATTTTGACATAATAATCAGCAAGCACGTCGAAGAAACAGCCTGATCTCCTTCATCAGAAATCACATCATCCTCTTCTTTGCTAAGAATCACATCTGCTTTCGTTAAAAATTACTGATGATCAATATCAATCTAATCGTGAACGTTGAGGAAAGGGAAAAAAAAAGAAAGGGTAATAAGACCTTTGGCACGTTGGTCGACTTCGAGAGCTAGCTATATCAGCAAACAAGTTGCGTGTTTGTGCTGGTGATACTACCGCCTTAAAAAAGATCAAACACTTTCTAAATCGAAATCATCAAGATTTGTCAAAATGCATGTGTCTTTTATGAGAAGATACCAGCAGCACTGAGTGAAGATAAATGGAAAACAGATCAAGGGCTAACCCGAGTAAGCTCCTTCTTAATCTCCTGTGTAAGAGCTTCCAGATTAGCAGACCTCCGTGAAGAAGAGGAAGAATAAGGCGGTGATGAAGCTTTCTCCATTGCGAACAAGAATATAACCGCCTCGAGACTTGGAGGAGATTCTGATGATGATTAAAGATTGCTTCTTCTCAAAGACTCCAAGAAATCAAAATCGAAATCTGAATTTATAAATTGAGAGTGAGGCAGAATACGAACACCTCCACTTGCTTTTGTTTCCCTCTTTCACACTGTGGACCCACTCGATAGAGACAGGAGAGGAGAAAGATGATATGTTCTTTGTATGAATTAAAGGAACTGAATTTGTTCAAAAAAAAAAAAAAAAAAAAAAAATTGAAAACGACGTCGTTACCATCTGGTTTCAGAGATGGCGTGTTGTTTTTAATAAAGACACGTGTAGCCACTGCACGCCCTCCTGGTTCGTTATCTTCTTTCTTTTAATGATGATGATAGACATGGTTAAAGTTTTCATTCTGAAATAAAGCTACGCAGATTCGGAATTAATGACATATCGATTTAATGTCGTTTTCTACCCTTTTCTTTTTTTTTCAAAATTTGTTATGCAATACGACAAGCCGATCAATATCCCATTTTTAATTCATCAGAGATGCATCATACACTTGAAAATAGTTTACCTGTCTTTTTTTTTTTTTGTCAACTTAATAGTTACCTGTGTCTATAGTGTTCTGTTTTAGTAGTGGATCTAGACCAGTTATTACTCTGGCAACAACAAAATGTAAAGGAAAGTAGAGTTTGCACGACAGTGTAAAAGTTTGTAAAGTCTATACACGTATAAGTTGACTTGATATTTATGTCGTCCTGAAAAGGCCAGTCCATTGTTCTATACGGGCCTGTCAATGTATTATTCGGCTCGGATTTAGAATTAGATTATGAGAATAACGAAAAGCCTAATCCGCATTAGCATTTGCCAAAACCAATCTAGAAAATTTAATGGCAATTTCTTATGAATGAAAAGAAGCTTCGAATATTTGTTGTGTTTTCTCAAACATAGGAAAAATAGAGAAAAATATGCTGGATATGAGGATATCCATTCTTATTTATTTTAGCTAGAATATATATTTCACTTGTTAAGTGAAATTAACATTGCGGATAGAGATGTCAAATGGGCGGGCTATAAATGGGTGGCCCGTGTCCAAATCGATATGGTCCAAAATGGACAGACCCAGATTAAACCATAATTAAAATTTGTCCAGATGGGTGAACCCAATTATATTCATGGACAATATTGGGCTTAACCACTTGGACAATGGGCGGCCCAATAAACTTAAATGTCTAGGGTTTGAAAAATTGGGAGAAAACACAAATCACCTTTTTTTTTCTTCCCGTCTCACTCTTGTGTTTTTTCTTCGTGTTTGATTCTTCCTCTTCGAATCATCGTCTTCGATTTTTCCTCTTCGAGTCCTCGTCTTCGATTCTTCCTCTTCGTGTTCGATTCTTCTTCCTCGTCTTCGTTCTTCTTCAATTTTTTTTCGATTCTTCACCAACTTCTGATTTCATCATCTCTTAAGATTTGATTTTTCGTGATTTGTGTTATGGGTTTTCACTATTAGCTACTGATTCGTATCATCTACTAATATTGTGTTATGGTTTATGTGTTAAATAGATCGGTGATTTGTGTTCATAACGAAGTTGGTGGCGAGTCTGGCGACTGTTTCTGTTTCCGCAAGTCAGACGAAATTACGAATTTTTTAAACTTATCTTGAATTTTTTATAACTTTGAAACATGAAGTTTAAAACTTAAAGTTTAAGTATGTGACATCTTTAAAATTGAAAACTTAATAATCTTTAAATTTTTAAAACTGAAATTATGTTGTTTACATTAAATGGGCGTATGGGCCGTCCATGGATAGCCCAACAAATCATGGTCTTATTTGGTTATGGTCTCATTTGGACATGGTTCTATTTGGGCTTCGACCAAAAATGTCCAGCAAAAAAATGAAACCCATTCGGACACACCCAAACCCGCCCAACCCGCCCATTTGACATCTCTAATTGCGGATCACCGGGTTTAGAGATTTTTAACTTTTAAAATGTTCAGATTTCTTAACAAAAATGTAACTATTTACAGTTCATATGAAGCACGTACCAGCTAAAATAAGAAACGTAAAAATGTTATTTTAACGGAAAGTTATCATACGTTTTACCCAAAAAAAGTTATCATATTGACGCATGCTTATATAACTTTTTACGTGAAACTCGTAAAGTTTTAGAGAATTTTTTAATTATTCCGATCTTTTTATATATTCATGTAAAAGGTGGCTAGTAACTGTCCACACTGATGTACATATCATACATTCGTATAGTCTAAGTACTATATAACATATGTGAATACACTATACTATATATTGTTGGAGCCTTAATCAGAAATCAAGGGTTGGTGCAACTACAATATATATGTGAAAAACTACGATAAATGGTTCATCAAAAAATAAATAAAGATAAACCTGTACAAGCATTCGCCAATTTAATCAAACTCTCTTCAAATACCAATCATGTGTATATCCCTGATCTTACTCCTATATAATTAAGGCATAGTTGAAATCGTTGAGAGATATCAGAACTTTGTTTTCAAATAAGATAGCTTTACCAACTGACATACTTTAAAGGTGTTGTATTACACTTTGACATACTTAAAGCTGGAGGTATACTTTGTGCAGGAAAATGTGGAGTAAAATATCTATTATGACCTTCATTTAATTTCGTTTATGTGGTCAGAGAAAATGTGGTCATGAAACCGATTTCAAATTATGGACTATCCATAACTACCTCCTTAACCACCACTGAGGTATCTTTCTTTTCTACCACCGTACCACCTCCTTCACCACTACCACTTCCATAACTATCCCGCTATAAACTCCCCCTCCGCCATAAGCTTCTCCACCACCACTTCCTCTACCGCCACTAGAGGGTATAACTGTTGATCTTTCCCCACCTCTGGTTCTTCTTCCTTCAGCCTTAGTAAAAACCAACACCATAAAACCTTCAACCGCTTCCATGACCGCTAACCACTTCTTTCGCAACCACAACTTTCATATCCACATCTGCAAGCTCCACTGATGCCATTAGCTCCTCCTCCTCTGCCATAAGCTCCTCCACTACCTGCCTACGTAAGCACTACCACGATAAGACCCTACACCGGCTCCATGACTGCTAACCACTTCTTTCACCACCACAATTTTCATATCCAATTACAGAAGTTCCACTTAAGCCATTAGCTCCTCCACCGTCACCTCCTCCATACCTTCCAACTTTTGATCCACATCCACGGCTCCACGTCCAGCTCTTCCTCCTTCACCACCACATAAGACCCGACCTCTACCGCTGCCACTAGCATGACCACCAAAAACATTATGTTTTCCACCGTAACCATGTCTCCACCTTTTCTTCTCTACTAGCATCTCCACCTCCAGCTTTTCCTCTTCCATTAACGGTCCTTATTATATTGTGTAAAACGTCGGCTGTAAAAATTGTAATCATCGGAGAAGAGAGTAGATGCGGCTGATTAAAATTTGATGAGTCAATGGAAAAATAGATTTTAGGTTATAAGGGCTCTTTGGGAAATTTACAAGAAAAAGATACCTCATATGCTGAAAATATGTGTGGATGTAAATAGATAAGTAAAAAGTATGTCTACATGTAATTTTTTCTTTAAATAATGTGTGACACTGTGAGTTACCCGGACAGAAACACAAGCGTAGCTGAATAAATATGTAGAACTATAATTACGATTACTATTGATTGTGAGTTACCAACTAAAGTATTGTTAAAACATAATTGTAAAAATACAAATGGTTTGAACTACACACTAATGATGTGAACTTGTCATTCATCATTGTGTTCGAAAGACTTTCACTCAAACCATTTTCTCAGTTTCTACATTTCTTAATTGATTTTTCTTTTCTAGAATGTCACAAAAGAAGGTGACAAAAAAAATGTCACAAAAGAAAATTACATTTTTTTTATCAAAGAAAATTACATATTTTAATGACCGACTTAGCATGGTTAGGGGATGAATTGGTAACTACTTGTTAGCAATCTTGTCTACATCATATTTTGATTGTAGATCGACTTCACATTGTCAATACTATAAATATGAAAGACGAATAACAAGCAAACATTGCATATATAGATTATAGGGAGAATTTGGTGTATATACAAAACACAAAAGAAAATTAAGAATATACCGGTGATTTTGACATAATTAAGTCGATGACAATTAGCCCAATAAAAGTCCGGTTTTGCCCTTTTTAAGAACAAGTTTCCGGTCACGTAGAGCGAAGCGAGATGACGTTTGTGTTTCACATGATATAGTCATATCCTCTATGTTTCAGATGGTATATACATGTATAGTTGCATACTATTTAACGTTACAGTTCTAATAATCGCATACGGTTTCACGGTATTCAGTAAAAACATGTGGAAACTAGTTGATACAAGTATTCTATTTTCACCTAATCACGTGCTTAAATTCTATGGTATGGACATGAGTGACCTGTAAACTATTTACCATCAAATCATCAGCAGAAGACAACGTCACCAATTTATTTACCATATGCAGAAAAAGACAACACACTTGTCAAAGAGAATGAAAAACAAATATACAGTATAGTAAGTAACTTCAAATAGAACATAATCCTATAGATAATGCAAATATAATATAGATGTAACACAACATACGTAAATAATGAACCACCGAACCCTCCTATACCCAAACCCCTACTTAGTAAATCTAAACCTTAGGTAGGATCCTATAAACCCAAATACAATCTATAAATTACATTTGAAATCACATTTACTTGTTAAATAAATAATACCTAGTATGGATCTTATATAAAATAGTATATAAATATATGTTCTATTTACATTAGTTGAGCATCATATGTAAAATAGTATAAAAAGAAATAAGAGCATTTGTTGATGAAAATATCATCTTCTTCATCTCCTTTTTTCAGATACATTGACACTCCTTTGAAATCACAACAGAGTACAAACACGAGACACATGTAACATTAATCATCAATGATGATAATCAACCATAGAATCTTAGTGGTAACGATGGTTGTGATAATCTAGCAAAAAAAAGCTATTATGATTTATGTTTTCGTTGATATCAAGACAAACAAAAATATGTAATAAGAAGAATAAGAAGAAAATAAAATAAAACCAAGAACAAAATAGAAAAAAGTTACACCGATCGATTGAAAGTGCATTTTGGAATATATAATAGAAAATAGGTCGAATATTGTGGTCAACTTTTTTTTGGTTAGATAGTTAATTATAATTTGTTTGATATGTACTGAGTGCAATTTCCCTAGATTATTATTGCAAAAAAAAAAAAAAACTAATATATGAATATGTAGTTGTTTATAGAGAGAGAAGCATATGTGGTTGGCATGCCTTTGAGGATACGAACTTAAAAGGGAGTTACGTCAATTGCTTGGAAAATAAAATTACAAACACTTCATTCGAGACTTCCTCAATGTTTTTGTACATCCTGAACAATAGCCTTCATGGATTTTGATATCTAACCTAAGCGTGACCTTCTATGATAGTTACAATCTCCCTCTCTTTGCTTAATCCCCAAGCAATTTTAGCTTACGAGACTAACTCAACATCGATTAACCTCCTTGAAGAATTCACACCTTCAAATTAAAAATTAAACAATTAATAATTAGATGAAGTACTTATCACTTAAAATGCTTATGAAATGATGAAATTCAATTAGCAAAAACATAACCGCTAACCAAAAAAAGCTACCCTTCTAGAAGTTTACAACACTCCTAAAACTGTGGGCATAATTCTGTTTCACAGACCCTTTTTGTCGGGTCTAAAACAACACTTGGCCAGTGACTATATCAAACGATATCAACTGCCACATTTGGTCCAAGTTACTTACTTTCTCATGTATGAATTTGAAGTCCAATATACTCAAAGCTGCCAAATCATCTAAATCACATAAAAGAAACTAAAATTGGCAACTTTGCAATTCATATTTACAATCCACGCCATAACATTGAAAAGGAAACTAGAGTTTTGAGGGATTAAACAGGGTCAAAGAGTTTGACTTATCTTTGACACCACTCATTCATAAGCTGTTCATATATGTTCTAACAACTAGTCCTTGTCTCGAGAGTCTCCAATTACACAAACTTCTCTACCAATTATCTTTTTGTTTTTACATAAACAACTACTAAATCTTTTTCTTCAACATCTCCAAGCAAACAAACACCTAACTTTCCTTCCTATATATACACTAAATGTTGAAACAATGAATCCACAATCTACAGCAAAAGAAAATAGAAATATAATAACAGAGGCAGAGTGTTCAGCAGCCTTACCAGCTATAATCAACGCCTTAAGGTCCAAAAATGGCGTTTTGGCTTCTATTTGCTGTTTTCTCTAGTGTTCTTCTTCTTCCTGAACCTGCATTTGGGAAAACAAGGCATTATACGCTGGACGTACGTGAGGATTTGTTTATTCTGTGTAAAAATGTTGTGATTGTACCTGAAGGGTTGCAGATGACATGATTAGATGTTTTGTTTTTCTTTTGGCAGATAAAAATGCACAACGTGACACGCCTTTGCCACACAAAGAGCCTAGTTTCTGTAAACGGGAAGTTTCCAGGGCCTAAGCTTATTGCTAGAGAAGGTGACCAGCTTCTCATCAAAGTTGTTAACCATGTGCCAAACAATATCTCTCTCCACTGGTAATAATAATCTTTAAAACACTTTTATCACTATTAATAGTAATGTTTGATTACTAATCCCTGAAAATCTCAGGCATGGGATCAGGCAATTACGGTCTGGTTGGGCTGATGGACCAGCTTACATAACCCAATGTCCTATTCAGACAGGGCAAAGCTATGTCTATAACTACACCGTTGTTGGTCAAAGAGGCACTCTGTGGTACCATGCTCACATTTCATGGCTCAGAGCAACAGTTTATGGTCCTCTTATCATTCTTCCCAAACACGGTGTTCCTTACCCGTTTCACAAACCTCACAAAGAAGTTCCCGTGGTCTTTGGTGAGGATGATGACTAACAAACTGAGAATTTCAAAACATTATTACTGATTTTTTTTATGGTTGAGATTTTCAGGGGAGTGGTTCAACGCAGACACTGAGGCAATCATTCGCCAAGCAACACAAACAGGAGGTGGTCCTAATGTCTCTGATGCTTACACGATCAACGGTCTTCCTGGTCCGCTATACAACTGCTCAGCTAAAGATACTTTCAGACTGAGAGTGAAGCCAGGAAAAACATACCTTCTAAGACTAATCAACGCGGCACTTAACGACGAGCTCTTTTTCAGCATAGCAAACCACACGGTTACAGTTGTTGAAGCTGATGCGATCTACGTCAAGCCGTTTGAGACGGATACCATCTTAATCGCTCCTGGACAAACCACAAACCTCTTGCTGAAGACAAAACAAAGTTACCCGAAGGCCTCTTTCTTGATGACTGCTAGACCATACGTCACAGGTCAGGGAACTTTTGATAACTCTACAGTTGCAGGCATCTTAGAATATGAACAACCTAAACATACAAAGACCTTTATCAAGAAGAATCTTCACCTCTTCACACCAGTACTCCCTGCTCTAAACGACACAAACTTCGCTACCAAGTTCAGCAACAAGCTGCGAAGCTTGAACAGCAAGAGATACCCGGCAAACGTGCCTCTGAAGGTTGATCGGAAGTTCTTCTTCACGGTGGGATTGGGAACAAACCCTTGCAACCACAAGAACAACCAGACGTGCCAGGGTCCTACTAACACCACAATGTTTGCTGCTTCGATCAGCAACATCTCCTTCACAATGCCAACGAAAGCTCTCCTTCAGTCTCACTATTCTGGGCAATCTAACGGAGTGTATTCTCCGAACTTCCCGTGGAATCCCATTGTGCCTTTTAACTACACAGGCACCCCACCTAACAACACAATGGTTAGCACTGGGACAAACGTGATGGTTCTGCCTTATAACACTAGTGTAGAGCTGGTGATGCAAGATACTAGCATTCTTGGTGCGGAAAGCCATCCTCTTCACCTTCACGGGTTCAACTTCTTTGTCGTTGGCCAAGGGTTTGGGAACTTTGACGCGAAGGAGGATCCTAAGAAGTTCAACCTTGTTGACCCAATAGAGAGGAACACGGTAGGTGTGCCATCTGGTGGATGGGCTGCTATTAGATTCATTGCAGATAATCCAGGTAATAATAAGCACATTAGTTTAATCTAAGAGGAGGATAATAACTTAAATTAAAATGTTTGGACAGGAGTGTGGTTCATGCACTGTCACTTGGAAGTACATACCAGTTGGGGTCTGAGGATGGCTTGGCTTGTGCTTGATGGAGATAAGCCTGATCAGAAACTTCTTCCTCCTCCTGCAGACTTGCCCAAATGCTGATGATTCTTGCTTCATTCATTTTGTTTCTTGTCTCTTCTTTCTTCCAAGCTTCAGGCATTTTTTCTATTCTTTTTTTTCCCCGGCCATTTATCAGTTTGACATGAGGTCAATTCCTGTTCAATTATTTACTGCCGCAAAGCTCTGTTTTCTGTAAGTGTACATCTATGTAATGTAATACCATGCTAAATTAATATGTATGCACAATTTAATTTGCAAAAGTTGGGGCTTACCTTCTACAGGGTAACTGTTGAAAATATACACAAAATAGTTTGAATCAGATGGTCCGTGTAAACAATGCTACAACGCCCACATCTACAAGAGTTAAACAACATCATTGACGCTTTCACAAGTTCATGGGAAGGACGATTTCCCACAGATTTCCTCAACCTGCATCAAGGATTACAGGTGTCTAATAAGGTCAAGTTATTATGAACTCAAAAGTAGCCTTCTTATCGATAAGTATGAAGCTGAATCATAAAGCAACTAATGAATCATGCACACTGTCAGTTGGAGATACATGCCTTGTCCGGTTTGAAAATGGATTCGCTACCTTGATTTAAGGAAAAAAACTTCACTGCATAGCAATTATGAAGTCTTATGCATTCAATGGTTCAAGCATCAGACTTTCAAGTGTGTAAAAAGAAGTGAGTTTTACATAAAACATTCTAGAGGGAATGCTAAAGCTTTTTCAAGTGCCCATCTTCAGGTTTGAAATTCTAAAGACTACTTGCAACTATGCATTCAAGAAACTTCAAAATACAGTAACGGCAAAGAGGGTAAGTAAAACAACAATAACTCTCCATTGCATAACAGAGTGTTCCCAAAAATCAAATCGGTAATAGTCACCAAGGGACATCTTTAGCTACATTTGACCCAAAACTTATGAAAAGTTGAGCAAACCTTGAGCTAAAACAAAACCTTCAAGCATCAATCTCCTTTGATGATTTCTTCTTTTTCTTGCTCTTCCTCTCTTCTTCCAACTTCTCGTCAATAACATCTTCCTTTTTGCTCTTCTTCTTCTTATTCTTCTTTCTCTCTTCTTCCAACTGTTTGTCAATAGCATTTTCATCTTTGTTCTTCTTCTTTCTCTCTTTGTTCCTTTCCTCGTCTTCCAACTTCACCATCACCTTCCCCTCAACAACATCTTCTTCTTTGTTCACTTTGCTCTTCTTCTTATCCTGTTTCCGACCATGAACTGATTCATCTCCGGTCAAATTTCCGTTTTCCACCAAATCATCAATCCCCTTAGCTCTCCCCAGCTCCTGGAGCTCGGATTTTTGATTCGCCGATCGAATCTCTCTGTGGAAGCTCCTTAATTCGGTGAAGGCAGCAGATACGCGTCGGAGGTACGCGCTAACGTCTGGAGAGGCCTGGGTCTCAGAGGAAACGAAGCCGGAGAGAAGCGTAGCCGCCTTAGAGAGGGAGATTGGTTTCGCACTGTTAACACTTCCGGTGACTGTCTTCATCGCGAAAAAAGCCCGAAAGATCGTCGCGGCGCCTCTAAGAAATAAATTAGGGCTATTTCTCTCTCTAGTGTATTAATAATGTTAAAAAAAAAAAAAAATTATGATTTAACTTAAGCTCCGGGTCTTATTTTGGCCCATTCTTATTGTATAAAGATAATAATAATACGATTCTTTTCAAACAGAATTAATTTATTTCTCCATTTGAAAAACTTTGGTGCCAAATCCAACGTTAGATGTTGTACTCATCAAAAGTACTCAACATGTTTAAACTACCTGATATTGTAAAATTAACATTTGAGAAATATGAAATAAACGTGCTTTGCTTGATACAAGGAGAAATTCTAAGTTTATTGACCGCTTCCACAACCACAACTATTATATTCGAATAAGCCTAGACACATTATGGGCTTTAACATTTGGGCTTAGTATGAAACCCAAGATTTCCCCGCGTCTTTTAACTCCATATTGAAAACGCCATCACCATCACTGTAAACCCCTCTGCTTCTTCCTCCATTCCTATAATCTCTATAAAATATACAACCTCCTCCCGCCAAATCACCGTCCATAATCTCAACGGAGAAAGAACAATCTTCACCAATGAACAGAGCCACATCTCCCAGTTCTCTCACTTCTTCCCATCTCTTCTCTTCTCTCTTCAGCTTATACACTCTAAACTCCACCGCAGACTTCGAAAACTCCGACTTGCACCACACGTGTTTCACGTATTTGTCCACAAGAAACACTTCTCCGCCGTGACATTCCACCAGATGCTTCTTGTGACCCCCTCCTCCGGGTAAACCTTCAGCCAAATCGGACACCTTGAACTCCACATCGTAAATTACGGTTCTACCCTTATCGTCCACGACGATGCAGTTCTCTCCGTAGGACATTATGTCCTCGTAAGTCACGTTCCACGAGTTATCCAAGATCCTCCATCTCTCATCGTCTCCGCTTTTCAAGAACCCTAGCTTTCCACCACTGTGGATGGCTATTACAGCAGAGTGTCCCCTTGAAGATAGAACCACCACTTTGTCGGAGCTCAGTGACCAGAAAGAAGACATCTCGCCACCACCTTTGTTTGCGTACTCCACTCGGTAAGATCTACGGACCAATCTCACATGAGATTCCCGCAGGTCGATTTTTTCCGGGAAGTTCTCTGGTTTGAAACAGATTCTGTCGTTTGAGAAGAGATCCAAGACTCGCATTTTCCCTGGAGATGTCTCCTGAAGCTTGACCAACCAGCTTTGTGAAGCTTCGAGTTTGTAAACACTGCTCTGTTTCAGAATGAAGAAGCCAGAGGATGAAGATGACCAGAAAGGGAGGAGAGGTGGAAATTTACACAAAGGATTAGTGTTTTTGTTTGAGAGAGGAAGAGAGCGACGCCACGTGGCACATACAGAGCGGAGACAGAGGCGATCAACGGTGTCTGATGAACCGTCGTTAAGGCGGTCGGAGATCAATTCAAGAAGGTCTAAAGGAAGATCAGACCATTGATAACGGAGAAGAAGAGAAGACTCCATGGAAGAAGACAAAAGTGGGGTATGGACTACTTGTTCTGTTTCTTGATTTTAGGAATGAGGATGTGGCTTTATAATGGCAAGATAATGTCGTTATGATTCAGCTCTGATGTTGACATCATTTCCCCAAATTTTTTAAAAATAATTCATAATGTCTATTTCTGTGGTTGTCTTTGTGGTTTCATAACTTCAAATATGTTGCATGATGATGTAACAATGTATCATCATTGACCAATAGGGTTTTTATGAGTATAGTAATAGCAGCTTGATGATTTATTATAGTTTTGTTTTTAAGTGCAGAGATACACAATGATTTCAAGTTGTTCATTCATTTGATATTGTCCTTTTTTCTGAAAAAAAAAATTACAAAGTAGAACCACAAGCTGGTGTGTTAAACCAACTCAATTTCAGGTGATTTCTATTGCTCAAGTACTGTTCATTCAGTTCAGTTATACATTGGATTTTCTTTAACCATTGTCCTCTAGGTTTAACTATTAATCAACAAAGTAGCTGATTTATCTATTTCCCATTATATTCAAAAGATATATCAATAACACTATGCTATATGTTTACACCCGTTGGAACTTGATTTTTAGAGTTTAATATTGTTACTAAAATATTAGATTAAAATGATGATGATGTTACAAAATTTATTATTTCCCATTATCAAAACATGGTTTATATATATAAATTAAAGAATAAAATAATAGCACGTTAGCTATACTTAGAAAAAGGTTGAGGTCATTCACTTATCAACTAGCTAATTTAGAAATTGCATCAATCATGTTTCAAATGGAAGTTATTTCTTAAAAACCTTGTATCTAACATTTTGTATAACAAACATGACTAGTGGCTATCGAACACCGTCGTGGAGTGGCCAATCATCCATGACCTTTTACCTTTCACAGAGTTGTTTGAATGCGATTTCTCATATTAGGGGATCCACGATTTCTTCTACAACTATCTTGTAGAAGATGAGGATGAAACATACCAAATTGACTTCATCGGATATTGGTTTTTTAGATGCTTATTCTATTTTCTTTGATAAAGACCTGAAAGTTTTGTAACAAAAGAAAATATTTACCATAGAGAAAGAAGAGTATAATTTTTAATGTTGACACTAATGATAAACAACAAAACTTTCATGGATTAATATCCGTTGGTTACTTCATTTAAATATAAAAATCAACAACTTTTGTCATTAATGAATCATTTGAAAGTAAAATCAACTATTTTCTTTTCAATTTGGCGAATAAACTCAGAATGTATCACTCAAATTAATATTAAAATGATGTAATAAACCTAAACCAAATATTTTCAAGAGAACATATACCTTTCTATTTCTCCATTTAGACGAGATGAGGTCTACAATAATGCAAACACATCTTTACTGATGAGAAATGATTCATAGACAATGAAAAAGTTGTTGACAAAAGAAGTTTATGCTTAAATAAAATGACATCTTTCTTGTTCCAAATCATCAAGTATGCCAAATACGGCCATATAAAGTGGTAAGTATCAACAGAGAAATAACTTTGCTTACAAATCTAGATGAGCTGCACAGCCTTTGTTCAAAAAGAGTTATAAGAGCCAAAAGTCAGCTTCTTTGTCACATTTTTAGCATTTTGACTATTTAGATAATGTTTTTGAAAAATTAACTTTCACAATTATATTTAGGATAAAGATACGCTGACATATATTCGTCAAATCGCTGTAAACTAACTCATTTCATGTGAATTTTGTTTGTTGATGTATATGATTATTTCATTCATATCAGTGATACTTACTATTCTCTGTAACCATTTCAATCTAGTTTTATTATCATTATCTTCAAATTATATAGGTAAGTAAGTAGCTATACTATTTTGTATTACACCGTGTTCAAACCTGATTTTGGAACTAGATGTTTGCTACTAAAATATTAATATTAAATTTTTTTGGTGTTGATACAAATTTTATTAATTTTCCAAGATCAATATATGGTTTAGTTGAATATGTAAGTTTGTGTTAGACAAGTGTATATAGTTACAGTTTTTTACAAGTGGTTTAGCATATCACAAAATAAAATTATAATACATTAACAAAAATTGTCGACACAAGCTAATTTCTAAAAGTTATTTTGGAAAGCGGGTGACGCCATTCACTTATCAACTAGCAAATATAATAAAATTGCATCAAAAACATGTTTCGATTGAAATATATTTTTACTTTTAAAATTTTTAAACTATTTCTTTAAAATGTTATATCATTGACATGTTCTGTTTAGAATAAGAAGACTTTGATTTTAAATGTTAACACTAGTAATGATGACCACGAAACCAAATAACACAAACAAAGATTTCAAGAAATAACCTCGTTATTTATTCCACACGGTATCAAGATCGAGACGTTAACTCAACACATACTCTTTGTCTCTTGATCACTAAATAGCATACATTCTCTTTGTCAAAATCCCAGAAAAATCCATCAATCCTGATTGTCTCGTTCTTGCCATTGACTCTCTCCTCGCGCTTCTTACATTCGAAGCCTCAATCCTATGCCTAATGACCCAATAACACATAGTCCCAAGTGTCGTGAGCATTATCGTCGCACCAAACACCGTTACTCCAACCGCTAGCCACCTCTCGTCCTCACCAACGACCACAAACGCCAATGCCAAAAACGCTACTGATATCAAAACGCAAGCTAGCCACATCAGCTTATTTATGATAGCCATCATATTCTTTTTCGCCTTGTGCTCAATAGCAACCACCGATGTTTGAACCACGACAACCCCTAAAGATATAAAAAGAGCGATGGAATCAAATATAAAGAAAATCGCAAACGCTGGATTATCCGCGATGTTAGCTTCTCCAAGAGATTGTCCCGGAGTGAGGGAACTCCGTTCGTCAGCGTATTGTCCCGGCACGGTGAAAATAGCGGCAAACGCGACCGTGGCGATTAGAACGGCGACGACTGTGGTGGAGTTAATGGCATTGTCTAGACCCTCGACGTGCATTTTGTTTATGCGTTTGGCGATTCCTTGAACGCGTTTCCTTGTCTCTCTTGCGTGTTCTAGCTGGTCGTGAACCTCGTGTTTGATGTCGCTCACAGTTTGTTTGAGCTCACGCGCCGGGTTTGGGCGAGTAGTGTTGTTGATGGATTTAGCTGAGGGAACGCCGCGGGTTTTGAGAACCGCGGCTAGCTGGGGGTGGCCGGTTTTCTCGGCCGTGTCGAGTGGCGTTTCACCGGCTCTGTTTATCGCTTTTGTGCTTGTCTCGTTGTTCTCTAGAAGCAATTCCACTATCTACAAATGACATTAATTAAAATCTCAATAAATTATATTATTACAATAACACAAATCATTAACACATGTTAACATGCAAGAACGTACGTACCTTAGTGCGACCTTTCCTAGTAGCAACATGTAACGCAGTGTTCCCTTTAGAATCAACCATATTCAACGAGGACCGATGCCCTTTCATTAGCTCAACGACAACATCAAGGCTTTGTCCTTTCACCGCCATGTGAAGTGCCGTCTGACCTTTTTTATCGGTCCTTGTCGCTGTGTCTGGCTCAACAGCCACTATAGCTTTCACTACTTCCGCGTGACCGTTCCTTGCCGCTGAGTGTAAAGCCGTTTTGCCGTTGCTCTTTGCAATCGCCGCTAGGCTACTCCCTGCGGCTTCAAGAAGGTACTCCACTACCTCCACGTGTCCTTGAGCTGCTGCCGTGTGTAGAGCTGTCGTATTTGATAAGTCCACCGTCATTGCTAGCTCCGGATGTTCCTCCATTAGTACTCTCAAAACCTCTATCAACATAAAAAAAGGTTTCAACTTCCATAAAGTAAATATTTAAATAAAATCTTGACCAAAAAAAGATTAAACAAAACAAGTATATTAGATTAGTAGTAGAACAAAACTGTCAAAGATTAAATAGCAAAAACACGTTGGTTAAATAGAGGTTCAACATAATGATCATAAAAACGTTACAAACTAGTATTGTTAGCTTAATAAATGATTTTTTTTTTGTGGTTACATTTTTGTATACATTCATTATGAATACATTGAAAAGTGTAACTATAATGAATAACGTTTTCAGAATGTGAAAACCAAAATTGCATACCTAATTCGCCTTGTTTAGCAGCAATGTGGAAAGGATCAAACCCATTTCTAGCTTTGGTCTCTGCATCATCTAAATCATAATACTTAATGAGCTCTGCAACCACCTCGGCGTCTCCATACTCTGCCGCCACATAAAGCGCGGTCTCACCGCATTGGTTCTGTTTCTGCAACAACTCTCTTAGTTCCTCCTCTGATTCAATATGATCACTCAGAATCTTCTTCACCGCAGAGAAATCTCCGCGTCTTACAGCGGAGTGGAGCGGCGAATCTTCACGTTTTCCGGTAAATTGCTTCGACATTGTCTTCTTAACAACGGTTGGCTTCGCAGCCACCGGTGTTGATGTCGACGTTGATGCTTCCTCCATTAGATAAATAGATTCAATACCAACAAAAGATTCCTAGATCAAATGGGATCAAGAACCTAATTATAAACTGAAACATTCAAACATATGTGGATCTATACGTAATATCTAACAACGGGTAAAGCTTACTTGCGCAAGAAGTCTTCGCGTGGTTTCATATGATCAAAAGCTAAGACCTTTCACAACATGACTCGTACAGTTGCAGAAACATGGATCGGATCCAATTGATTTGAATCCAATGAAATTAAAAGATCTAATGAAATTCCAAAGGTACGAACTTTTCTGTTCTGTTTTCTTTTTTTTCCTCTCTCCCTTAGCTTCTCTCCTATATTAAGAAAGCTTGATAACAGAAACATTAAGGCAACAAAAAATCTTAAACATTACAGATGGCATTCTCAAAAGCCACACGCTGATTTCATCTCAGATCGTTAGAAGTAGTTGCAAAATCATCAGTAACACATCCAACTATGTAATATGTTTTTCATTAAAACAAAAAAAAAAGATGTAGCCTCTACAAAATCGCCTTATAACACTTGTTATGTCGAATACCTCCTCGTCACCGGGGCACACTCTGGGACCTTATAAGCTGCAACGTCACGAACCATCCACTCCACAGAGCGCATTTCAGGCCATGCAAGTATACCTGTGGTCCACAACTCATATCCACCTCCACTACTGGAACGATCAAACAATTGAATCTATAGGGGCTGAGTTGGGACTCATTAAGGACAGAGACGTGGATAACGATAGAATCCGCATAAATGGTCTCCAACCTTTGGAAATGAAGGTGGAAATTAGCCTTCCATCAGTACAAGAAGATAGATAAACACTGTTTCAGATGTGAGGTCTATCTCATGAAATGTCACAAAAATCTTACAATTTTTAGCGATGATGTTGTGATTAAAAAGAATTGAAGTCAAACTATGAATATGCCTATACTTTATATACGGTTGAGTAATTTTGGTAACTGATTATCGGTTCACTTAGTTTCTTATTAAAATAATTAAAATTTTCCATTAGAAATCTCCATGTTTCTATAAGGTGAAATTTTCAAAATTGTATTAGCAAGATGATCTGAGTTTGATTTGTTATATATAATAAGAGTATTAGCAAGATGATCTGAGAGATGAAGACAACAAGTTCCTGATAATTATTTAATGTTTTAAAAAAGAGAAAGTGGAGTGGAACAGTGAGGATCGGTTAGGTGCAGACAACTTTTAAAAGCATCTTTATCCGGGTTCTTTCGTAAGGTTCTTGGTGCATGAACCTCTACAAAACCCTTAAGGATCGGTTACAAAAACTATTAATTAAGAACTGATTTTAGTGAGTTTCTTACACTATTCGCGGGCTCCACTGACTCGTGACGATCCGCGATTGGTTTGCTTTTTAATTTTTTTTTAGACAAAAAAACCTAAGAAACCCATTTGGGTTCTTAGGGATAAAAATGCTCTAAGAGCTGAGATGGATCTGCACGGTTTCATAAGAATTTTTTTTTTGATTTTTTTTTATCTGATAAAAAAAAAATTAAAAGGCGAACCAATCGCGAACCGTCACGTGTTAGTGGAAGCCCGCAAACAGTGTAAGAAACAAGTGAATGTCGGTCTTTATATCACAACTTTAGGAACCCGGTTTTTAAAAATTAGTGGAACCCACTAAATATTCTATTAGTTTTTGCTAAGACCCTATTGCTAAGACCCTACCGTTAATGATGGTCTAAGAATCTTTTAGCATACTCTAGTGCCATTTGTATCTCTTTCATTGGTTCATTTTTTTATGTTTTAATTTATAAAATAATTATATTACTTTTGATAGTATTAGCTAGATATTTAATGGGAACATACTGTCGATAATGTTGCTCATTAGCAGTGGGAATTTCTAACCCAGTTTCTATACAACAAAATAGCAAGAAAAAGTCAAAAAAATATGAGAGAAACATAAAATGTGAGGTAAGAGCACGTTTATCGGAGATTATAAGGGAGATTTTAACGCGTGGATCTCACCCGAAAGGCAAAAATCGGTAACAAAAGATATGAAATAAGGATTGATAATCCGTGGGTTATTGCATTTTTCGCAGGTCCCAACGACACGTGGCGGTTCGTGATTGGCTCGTTTTTTAATTTAAAAAAAAAAAAATCAGATAAGACAAAAAAATAATAAAAAATTTAGAAACTCATTTTGGGTTTCACCCGATAAACATGGTGTCCGTGGGAAGAAAAAAAATTGAGTGACTTTGGTTCGATGTGTTAATATCTTAGTGGTCTATGGTTTTTACAAATAAAATGTAATTAAAATTTTAATTGATTATAGTAGAATGTTGTTGAGGTACTCTAGAAGGTATCACCCACTAATGGTGCTCTTAAATTATCGGCACACCTAGATTTTTATTAAAATAATTATAAATTTCTTTAGACGTCTTCATGTTTTAAGGTTTAATTTGCAAAGTTAGTACATCAAGATAGTCGACAAAAAAAATAGTACATCAAGATAATTTGGGTTTGATTTGTTATACAGAATACGAATATCACAAAAATCTTACAATTTTTAGTGATGATATTGTGATTAAAAAAACTGAAGTCAAACTATGAATATGTTTATACTTTATATGCGATTGAGTAATTTTTGGTAACTAGTTATCGGTTCATTCAATCTTTATAAAAATATTTAAAATTTTCCATTAGACATTTCCATGATATTATAAAGTGAAATTTGCAAAGTCGGTACTAACAAGAAGATATAGGTTTGATCTGTTATAAAAATATGAATACTGATGAAATGTCACATTCTGCCGCGGAATGTGGAACATTACCGTACAATTCATCCAAATTTGTTAAAGAGGTCATCGGTTTAGCAGGATCTGTAGGGTGAGCTCGAGTTTTGAGTCCTAGTTGTCTGGCTTTTGCAATTTTTTTCTACTTTCTGGCGTTAACTTTTATGACTAATTTATCTCATATTCTTTTTCCTAGACCAACATGAGTGGCCACAGAGAGAACAATTATCCACTATTCATATTCGTATTACATCGCAATGCTTCCACCATTGGTGTTGAATCGCCACAAGAACTCTTCAGGTGATTCCACTTCCTTCTTTTTGGCTTATCTAAGCGTGAGTGAATGAACAAAATGATGATTCACAAGTGGTGGTATCAGTGTCAGATATAATTTGAACAAAATTATGTTTTTGTATACATTTTTGATCTTTGTCATGTGGATATTCACGCGATTTCTATTGGTTTCTGGTCTTTTTTTTGTCACTGTTTATATTTAATTTAACCCTAAGAACGAGAAGACTTTGCTTCCTCTTTGATTGTGTCTTTTTTTTGGCTAGCAGCTTCCATGATCTCATCATCAGTCTTAAGAACATGATGTGTGTTGGTGAGCAACATATAAGATACAACTAATGAAAGTCATGTGTTTTCTTAACATTTGAGTAGTTTAAATGTTATTTGAGAAAGTTTTATATCAAGTGAGAATCTTAGAGCATCATTAGCAATTAGCAATGCATCTCTACAAAAGAGTCTCTCAATATTATTATGTCAATATTTAAAATAGTTTAGTTATATAATTTAAATTGAATGATTAAAAATAATTAAATCAATTTTAAAAGGACATATATTGTAATGGTTAAAAAATGTCATTAGACATCTTTATGATTTTTACTAGCAAGATGATCTAATTTTATTTGTTATATACAGAAACTGATATTGATGAAATTGTCACAAAAATCTGATAATTTTTAGCGATGATGTTGTCATTCATCTTATATATTAAAACAGAAGTCACAACCTTAATTCATGTGTGATTTTTTAGAAAATAGACCTAATAGACATATTCCTAGAAAGTCATGTTACATTTAATATCTAATTTTATCATTTAAATTTTAGGCCTACCAGAAATGTTTATTGGGCTATCAATAATTGGATTTATATCTTATATATTAAAACAGAAGTCACAACCTTGATTCATGTGTGATTTTTTAAAAAATGGACCTAATGGACATATTCCTAGAAAGTCATGTTACATTTAATATCTAATTTTATCATTTAAATTTTGGGCATACCAACAATTTTTATTGGACTATCAATAATTGGATTTAAACAATAGATAATCCATTAGATTTATAGATAGTATAAATTAAATAGATATAATTTAATGTTGTAATACTATACCTCTATATGCTAAATATTTAAATATTTGTCGATGTTAACTTTTAAAATTATAAAGATTTTTTTTAAATAACAAAAATTATATTATCTAACAATGATTAATCTTTAGTACCTTAAACCAATGAAAACAAATTTTAAACTATTAAAAATTAAACAAAAACTAAATGTTTAATTATTTACTCGATAATATAAATCTATGAAGCGAAAAGTTTAATTTTTTAAAAACATTCAAAATTTGTGAAATGTTACAATATCTTCGAATATGACAATAAATTAATATTTTACTAATCTTTATATATATAGTTACGATTTTAATAATGAAATAATAATCCGAAAATATATATATAGAAGAAGATACAAACACATGTGAAAGTTTGAAACAATTTATTCAATGAAAAAAATATACAGTAAACTTATTATGTTTTAAAAATTAATAGACATATATATATATATATATATTATAATATATACTAATTTAAAATTGGAAACAAAATATTTATATAAAAATATATGAAAACAAAAATTCGCGCGGTTTCGCGTATCGAAATCTAGTTAAAAATAATTAAAGTCAAAACTATGACTATTTGCTATACTTTATATGAGGTAACTTTTGGCAACAACATAAAATTTCCAAGACCAGAAGATTCTTTTTAATTTTTGGTAACAACATAAAATAAAACCCCTAAACCCGGTTGAAATCTACCGGTCTACAAAATTCAAACCGGTATGAATATATAGTATTCTCTCCGTTTCAAAATGATATATGTTTTAGAAGAAAAAAATTGTTTCTAAAACATACATATTTTACATTTTTGATGTAATAATGATAAATTGTAAACTTTGAAAACATTAATTGTGGGTTACTGAACTTTGATTTGTTAAAAATTATGAATAATATTTAATCAGGAAAATAGTATATTTTATAATCAAAATTTTTGTGTTTATTTTAGCATGTGTGAAAACTCCGAAACATTTATTATATTGAAACAGATACAGTAATAAAATTGGCAATCAAAGGGGAAATTTGAAAAGTTTTTCTTAAACTCTTTTTTTTTTTAATTTATTTAACGAAGACAGCAACGTGGATCTGGCAGAGAAATCAAGGGTTAAAAAAAGGCGAAATCTCACATCACAAAATCACAGCCATCCAATCTCTCTCTGTTTCGCTCGCAAATCTCCAGCTTCGCTTTCCTCCTCATCTCACAAATCTTCTTTTCCCTCTGCAAAATCTCCAATCGAATCTTTCTCAATTCGTATGTTTCTCTCGTTCAATCTCTTTCTCTCGTGGTGTTTGAATCTTCAAAACCCTAGTTCTGGGTTTTTGATTGGATCATCGTTTTTTATTGATTTGGATCGTAAGATTGTGATTGAGATTTTGGATTGGTTCATATGTTTTGTCTGTGATTATATCCGAACGATGTAAATTGAATCGGCACGGTGCGTGCGCAGATCGATTCCTAGGAGCTCTTCATCGTAGATTCCTTCTTCTTTTTTTTAAATTCTTAGTATCGATCTGAAAGTTTGAATATTTAGAGTTAATTAGCTTTGAAGTAAACATAGAATATAATAGACTCTTAGGTTTTGATTGGGGATATGCTGAATTTGCATTGAATTTAGGTTTTCGAATTTTTGTTGTAGGCCAGCATGAGTGACCAAGGAGAGAAGACTTGCCCACTATGTGCTGAAGAGATGGATCTCACTGATCAGCAATTGAAGCCTTGCAAATGTGGCTATCAGGTCTTCCCATCTTCTGTTTCTTTACATGTTGTTACTTCTTATTGCAATGTTAAATAGCAATAATCAGCATAACCTTTTCGCTTTTATCTCAAAGTTTCTTCTGCAATTTATCTGTGAAGCATGAAAAATAGAATATATGTGATGAGAAATGACTCAGTGGAACCTTTTCACGTCTCTTTCTGGCCTCATTGACCAATGATGTTTGCTCTGTTAATACAGATTTGTGTTTGGTGCTGGCATCACATAGTAGACATGGCAGAGAAAGATCAGATAGAAGGGCGTTGTCCTGCTTGTCGCACTCCATATGACAAAGAAAAGATTGTAGGGATGACTGTTGACTGCGACAGGTTGTTGTAATACTTGATCTTCTTGACGAAAGTAATATTTTCTGGGATAATCTTTCTTTATGCTCTCTTTTGCTGATTTGCTTTTAATGGCCTGTTGTCAGTCTGGCCTTTGAAACCAACATGGAGCGCAAGAAGACTCAAAAGTCAAGATCAAAACCTTCTGAAGGGAGAAAGCAACTCACTAGTGTGCGCGTCATCCAAAGGAATCTTGTTTACATTGTTGGGTTGCCCCTTAATCTAGCAGATGAAGATGTATGAGAACTCTTATCTACACTACACCCTTTTTATCATTTCTTTGTTATGTGACTAGGCTCCATTTTCCTTGCAGCTACTCTATCATAAAGAATATTTCGGTCAGTATGGAAAAGTTCTCAAGGTTTCCATGTCCCGAACATCATCTGGTGCCATCCAACAACTATTCCCAAATGATACATGCAGTGTGTGCGTTTCTGATTTTTCCTTTTATCATGAAGTTCATTGAGTTTTTTCTTCTCATTATTGTACTCATCTCATAATATTTCTTATTATTCAGATATATTACTTATGCAAAAGAGGAAGAGGCTGTCCGTTGCATCCAGGCCGTTCATGGGTTTATCTTGGATGGGAAATCACTGAAGTAAGTTTTGACTCGCTTCCTTTTTTTGTTTGAAACTATGTATTTGGTGTTTTTAGTTTGTGCAGGGATTGTGGTAATGTTGTTGTCTAGGGGATCTTTGGCCATATAGGCCGATCTCCTGGTTGTGATGTTGATACTATTGTTCTACCTTCTGACCCCCTAAGTTTTTCTTTTGGTTACCTCTTTTCAGATAAAAAATTGAGATTGATGTCTTTGTAATGATTAATTGCATGTTTTTGTTTCTAGGCGTGTGTTAATCCTGATTGTCTCTATCTGCACGAGGTCGGTTCACAAGAGGATAGTTTCACAAAAGATGAGGCCATATATTCCCATACAAGGTACGTTTATCGTCTTAACCTTTATAATTCCCTCTTGCGTTCATGATTGTTCGCTTTCTTGGATCCATTGCCTTTCTAGTATATATGTAATATGATGGCTGGTCTAGTATTTTTCGATGATTTGTTAATAATTTTGAAGGAGTAGAGTTCAGCAAATCACCGGAGCAACAAACATTCTGCATCAACGTTCAGGAAGCATGCTACCTCCACCACTAGATGATTTCTGCAGTGACAGTTCTGCTAAACCAATTGCAAAAGTCCCTTCAAGTGTAAGTTCAGTTAAATCTCAGCCTTCTAGTGACATTATGTGCAATTTAGATTGATTACGCACCATTTCGTAGGAGCTTTAGTCACCAAATACTCTCCCAAGCCTCAAACAACCACCCAAAAACCAACCACAAAAAAATTACAAATCGGAAGGCTTTCATATTTGTTAATCCTAGATGCTTACTAACTTTTCAGTTTACTAAGCTTACTATTTTCATTTCTCCTTTTTTTTATATGAGCAGAATGCAGCAAGTGTTGCCAGGTATTCTCCACCTAGTGGGAGTGGGAGCTCTAGCAAATCGACTGCTCTTCCTGCTGCAGCGTCATGGTGAGTGTTCACTAGCTGCTTCTTAGGCTATGTATTTTGATTGATCAATATAATAACATAGCGATATCTGTTGCAGGGGGACACATAATGCAAACCAGCAGTCTTTAGCAACTTCGGTTACCTCAAATGGATCTTCTGATATACAAAGAACGACCCCAGTAAATGGAACCTTGGCCTTTTCTGCTGTTGTTGCAAACGCAGCTCATGGGCCTGTATCCCCTAGTAACATTCTTAAAAGACCATTAGGCAAAGAAGAAAATCAAAAAGCTGTTGACAAAAGCAAACTTAGGGTTTTGAAGCCTTTGCAGCATAATGTTGTGGTTGGTTCTGGGTCCAAGAGAACCACCTCACCTGATAGAGATTCTCCTAGCAATCGGTTATCCAGTTCAACAGACTCTTCCTACGATGGCAGAGACATTGACAAGCCTTCAGCTGTTGTGAACTCGTCTGACGATTCAGAGGATGGTGTAGAAGATGACCCTACTGTAGGCAATTTGTCTCTTGGTGTTTCACAAATGGAGATAACTACAGATTCCAGAGATGACCGTCCTGATATTGTGACTGGTAGTGAGTGTGATCAAGATTCTAATAGACAATCTGATCATGAAGTATCAAAGTTGCCAGAGCTAGAGCAATGTAAGATGAATAGCTCTGTAAACACTGATGAAAAAGCTATTCCATCAGAGACTGGGGTTCCCTGCACAAGACCAGAGTGGGATTGGAGATTAGATTTGCAATCCCAGATGCAAGTTAGCTCAAAATTGGATGTGGAGGATATGTCATCACTAGATAGACAAAGGCATCACCATGAAGAGGATGTTACCAACTCGCTGTTTTTGTCTAATTCTTCAAGTTCCATTTTGGATTCAAATCATCTGGCTTCTCGTTCTTCCCTACCTTGTGAACCGTCAGGTGTAAACGGTTCAGACTTGAGGTTCCCTTCGGATCAAGGCAGCAGCGATAGGTTGCATCTTCCAAATGGGTTTGGTGAGCAATCCATGTTCAGTGTGGAGCACTCTCTGTTTGCTAATGAAGGCAGGAACAAAGTTAGCAGTGCAGAGGATGAAGTAATCTCAAACATTTTGTCACTCGACTTTGATCCTTGGGATGAATCCTTAACTTCATCCCACAATTTGGCTGAGTTACTAGGTAGAGTTGATCAGCGATCCAGTCCTCTAAAACCGTCAAATCTCCTGAAGCAACAAAACAGCCAGTCCAGATTTTCTTTTGCACAAGAATCTAGTAATCAAGCATATGACAGAGACAACCATAGCATTTATGGGCAGTTTTCAAGAGAACAGCCTCTTCCAGAGTCTGTAGTTAGCCGAGATATTTATCGGGATAATCTCGGGAGTCTTAATGGATTTGCTTCAAACTATTCTGGTGGATTGGAATATGTTACTGCTAGTCCTTTGTTCTCATCCTACAAGACTCCTGGTTAGTATTTATAGTTGATGAGTTTCCGTTGTTTCTTGTTTGGATTGAATCCTTTTTCTGATATATTGCCGATTTGTTTCTCCGTTGTCTTGTTGCAGTTACACGACCCCCAGTTTCTGCTCCTCCAGGATTTTCTGCGCCCAGCAGGTTACCTCCTCCTGGCTTCTCTTCACATGAAAGAATGGGCCTATCTTCAGATACTGCACCAGGTAGTTCTTTACCTCTGTTTTATGGTAGCTTAGTGTGCGGCTGATGCTACATATACAGACTAAAACTCTCATGCTTCCTTGTATCTTAGGAACTCGTTTTCTTGACTCTGCTGCCATGTTGAGGAATGCATATCAAGTACCACCTCCAGTTGGGAATTCGATTGGTGCAAGTGATATAGAGTTTGCGGATCCTGCAATTCTAGCTGTTGGAAGAGGGATGATAAATGCAGACTTGGATATGAGCTCGGGTTTCTCATCACAAATGAATTCCTTTGGGAATGAGACAGGACTCCAAATGTTGAGACAGCAGTCTCTGTCTGCTGCACAACAACAAGTCAATGGGTTTCATCATGATCTCAGGAACTCATCTCCTTCACCTATCGATCCTTACAGATTTAACTCGAGGCTAATGGATCAACAGGCACAGGGAAGTAGCTTATCTCTTTTCTCACAGCACCCAAGACAACAACAACCATCTGCAAATCAAGCCTTGTTCAATGGTCACTGGGATAAGTGGAATGAAGGCCAAAATTTGAACTCTCTGGGCATGGCCGAGCTACTTAGGAATGAACGGCTGGGATTCAATGGGAGCCTATACAACAATGGATATGAAGAACCGAAATTCCGTATCCCAAGTCCCGGGGATGTGTATAATAGAACATATGGGATGTAATTCTGGCATGAAGAGAGGTATTCTACTTTGTTGGATTTGCTCGGGTTGGTCCCAAGTTTTACTGGAAGAATCATCAGAAACTGCTTCCAGTGCTGCGCAGAGTGAAGATGCATGGCCCCAACATAGTTTCACCAAGAGCATTTTTGAACTCTAAAGGTATTCAAACTTTTATCTTATAAAGTGTTAGGTTGGTTTATCCACTGTATATATGACCGGTGATAATTATGTTTTCTCTATTGCAGGAGCTGAAGATGTTATGTTTGGTTGCCTTGTTGATGCATGTAAATGTAAGTCCACTGGTAACTGAGGTAGAAGTTGTGTCTTCTTATTTGATTTCTTATTCAAAACTGTAATTCAATTTAGTTCTACAGAAAATAAAGTTTTTTTTTCTAAAACATAATTTTATACAAAAACAAATTGTTATAGCAAAAACATATATATAAAAAGAAATTGAAATATTACTGTTGAAGTATATTTATGCCCGTCTTTCCTACAAATTTATCATGAATAGTTCTGAAAATTGTATAATGTTTGAATTACTGCCTGCAATCGTTGTACAAAAAAATCCACACTGTTTGAATTAAATCAGGATCCTTGGACAAAAAAATCAATAACAATCTACTTTAAACCAGAATTCAGTAATCAACCATACAACATTCGAAAACTTTTAATTTGAGCATCTTGTATCCAATATGTTTGCAATGTTGCTTCCGTGAGACCTACGCTAAAGGTGGCGAAAGGGCATCAGAGGTAGAAGTTGTGTGGCCACCTCTTTATTTGTTTTCTTATTCAAAACTGTAATTCATTTTAGTTCTGTAGACAATAAAGGTTTTTTTAAAACATAATTTTATACAAAATCAAATTGTTATAGCAAAATCATTTAGAAAAAAAATCTAAATATTACTATCTATCATTTATGGCCGTCTTTCCTACAAATTTATCAAGAATAGTTCTGAATATTGTATAAATGTCAGAATTACTGCATGTAATCGTTATCTTTCATCACTTTTGATTTCACGAATAAAAAAGTCTACTTTGAATTAAATCTGGATCCTTGTACAAAAGATCAAACCAAAGGCAAACTTCTTTTAACAAGAATTCATCAGAATCAACCATAGAACAATATGAGAACTTTTAATTTGAACACCTATTAGCTTTGGAACATGACTCCAAGACGTTGGCAATGTTGCTTCCGTGAGACCTAAGCAAAAGGTGGCGAAGAGGCATCAGCTTCTGCACCAGATCCCAAAACAAATCAACCCTATTCATCTCCTGCGTGACATTCAGTGCCTTGAGCACCACGAAATTCCCAAACTCACTCCTCGCCAGCCTCATCAACCTATCTCCATCGCACTTCAAAAGCTCCACAACCACCATACCCATCGACACCTCAGCCTCCAAGAGCTTCTCCACGATGTAGCTTCCGTACTTCTTAAACGACAGATCAACACAATGGCCACGAAGACTAACCGCCACGTGGTACGTGCAACGCAAGTCATACAGTTTAAGCACGTGTATTTGGACCACAAAGTTCCCCCAAGGATCGTTGCTTAGGAAGAGAGCGTCGCGCGCAACTACGTCTAGTAACCGGTTCCTGTAGAGAGGATCATCCGCGTCGGTTAAAACCTCGTTGAGCGCGATGCAGCCGTGTTGTTTACGCGCTATGTCGAGCGCGTAGTGGAGAACGTACTTGTACATCACATGTTTCTTCACCTGGTCGAAAACGACCGTAGCTCGAATCGCCACGTAGGATGCGTACTTATCAGTCATGATGTCGAAGAAGCGTTGCAGGATCTTTTGTCTGTACCTTCTTACGGGCCCTGAACACGCCTCCCCCTCCCCGCGAGTCGAACCGGTCACCTCCCCTCCCCAAGGAAGATACCACTGGACTACGAGGTCCTGGGTCCATCACATGTTTCTTCACCTGGTCGAAAACGACCGTAGCTCGAATCGCCACGTAGGATGCGTACTTATCAGTCATGATGTCGAAGAAGCGTTGCAGGATAGCACAGTAGAAGAACGCGTCCACGTCAACTGATACTCCGAGGAGCTTCTGCACGCGTCTCGACCCGTACTTGTTTCTGACGACCTCCATGAAGTACTCGGAGTCTGACGTCAGCAATGACGCCATCATCTGAAGCTGACTTTGGTCAAACGTTGCGTAGAAGAACGCGTCCACGTCATCCGATATCCCGAGGAGCTTCTGCACGCGTCTCGATCCGTACTTGTTACTGGCGACCTCCATGAAGTACTCGGAGTCTGACGTCAGCAACGACGCCATCATCTGAAGCTGACTTTGGTCAAACGTTGAGGTCAGATCCTTAAACTGTCCCACGCCTTCACAACTAGTCATTAGGTTAAAGAGCCGTTTTAAGCGCGTATCTGGTACGTCGGAGGCTCGTGGGGCGAATCCTCGAATATGTTGTAAAGCATTAGACATGGTCGACATGGAGAACGGATTGTTGTCGGGTGCCATTGTACAGAAACTAATCTTGACTATAGCTTATGGGGATGTTTTGTTTGATTGAAGCTGTGAAGGGCTGTAGTGACCTATATTTCTACTACTTTGTTAGAGGGAGTATTTGTTTTCTTACTAGGAAAAGGAAATATAAACCGCTAGAATTTCCTTTTTGCGTTTTGGTTTGCTAATATAGTTTTCATATTCAGGTTTCGCTTTAATTAATTCGTCAAAGGTAGATTATATAATTCACTACCTGAATATATTTTGTTGTACATATGTTGATGAAACAACATGTCGTCTCCAGTTTCATTTTTCCGTTTAAAAAAAAAAAGGAAATTCCCTAACCAGATTGATTAATTATAATTCATCGGAGATTGATTAGATTTTGAATTATATCTTTGCTCTCTATTGATAAACTTTCTTTAAAATCGTAATTAGGGACAAAAACAAAGAGTTATTTTTATTTGATGGGTTAATATTAAACTAGCAACGTAATTAGGGACAAAAACAAAGAGTTATTTTTATTTGATGGGTTAATATTAAACTAGCAACGTAATTAGGGACAAAAACAAAGAGTTATTTTTATTTGATGGGTTAATATTAAGCTTATTGCTAACTAAATTTATAAATAAATCAATAACCAATTATTCTCATACACAAAAGTCCATCTAGGTGATAACTCTATATGGGTATAATTAAATAGTAAACAGCTATTAAAAAGACTATAAACTTATGATATCTACTTTTCAAGTAGGCAGTGAAAATAATATCAGGCACCGTAAGGTTATAGCTAATATGTTTATCCGGATTATTCGAATGCATGAAATTACTATTCATAAAAGGTGGGAATACTAGCTGGCCAATATCACTTTCACGTGCACATAGTGATAAAAGGGAAAACCCCCTTTTTATTATAAATATGTGAATTATCAAAAAAATGAAGCAAGTTTTTTTTTTTTGTTTGGTAAAATAAAATGAAGCAAGTTTGTACATACGGAAAACCTCTTTGATTTCAGAGGAGAGTAGTTATGGTAGTGATCCGCTGTTATAAAAAAATTGGGTGACCCCTCACTCACAACATCATCTCGAGGGTGGAGATGATGCTTTCATAAGAGGTCAACAAAGATGAAGCATCGGTTTACAAGAGAGGCCGCCTCAGTTAAAATGATGTCAAGGGTAATGATTATAACCGTACGTAGATGCAATAGCTACTGACTCCAACAAAATGAAGTATAAAATTTACCCCTTCTTATCACGAGCGTGGAAATGAAAAGTATAATATACCAAAAATAATGTAGCCTATTTTTAATAGTTAATTTCCAAGGGATTATATGTTATTGACCCTAAAGTCTCGACATTAGATATCGTTTAGTTTCCTATATACGAAGCCCTAACTCGACCGATGGCCTTATCAAATATAATAATCTAGCCCCGACCAAAAACATTTCAGAAACCCCGAGGCTAGATACAAAACAAAGGCCCCTAAAGTCCTAAACACACATTTATAACTAAAATAAATATTTTGATTTCATAAAAAAAAACATACTCCATCATGCTATGCGTGGAACGCATAAAACCAAAACGCTGAAAGAATTTTCATGTATCAAACGTTTCCTGTTTCCTTCCATGACCCTAAATTTTGTATAAGAAATTGAAAAGAAAATCAAGAAAATCATCGGCTCCTTTAGATTTTTCCCTACGCGGTTCCACTTTTCTCTGGAACTTGCCTGAATATTGTATATATAGGACTGTTGAGTAGGCCGAAACAATTAGAGACCCAATAACCAAACAGGAAAAGCTTGCGGGACTTTGTTTCCGAGCTGATCAATGTGCGGGTGGCATTGGTAATGGGACGAGCTGTTCCATTGCTTTCCACACGCGTAGCAAAACTCATATCCACACCTAACAGATTATCCATGAAATAAGTATGAATCTCAATACTTATGTGCCAAACCATAAATAAAACTTACAAAAAGAAAAAATATATTGATTGTCAAATATGTTAAGTCGAGATCTCTCTCTCGATATACATACCTACAACGCATCATGTTGCATCCGACAGAACGTTCGATCATGTGTTTGCACTTACCACATTGACGCCACCCTTTGCGTTTTGCCATGGAAACTTTGCAAAGTCTTCGTCAACTTGAGGATTAGGATACAACTTCTTGTATTTGTTGCACGACAGTGCACTATGCCATGGGACTTTGCAGTGTAGGCAGAAAGAGCCATCGCATTTGAAGCATCTTATTGGAGATTCGGGAATATTCCTCATATCATATTGTTGTACTAGAATATAGGAGTCGATATGTATCATTAGATTTGATATCATCTTGTAGAGATCTTCTCTTTGTTGTATATAAACCCACGTTGGGTGAATGGAATACATATCAGTTTCTTCTCTCTTTGGCATGGTATCAGAGCAGGAAAACAGAATCTAGTTCTTCGTTTTTTTTTTTTTCAATGGCTGGAGATACTGAAGTTGGAAAATTATCCGACGTGTTTGGAGTTGGTGTGAACAATACAACGCTGGTCTCCCCTTATTTCTTGCATCCGTCTGACAACACGGGTCAAGCTCAAAGTCCAATCCTTCTGAATGGTGATAATTATGAAAGGTGGGCGAAACTCGTGACGAATTCGCTTCGTGCTAAGAGAAAGGTGTGCTTTCTCGATGGGACCTTGAAGAGACCGTCTTCAGACTCGGTGGAAGCTGAGAAGTGGGACATGGTCAATTCAATGATCATTGGCTGGATATACAGCAGCATTGAGCCGAAACTACGACCATCAGTTTCTTTGGTTGATAGTGCAAAGCTCATGTGGGATAGCTTGCAGAGACGTTTCTCCGTTACTGATGGAACAAGAGTTCATCAACTGAGGGCAGATCTAGCAGCGTGCAAACAAGAAGGACAATCGGTGGAGTCCTATTTTGGGAAGTTGAAGGTATTATGGGATGATCTTTCTGACCTCGAGTCTGGTTTTCAGTGTTGTTGTGGAGATGGCATTTGCGCCGCTATGGTGAAGTATGAGCAACACTGTGAGAAGATACGTGTGCATCAGTTCCTAATGGGCCTTGATAACACTCATTTTGGAACATCTCGATCAAACTTGTTGAGCCGAGAATCAGTTCTCAATCTCGACAGAGTGTATTCTCAGATCGTTCAAGAGGAACGTCATCTTAACGCTACTCGATCCACTGAAGAACGGAGTGCAGCGGTTGCCTTCTCTACAAACTCAGCACAGCAGCTGCGGCTCGACCTTTCACCAACAAAGGGACAAAGTGCTCTCATTGCAACAAAACTGGTCATGATGTGAGTAACTGTTTTCAATTGAACGGGTTTCCGGAATGGTGGAACGAGAAGTCTGGAGGAAGGGGAACTGGAAAGGGACGTGGAGAAGGATCAGTTCGTGGTCGAGGAAGAGGAGCAGTGCAACAACGAGCTTATCACCCTCAAACAGCAGAAGAAGCAGCTCCTGGAATTCCTAACTTCACGGCTGATCAATGGAAGTCTCTTGCACAATTCATGAATTCTCAGAAATCAGGTGCAGATGAGAAGTTATCTGGTAAGAGAGAAAAACTTCTTATTATGGGGAAGCAAAGTCGTTTTAATGTGATAATAGATTCGGGAGCATCTAATCACATGACAGGAGATGCTACACTTTTGACTGATATTCGGTCTATGGTGCCTTGTGCCATCAAGTTACCTGATGGTGGTATTACTTGGGCAATGAAATGTGGAACCTTGAAGTTCTGGGGAGAAGCAATACTGGCTGCAACTCATTTGATCAATCGGACGCCGTCTATTCTACTTGAAGGCAAGACACCGTACGAGCTACTCTCTGGTTCTTCACCTGACTACTCACAGCTAAGAGTTTTTGGTTCACTGTGCTTTGCTCGACGTGTTCAACGAAGCAAAGACAAATTCCAGGAGAGGAGTATACAATGCTTGTTCCTTGGTTATGAGACAGGCAAGAAGGGATGGATTGTCTTTGATCTCGAGAAAGAAGAGAAGTTTGTGTCTCGAGATGTCATTTTCAACGAAAATGTTTTTCCTTTTGCGGAAACATGTGTGCCAGAACAACACGCAGAAGCAACATTAAATGATGTCATTCATCCTGCTGTGTTTGATGAGGGTGTGGAAGCTCCAACGACAGGGGGAGTTGGTTCTCAGTTACATGGAGGTGGTGTCTCTGAAGAGCAGAGTTTGGGAGATAAGACAATAGAGCCGTCTCCTGTTGCGGATAAAGAGACTGAGGTCGCTGAGACTCCACAACAAGAGACACATGAAGAAGAACAACTTGGTCGTGGCAGACGAGTTAAACAACAATCTGTGTTACTCAAACCGTTTGTGACTTACTCTGCACAAGCTAATACCCATCACGCTACTCCCAGCAACACTCAACAGTCTTCAGGTACGTGTCTTCACCCACTAACTGATTTTGTCTCGTATGATCGTTTCTCGCCGTCTCAGCAGGCTTTCTTAGCGTCAGTAATGGCCGAGGTTGAACCTAAGATGTTTAAAGAGGCTGTCCGTGATCCACGGTGGAACAACTCTATGGGTGTTGAAGTCGATGCTTTAGAGGAGAGCAATACGTGGGATATTACCATACTCCCACCAGGGAAACACGCCATTGAGTCCAAGTGGGTGTACAAGATTAAATATAATGCAGATGGAACTGTTAGAAGGCACAAATCGAGACTTGTAGCTTGTGGAAATAGGCAGATAGAAGGGATCGACTTCACAGAAACTTTTGCTCCTGTTGTGAAGATGACAACGGTTCGTATCTTGTTGAAGGTTGCCTCAGTTAAAGGTTGGGAATTGCATCAGATGGATGTTCAAAACGCTTTCCTCCATGGTGATTTGGAAGAGGAAGTGTACATGAAACTCCCGCCGGGTTTCAAATCTACTCATCCAAACCAGGTATGCAAGCTTAAGAAGTCTCTGTATGGTTTACGGCAAGCGCCTCGTTGCTGGTTTGCCAAGCTTTCTACGGCCTTGTTGGATTTTGGTTTCCGACAAGACAGAGCAGATTACTCGCTTTTTACATATGTTAGTGGCGCCTCTGTCCTCTATGTACTCGTGTATGTAGATGATTTGATTATTGGTGGAAGCGATCCACAGCTTACTTCGAAATTCAAGACATATTTGAGTGAATGCTTTCACATGACAGACCTTGGACCGTTGAAGTATTTATTGGGTTTGGAGGTCTCGCGTAGCAAACAAGGCATCTATGTTTGCCAACGCAAATATGTCCTTGATGTTATCTCTGACAGTGGAATGCTTGTTGCTCAGCCGGTGGACTTTCCTATGGAACATAATCATAATCTTGCGAAGGATGCTGGTGAAGTATTTCGGCACCCTGATAAGTATAGAAGACTTGTAGGGCGCCTTGTCTATTTGGTGATTACTCGACCTGAGTTGAGCTACGCTGTTCACACTCTTGCACAGTTTATGCAGACTCCGCGTACTCGACATTGGGAAGCTGCATTACGAGTGATCCGGTATCTGAAAGGAAGTCCATGACGAGGCATACTCCTTAGTTCGGACAGTAACCTTTCATTAGCGTCCTACTGTGATTCCGATTGGGCGTCATGTCCTCTTACCCGACGGTCACTAACAGGCTACGCAGTGATGCTTGGAGGGTCGTTAGTCTCTTGGAAAACTAAGAAACAGCAGACAGTCTCACGCTCGTCGGCAGAAGCAGAGTATCGGGCAATGGCTATGACATATAGTGAGCTAACGTGGATTATTTCTCTACTGAAGACGTTTGGTGTCCGTCAGCAAGCGCCAGTACCGTTCTTTTGCGACAGTCAGGCAGCAATTCATACTGCCAACAATCCGATCTTTCATGAACGTACCAAACACATTGAAACTGACTGTCATTATGTTCGAGATGGTGTTCAAGCAAAGATAATAGCGAACAAGTACGTTAGGACTACAGAGCAACTCGCCGACATTTTTACTAAAGCACTTGGGCGTGAGCAGTTTCAGTATCTACTTGGCAAGTTGAGTGTGCTCGACTTACACTCTCCAACTTGAGGGGGAGTATTGGAGATTCGGGAATATTCCTCATATCATATTGTTGTACTAGAATATAGGAGTCGATATGTATCATTAGATTTGATATCATCTTGTAGAGATCTTCTCTTTGTTGTATATAAACCCACGTTGGGTGAATGGAATACATATCAGTTTCTTCTCTCTTTGGCACATCTCCTAAGTGCATATTCATCAGAGGAAGAAAGTTCGGTTTTGGACATTAGATAAGAGCAGCTTTGAAACGGACAATAAACTCTCTCGTTCAAAGGTGTTGAGTCTTCTTTAATCATCTGTTCCCACATCAAACTCAGCTTGAGATCAGTCAATAGCTTGCCACATTGAATACACTGCAGTTGGAAAATCAAGAACAGAGAAGAGAGTAGAAGAGAAACCTCTGTTCATTGTCACCTCTTTGTGCTCTGATCTTAATTTATTTTGAGAAGTGAAAAGATCAGACAAGGTTCTTTATAAATAGAAAAAAAGAAAGCAAAAAAAAAAAGGCATATTATATCTTTCCATTTCATGGCTTGCTTCAGAGATTGTGCCATTTTGCAGTATAAACACACAGGTCAAGTTTGCAAAGTTACTTCTTAATATGCTGTCATACAATTTTTGGTAATAACATGAAATTTTCAAGAACAATTTTTGGTAACAACATAAAACGCCTAAAAACCGGCTGAAATCTACCGGTTTACAACCGGACAGAATCTAGTAATAAAACCGAACCAGACAGCAACGTGGATCTGGCAGAGAGATCAAGGGTTAAAAAAAAGGCGAAATCTCACATCACAAAATCACAGCCATCCAATCTCTCTCTGTTTCGCTCGCAAATCTCCAGCTTCGCTTCCCTCCTCATCTCACCAATCTTCTTCCCTCTGCAAAATCTCCGATCGAATCTTTTCTCAATTCGTATGTTTCTCTCTTTCTCTTCAAAACCCTAGTTCTGGGTTTTTGATTGGATCATCGTTTTTTATTGATTTGGATCGTAAGATTGTGATTGAGATTTTGGATTGGTTCATATGTTTTGTCTGTGATTATATCCGAACGATGTAAATTGAATCGGCACGGTGCGTGTGCGCAGATCGATTCCTAGGAGCTCTTCATCGTAGATTCCTTCTTCTTTTTTTTAAATTCTTAGTATCGATCTGAAAGTTTGAATATTTAGAGTTAATTAGCTTTGAAGTAAACATAGAATATAATAGACTCTTAGGTTTTGATTGGGGATATGCTGAATTTGCATTGAATTTAGGTTTTCGAATTTTTGTTGTAGGCCAGCATGAGTGACCAAGGAGAGAAGACTTGCCCACTATGTGCTGAAGAGATGGATCTCACTGATCAGCAATTGAAGCCTTGCAAATGTGGCTATCAGGTCTTCCCATCTTCTGTTTCTTTACATGTTGTTACTTCTTATTGCAATGTTAAATAGCAATAATCAGCATAACCTTTTCGCTTTTATCTCAAAGTTTCTTCTGCAATTTATCTGTGAAGCATGAAAAATAGAATATATGTGATGAGAAATGACTCAGTGGAACCTTTTCACGTCTCTTTCTGGCCTCATTGACCAATGATGTTTGCTCTGTTAATACAGATTTGTGTTTGGTGCTGGCATCACATAGTAGACATGGCAGAGAAAGATCAGATAGAAGGGCGTTGTCCTGCTTGTCGCACTCCATATGACAAAGAAAAGATTGTAGGGATGACTGTTGACTGCGACAGGTTCTAACACTTGATTTTTTCGGTGAATTTTATATTTATGGGATAATCTTTCTTTATGCTCTCTTTTACTGATTTGCATATGTTTGACCTTTTTTAGTCTGGCCTTTGAAACCAACATGGAGCGCAAGAAGACTCAAAAGTCAAGATCAAAACCTTCTGAAGGGAGAAAGCAACTCACTAGTGTGCGCGTCATCCAAAGGAATCTTGTTTACATTGTTGGGTTGCCCCTTAATCTAGCAGATGAAGATGTATGAGAACTCTTATCTACACTACACCCTTTTTATCATTTCTTTGTTATGTGACTAGGCTCCATTTTCCTTGCAGCTACTCTATCATAAAGAATATTTCGGTCAGTATGGAAAAGTTCTCAAGGTTTCCATGTCCCGAACATCATCTGGTGCCATCCAATTATTCCCAAATGATACATGCAGTGTGTGCGTTTCTGATTTTTCCTTTTATCATGAAGTTCATTGAGTTTTTTCTTCTCATTATTTTACTCATCTCATAATATTTCTTATTATTCAGATATATTACTTATGCAAAAGAGGAAGAGGCTGTCCGTTGCATCCAGGCCGTTCATGGGTTTATCTTGGATGGGAAATCACTGAAGTAAGTTTTGACTCGCTTCCTTTTTTTGTTTGAAACTATGTATTTGGTGTTTTTAGTTTGTGCAGGGATTGTGGTAATGTTGTTGTCTAGGGGATCTTTGGCCATATAGGCCGATCTCCTGGTTGTGATGTTGATACACTATGTATTTGGTGTTTTTAGTTTGTTTTCATTCAGTTGTGGATAAGATGTATTTTTATATATATATATTGCAGGGCGTGTTTTGGGACAACCAAGTATTGTCATGCATGGCTGAGAAATGCGGTACGCCTTCCCTAGATTATTGTTCTACCTTCTGACCCCCTAAGTTTTTCTTTTGGTTACCTCTTTTCAGATAAAAAATTGAGATTGATGTCTTTGTAATGATTAATTGCATGTTTTTGTTTCTAGGCGTGTGTTAATCCTGATTGTCTCTATCTGCACGAGGTCGGTTCACAAGAGGATAGTTTCACAAAAGATGAGGCCATATATTCCCATACAAGGTACGTTTATCGTCTTAACCTTTATAATTCCCTCTTGCGTTCATGATTGTTCGCTTTCTTGGATCCATTGCCTTTCTAGTATATATGTAATATGATGGCTGGTCTAGTATTTTTCGATGATTTGTTAATAATTTTGAAGGAGTAGAGTTCAGCAAATCACCGGAGCAACAAACATTCTGCATCAACGTTCAGGAAGCATGCTACCTCCACCACTAGATGATTTCTGCAGTGACAGTTCTTCTGCTAAACCAATTGCAAAAGTCCCTTCAAGTGTAAGTTCAGTTAAATCTCAGCTTTCTAGTGACATTATGTGCAATTTAGATTTTATTACACCATCTCCTAGAAGCTTTAGTTTCCATATTTGTTAAATCACAAAATATTACAAATCGGAAGGTTTCATGTTTGTTAAATCCTAATTGGTGACTAACTCAATGATGTGACATGACTAGCTTATGAAATCATTTCAGTTGACTAAGCTTACTATTTTCATTTCTCATTTTTTTCTATGAGCAGAATGCAGTAAGTGTTGCCAGGTATTCTCCACCTAGTGGGAGTGGGAGCTCTAGCAGATCCACTGCTCTTCCTGCTGCAGCGGCATGGTAAGTTTTTCACTTGCTGCTTTTTTATGCGATGTATTTTAATGGGTCAATATAACAAAATAGGGATATCTGCTGCAGGGGGACACATAATGCAAACCAGCAGTCTTTAGCAACTTCGGTTACCTCAAATGGATCTTCTGATATACAAAGAACGACCCCAGTAAATGGAACCTTGGCCTTTTCTGCTGTTGTTGCAAACGCAGCTCATGGCCCTGTATCCTCTAGTAACATTCTTAAGAGACCATTAGGCAAAGAAGAAAATCAAAAAGCTGTTGACAAAAGCAAACTTAGGGTTTTGAAGCCTTTGCAGCATAATGTTGTGGTTGGTTCTGGGTCCAAGAGAACCACCTCACCTGATAGAGATTCTCCTAGCAATCGGTTATCCAGTTCAACAGACTCTTCCTACGATGGCAGAGACATTGACAAGTCTTCAGCTGTTGTGGGCTCGTCTGACGATTCAGAGGATGGTGTAGAAGATGTTTCACAAATGGAGATAACTACCGATTCCAGAGATGACCGTCCTGATATTGCGATTCGTAGTGAGTGTGATCAAGGTTCTAATAGACAACCTGATCATGAAATATCAAAGTTGCCACATCCAGAGCAATGCAAGATAGATAGCTCTATAAACATTGATGAAAAAGCTATTCCATCAGAGACTGGGGTTCCCTGCACGAGGCCAGAGTGGGATTGGAGATTAGATTTGCAATCCCAGATGCAAGTTAGCTCAAAATTGGATGTGGAGGATATGTCATCACTAGATAGACAAAGGCATCACCATGAAGAGGATGTTACCAACTCACTGTTTTTGTCTAATTCTTCAAGTTCCATTTTGGATTCAAATCATCTGGCTTCTCGTTCTTCCCTACCTTGTGAACCGTCAGGTGTAAACGGTTCAGACTTGAGGTTCCCTTCGGATCGAGGCAGCAGCGATATTGGTGAGCAATCCATGTTCAGTGTGGAGCACTCTCTGTTTGCTAATGAAGGCAGGAACAAAGTTCATAGTACAGAGGACGAAATAATCTCAAACATTTTGTCACTCGACTTTGATCCATGGGATGAATCCTTAACTTCACCCCACAATTTGGCTGAGTTACTAGACAAAGTTGATCAGCGAGCCAGTCCTCTAAAACCTTCAAACCTCCTGAAGCAACATAACAGCCAGTCCAGATTTTCTTTTGCACAAGAATCTACTAATCAAGCATTTGACAGGGAGAATCATAGCGTTTATGGGCAGTTTTCAAGAGATAGGCCTATTCCAGAGTCTGTAGTGAGTCGAGATATTTATCGGGATAATCTCGGGAATCTAAATGGATTTGCTTCAAACTATTCCGGTGGATTAGATAATGTTTCTGCTAGTCCTTTATTTTCATCGTACAAGACTCCTGGTTAGTATTTATCGTTGATGAATTTCCTTTGTTTCTTGATTAGATTGAATCTTTTTCTCATACATTCCACTTTGTTTTTCTGTTGTTCTGTAGCAGTTTCACGACCTCAAGTTTCTGCTCCTCCAGGATTTTCTGCGCCGAGCAGGTTACCTCCTCCTGGCTTCTCTTCACATCAAAGAGTGGGCCTATCTTCAGATACGGCACCAGGTAGTTCTTTACCTCTGTTTTATGGTAGCTTAGTGTGCGACTGATGCTACTGATACAGACTAAAACTCTCATGCTTCCTTGTATCTTAGGAACTCGTTTTCTTGACTCTGCTGCCATGTTGAGGAATACATATCAAATACAGCCTCCAGTTGGGAATCCGAGTAGTGCGAGTGATATAGAGTTCGCGGATCCTGCTATTCTAGCGGTTGGGAGAGGGATGGTAAATGCAGACTTGGATATGAGATCAAGTTTCTCATCACAAATGAATTCTTATGGGAACGAGACAGGACACCAAATGTTGAGACAGCAGTCTCTGTCTGCTGCACAACAACAAGTCAATGGGTTTCATCATGATCTCAGAAACTTATCTCCTTCACTTGCAGAAACTTACGGATTTAGCTCAAGGCTAATGGACCATCAGGCACATGGAAGTAATTTATCTCTTTTCTCACAGCACCCAAGACAACAACCATCTGCAAATCCAGTCTTGTCTAATGGTCACTGGGATAAGTGGAATGAAGGCCAAAGTGTGAACTCTCTAGCCATGGCCGAGCTTCTTAGGAATGAACGGCTGGGATTCACCGGGAGCCTATACAGCAATGGATATGAAGAACCAAAATTCCGGACTCCAAGTCCGGGAGATGTGTATAATAGAACATATGGGATGTAATTCTGGCATGAAGAGAGGTTTTCTGCTTTGTTGGTTGGTCCCAAGTTGCTGGAAGAATCATCAAAAACTGCTTCCAATGCTATTGAGTGAAGATGCATGGCCCCAACATAATTTCACCAAGAGCATTTTTGAACTCTAAAGGTAAACTTTTTATCTTATAAAGTGTTACGTTAGTTTATCCACGAGGTTTGAATAGTATTTTGACCGGTAATAAAGATGTTTTCTCTATTGCAGGAGCTGAAGATGTTGATGTTTGGTTGCCTTGTTGATGCATGAAAGTGTCCAAGTCCACTGGTAAAAGAGATAGAAGTTGTGTTGCCGCTTCGTATTTGTTTTCCTATTCAAAACTGTAATTCAATTTAGTTCTAAGACAATTTTTTTCTTTCTCAAACATAATTTTATACAAAATCATATTGTTATAGCAAAAACATATATAAAAAGAGAAAAGAAATGGAAATATTACTGTTGAACAGTTGAACTACATTTATGCCCGTCTGTCCTACAAAATTATCATGAATTTTTTTTTGTTAACACAAATTTATCGTGAATAGTTCTGAAAATTGTATAATGTTGAATTACTGCATGCAATCGCTGTCTTCCATCACTTTTTTATTTCAATTATTTTACTGAGAAAAATCTATTTTTTGAATTAAATCAGGATCCTTGCACAAAAAATCACAATCTGTTATAAGATAAACTTTGAAATGATCCTCCACTCCTTTACCAACTCAAGCACTATGATCATCTACTCATCAAGCACTATGATCACCCACTCATTTACCAAATTAAGCACCATCTTTGTTATTTTATGTATTGTTGTTCACTATAAATACCATCACTCATATCACTCTTTTGTACAAAAAAAAAAAACAAGAACAAGAGTTTATAATCAAAGAATCATTACATCTTCTTCTTCTTCCTTATAATAAACTCTCTCCCTTATACTAGTGTTATTTGCTTCCTACGGGTATTGAATTCTACTCTTATTTAAATTTTCCGATACTATAAATTATAAGTTAGCACAATCTACTTTAAACCAGAATTCTATAATCAACCATAACACAATCGAAAACTTTTAATTGGAACACATATTAGCTATGGAACATGACTCCAAGATGTTTGCAATGTTGCTTCCGTGAGACCTAAGCAAAAGGTGGCGAAGAGGCATCAGCTTCTGCACCAGATCCCAAAACAAATCAACCCTATTCATCTCCTGCGTGACATTCAGTGCCTTGAGCACCACGAAATTCCCAAACTCACTCCTCGCCAGCCTCATCAACCTATTTCTCCCGCTCCTCAAAAGCCCACAGGAACGGAGTTAATGCTCCCACATCCATAGCATGAGTAGTTAAAGCAAGTGAATGATTTGAAGCAGTGGCCACGAAGACTAACCGCCACGTTGTGCGTGCAGCGCAAGTCATACAGTTTAAGCACGTGTTGCACCACAAAGTTCCCCGAAGGATCGTTGCTTAGGAAGAGAGCGTTGCGCGCGACTACGTCTAGTAGCCGAATCCTGTATAAAGGATCATCCGTATCGATTATGACCTCGTTAAGCGCGATGCAGCCGTGTTGGTTACGCGCTATGTCGAGCGCGTAGTGGAGAACGTACTTGTACATCACATGTTTCTTCACCTGGTCGAAAACGACCGTAGCTCGAATCGCCACGTAGGATGCGTACTTATCAGTCATGATGTCGAAGAAGCGTTGCAGGATAGCACAGTAGAAGAACGCGTCCACGTCAACTGATACTCCGAGGAGCTTCTGCACGCGTCTCGACCCGTACTTGTTTCTGACGACCTCCATGAAGTACTCGGAGTCTGACGTCAGCAATGACGCCATCATCTGAAGCTGACTTTGGTCAAACGTTGAGATCAGATCCTTAAACTGTCCCACGCCTTCACAACTAGTCATTAGGTTAAAGAGCCGTTTTAAGCGCGTATTTGAGAGGTGGATTTGTTGTAAAGCATTGAACATGGTCGACATGGAGAACGGACTATTATCGGACATTACCATTGTACTGAAACTAATCTTTTGGAGATGTTCGAGTGTTAGGATGCTTTGTTGGATTGAATCTGTGAAGGTGAGTAATGACCTATATTTATACTACTTTTGTTAGAGAGAGTGGATTTGTTTTCTTACTAGGAAAAGGAAATATAAACCGCTAGAATTTCCTTTTTGCGTTTTTGTTTGCTATATAGTTTTCATATTCAGGTTTGGCTTTTAATTAATTCGTCAAATTATATAATTCACTACCTGAACATATTTGTTGTACAATATACCAATGATCTCCGCATACCACATGTCGACTCCAGTTTTCCTTTTTCCGTTTTTAACAAAGGAAATTCCTTAACAAGATTAATTAATTATAATTCATCGGAGATGTTGAATTATATATTTACTCTCTATTATTAATAAACTTTGTTTAAAATCGTAATTTGGGACACAAACAAAGTGCAAATATTTATTTGATGGGTTAATATTAAGCTATTGCTAACTAAATAAATAAATCAATAACCAATTAGTCTCATACACAGAAGTCCGTCTAGGTGATAATTCTATATGGATATAATTAAATAGTAAACAGCTATTAAAAATACTATATAAATTTCTGATATCTACTTTTCAAGTAGGCAGTGAAAATAATATCAAGCACCATAAGGTTATAGCTAATATGTTTATCCTCGAATACATGAAATTACTATTCATAAAAGGTGGAGATACTAGCGGACCAATATCACTTTCATGTGCACATAGTGATAAAAGGGAATCCCCCTCCCCTTCCCCCCTTGGGTAACCCCTCACTCACAACATCATCTCGAGGGTGGAGCAATAGCGGATGTAGGAACATAAGTAGTCGGGGGCACATGATATTTTTCATTAAGATTAATTTTAGAGTTGAAGGCATTTCATGGGCCAATAATTACTCAAGGAAAATTGAAAATCAGTTGGGGCATGTGCTCCCGTAAGCTTGTCTTTGCGTCGGTCCCTAAGGTGGAGTTAGATGCTTTCGTAGGAGTCATGTAAGCTTGCCTTTGCATCCGCCCCTGGGGTGGAGTTAGATGCTTTCGTAGGAGTCATGTAAGCTTGCCTTTGCATCCGTCCCTGGGGTGGAGTTAGATGCTTTCGTAGGAGGTCAACAAAGATGAAGCATCCGTTTACAAAAGAGGTCGCCTCAGTGAAAATGATGTCAAAGGGTAATGATTATAGAGATAACCGTAGATGGAATAGTTACTGATTCCAACAAAACGAAGTCATTTAGAGCATGGTTAATGGAGGATTCTTAGGATGAATTCTTATATTTCGCTAAACATCACACCCTAAGAACCCTCCATTAATCATGTTCTTACCCCATCTTATCATGCGCGTGGAAATGAAAAGTAATTAATATCTCAAAAGTTGACTTTTTAAACATAAATTTTTTTAGCGTTTTTCTTAACTGTCCCATATACTCCAATACAATGCTATAAATAATAATTTACTTTTTTTTTCCATAATGGTAAAGAGATCAGCAGAGCCGGACATGAGATTTTCGGGATCCTATTAGAAAAAAGAAATAATTTTTGATTTTACCTAAGAATCAAAAAAAAAAATCACCGGTTTTCTTTTGAACTTGCGTTTACAAAGAAGAAGCTAAAGAGTCAGTTTTGTAAGTTTCTTCTGGTGAGTTAAAAAAAAAATATTATAATATGTATAAATAATTTAAATAAATAGAAAAGGTCGAATAACTTACGCGCTAATTTTACAGACCCACATACTATTTTATTCTGCACACCACAAACCAAAACTTTGATTTTCAATTTGCCTTGCACTGTTGCACATAAGATTACATATATTAACGTTACATAAGCAAAAATTGGAAGTGGGGGCCCATTAGGTAGGGGTCCCATACCAAAGTTAAACCAGTCCAGTGGGAGAGCCACATAGAACAAAATGGAGGCATTGAACCCAACAAAATTTAGGAAACTGGTGTAAGTTATTAAGCTTAATCTATATGCCCCCTCTAGATATTTTAGTTTAATATAGATGTCTCCAACAACAGTATTTTCTACCTGTGCTTCTGCGAATAGGGTCAGAAAATTATACGTTGAGAGGACACCAAAGCTCGACGAAGGTCAAGAGTACATATAATAATAATATTTACGTAGGTTAATTATTTATTTTTTTTTATTTTTTTTGCTCACGTAGGTTAATTATTTGTGAATAAATTACATGTTCTATAAGATTGTACAAAGGATGGAATAGGTTTAATCCATTGTTATAGTTACAAAAATCCATTAGTGAAAAAGTCCATTAGAAACAAAACCTTGACAATAATAAACTTACGGTTATATTTATCACTGTAAATTTAAATCAGAAAAAATTGTAAAAAAAAATAAATCAGTTGAAAGTGTCGTATATTTTTTTCCAAGAATTTTGCCAGAGCTCAGATCAAGAAGTGGGGTTTGTCTTATACGCAACCTTGACTCGGCATTGTCTTCTTGTTGGCTCAGCTTTGTATTATCTGGAGAGGAATGTACAGAATCATAATGCGTGATCGAGAAGTACTCAGCTCCTGTTCTGATCACTCTCACATCTTGTCTCCTTGTCTGGGATCTTATCTAAAAACTGGTGGGTTCGGTCACATGCTTTACTTGTCATCCAAGCTAACCGTGGTGATCTGTTGGTCTCGTAAGTGATCAAATCTAAATATACAGATGTAATAATCAAACAGAAGAAAAGGAAAATTAAGGCTAATTATATTATTTATTTTTCTAATTAACTCCTATAGCTCAAAAGTCAAAAGGAAATACAAAAAAAAGAAAATCAATAAAAATCTATGATGATCTTTGGCCAAAAAGTAAAAACACTTAAATTTAGTTATCGAGTCCTTCGAAGTAATTGGCGGTCTTTAGCTGCCTATATAAAGAAAGAGAAGGCGCGCGATACCAATGGAAAGCATATCACGAAGAAAACCTCTTGAAAACAATATTTTAATAAAACAATATTTTAATGAAGCCAGAGACCAGGGCATATGATCTGATGAGCGATATCTTTTATATCATCCGGAAACTTCGCCATCAGCGAACGCTCTCTGATGCTGAATTAAGGACAACTTCCGATAAATTGGCTTATCTGACGGAAGCCGGTTTGAACGTGGAATGGTTGCGGCCAAATCTCGAGGTGAAGAAACGTGAAGCTTACTTAGAGAGGAAGAAACGCGATGCTTATGAAGCTCGGATGGCTTACTTAGAGAGGAAGAAACCGGATGCTTGTGAAGCTCGGATCGTGGAACTCAAACAAGAGGTCAAGAAACTTGAGCTTGCCAAGTCTGGTCTCAAAGCTGAGTTGAAAATCGAGAAGGCCAAGTTGAATCCTCGTTCGTTTAGGAATCGTCTTTTGGGGAATTGCTTCTGCCTAAATACATAAAGACTGCTTAAAAGATGATTTGTAGTTTTCTTTTCATGTATGTCACGAATGATAAGAGCTTTGATAGCTTGCCACACACATGAGTTCTAGTTATGTCCTTTTGTTATTTCTTCTATACCATATATAAGACGTACTTTTTCTTTATATGTTTACTGGAGTTTAACAAGATAATGAATTGCTTAGTTAGTGAGTCTTAATTTCTACTTGGGAAAGGGAAATGTGTTTCCTATTTTTCATATAGTTTCCACTAGGCCTGGGCGTTCGGGTACCCGTTGGCATTCGGATCGGGTTTTTCGGGTTTTCGGATTTTCGGGTTTACGCTTCTAGGTCCCATACTAATTTTATTAGTACGTGTCGGGTTCGGATAATAACACTTCGGGTTCGGTTCAAAATTGTATTGCATCATAAAACCCATAAAGTAATCATATATCGTATGGATTCGGGTTATATCGGTTCGGTTCGGATATAACCAAAATAAAAACAAAAATTTTGAAGTAAAACATAAAGAAAAACATCTAAATTAAATAAAAACTAGATTTTAACCCGCACATCCGTGCGGGTAACATTTCATTTATAAATATAAAATTTTATATTATTCTGTATATAATAATTTATGATAATATATTGCTGTCATTTTAAAAATAACTTAATAGATGATATATAGTAGGCCTGAGACTTTTATCCGAGATCCGGATTCGATCTGAGATTCGATCCGGATCCGATCCAAAAATCCGAATATCTGGAGGGGCCGAATCCGGATCCGGATAGTAAAATGTTGGATCCGTCAAAACCGGATCCGGATCCGCATATCTTGATTTTTTAGTCCGGATATCCAGATCCGTAAGTTTTATTAATAACTATTTCAAAAATAGTAATATCTATATATAAAAACTAACTTTATTTAATATATTTTCATTTTTATAATAGTATATGTAAATTTTGTAATATTATAAATAGAAATAATTATCAAAAATTATTTTTAAATTATTTTATATATATTAATATTATTATTTTTATTTATTTTAAGGATCCAAATCCGGATCCGGATCCGGATATCCGCCGGATATTATAATTTTTAGAAGGATATCCGACACCCGAATATCCGAGAACTCCGAATCCGGATAAGGATAGGAAAATTATGGATCCGCCGGATAAGGATCCGGATCCGGATAATTTAAAATTGCTCGGATACCCGATCCGTCCCAGGCCTAATATATAGTTCTAAATATTAAAATTTAACATATGTTAACAATTTTAAAAGGGGAATGATATATTAATCACTTTAAACGGTGAATGATATTTTATTTATTTATCTTACTGAAGTATTTTTTTTAAATATATTGGTTTACCAGTTCAACATAATTTTAATATCTTTGCACAAAAAAACATAATTTTAATATGTAATTCATTAATTACTTCTATTTTAATATAATGTAGAATATACTTATAAAATTTATAAAATTAGCATATAATTTCATTATTTTGTTTATAATAAAAATTTAATTAAAATTAATTTATAATAATATTATACTACTAATTTCGAAATTAATCAGTGCATTAATTAAAAGAATATTTAAATTTTTTAAAATATTTTTTTTTAAAATGATTTTTTTAGATTTTTTCTCAACAGATTTTGTTATTCCTAAAACTAAAATTTAAATTTATAGTTAAAATGAATTTGTTATTAATATCTTTATAATTATTTAGAAATGTTATACATTAAATAAACTAATGTAAACAATAAAAAA
>NC_027750.1:5737651-5743379 GCF_000695525.1 Brassica oleracea var. oleracea | reverse complement strand
CTATCACATATAAAATTGATAAAATAACAATAAAATGTTAAATCAAGCATGAAAACAAACATCATTTGTAAACAATCTGTATTGCCTTGTAGAGAGTAGACTTTTTATTTCAATGAGTAAATTGTAAAATATTTATTTATAACTAATTGTGTACTTAAAGCATTTATTAAAATTTTAATATTTATTATTATATATAATATTACCACAAATATTGAATTTAATAATTGGAATACCTATATATATTTCAAAATATTTATATTGACTATTAATTTCGGATTTTTTGGGTTACCCGTTCGGGTTCGGTTAATAACACTTCGGGTTCAGATATTTTTTGTACCTCCCTACAAGACCCGTTCGGATATATTTACGTTTCGGGTCGGATAACGAGTCGGGTTTTTCGGTTCGGGTTCGGTCGGATTTCGGGTTCCGGATTTTGTGCCTAGGCCTAGTTTCCATATTGGTACAATATCAAGTTCGTTAATGAGATCACTTAATTTTGTTGTATTGTACATAGTTCAATTAATGATCTCCCCATCTACATGATGGAGCCTCTAATATCATTTTCGGTTTTCATATAACAAAGGAAATTCCTTAACCAAATTAAAAATGAAAAAGGTTGTGTATTACGATATCTAATATCCTTATTTTCATGAAATATGAAAAGAAGATGATAGTTTATTCAGGTTTCTCAGATCGTAGATGGATTAGACTGTGAATTGTATAGTTCAAAAGCAAAAATAGTTTGACAGTAAAAGATCTTTGTGTTATTGTAATGTTGTTGGTTAAAATGTGCTTTCTTCTGTATATAAAAAAAATGATTCACCAGTTTCCTTGAGGACCTCTTGGCCGTCCTGCATTGGGCATGGATCCGTTCACTTAGAGAGAACTGACCAGATCAATAAAGAATAAAATATTGCCTATGCCTAAATAAATTGACTTTCTTTTTATATGTTAGAATGGAACAAAAAAAAATCGAAGTTGAAAAATCCATAAAGAAAGAAAATATTAAAAAGACAAAAAAAATCGATTTAACAAAACTGCAAAAGGATAATTAAGAACAAAGGGGGAAGCTTAGTGAGATTCAATCTTTTTCTTTTAGACATCGTGTGATTCAAACACTGTTGTTAGATTCTTAACATACATATTCTGGTAGAAAATCAAATTACAAGATCAGTTTTGTTAAGTGAAAATGAAAGATTAATCTCAACGCTGAAAGATCAAACTAAACTCGGACACAAAGGAACATTAAAGTTTAATACTCAATTATCCAGAGATTCTTTTTGTGTATTTTCATATTACAGTTTAATAAATTTTAAAACAACTAAAATTTTATCTTTTTTATCAAGGTGCTAATTAATCAATAAATAATAGATCAATTACGTGAAAATATGTAAAATGTAAAAGAAAATTATACGATATGCATTAGAAGATTTGAATATCATAGACACATAAGGAAGCAATAATAAATTAAAGTTGTTAAAAAAAAAAAAGGAAGCAATTATGCGTTTTAAAACTCCTTCAAAATTTCAGAAGATTGAGAGAGAAAATAACGTAATAAATTGTTGATTGAAAGCCCTTTATTGTGGACAACGCGACTGGAAGCTGAAACGATCTAAGAACATCCAATCTTGGGCTCATGGGCCTTTAAGTAAGTTAGATTCCTTTTCCATTTGATACACCAAATCAACTTTCCTTTCTGTTTCTCTTCATTCTTTCTGGATTATTATTATTATTATTATTTAACTCAGATTACAGTTCCTGCGTGGATTGATCTGATCCTTTGTCAGGCATCACGTATAGATTAAAGAGATTCAAGGTAACTGGTTATTCATTAGTTCGTCGCTGATCGTGAGTGAATGAATATGTTTACCAAGTTTCTGTTGTTTTTATTCCACAATTAATTTCTCTTGTTAAAATTCAATTTTATATAACCACTGATTATTGTGTAAGAAATTTTGTTTCCTTTGCGTGATTCTTGTAAGAAAAATGTTACAATGAACGCAAACTGTTCGACAAAAAGCCTCAACGAATTGTTTTTGGTTTGTACTAACTCTTTGTTTTATTCATGTATATATATACGTTTGTTTACGCTCTTGTTTGTCTTTTAATTACGCAAAGTAGGGAAGAAACACACGTTCCACTAGAACCCAAAGGTCATGTTTCTTGTATTGTTTATTAGGATAAACCTATAGCACTCACTCTCCCACCAAACCGTTAGCAACTATGTGTAATAACAAGGGTGATAAAAGTTTCTCTTTTGACTTCGGTTTGTAAACTTGAACATGGCCGTGGTAGTTAGTAGCATTCTCTAGTTGCTCTTTATGCTAGCCATTAAGCTCTGATAATGTTCTGTCTTGTGGTTACGAACGATGATGAACAAACAAGATGCAATATCTAGCTTTAAGCTAACGTAAAGGTTGTTCACTGACATTTGCATCTTGCAGATTTATTCTACATTCCTCCAGTGTCGTCTGCAATGGGATACAGTTCAGATGACGACAAGATCCTCAGCTACAACGATGTTGTCCTCAGGAGATCAGATTTGGACATCCTCAACGGACCCAATTTTCTAAACGACCGTGTCATCGAGTTCTACCTAAGCTACTTATCCACAGTCCACGCTTCACCTGCCATCTCAGTAATCCCTCCCTCCATTGCCTTCTGGATCTCAAACTGCCCCGACACAGAATCACTCAAAGACTTCATCGAACCCCTTGGATTACGCGATAGCGACCTCCTGATATTTCCTGTAAACGACAACACCAATGTCGAGCTAGCAGGAGGAGGATTACACTGGAGCTTACTCGTGTATTACAGAGAAGCCAACTCGTTTTACCATCACGACAGCCTTATGGGACTGAATCAATGGAGTGCAAAACAGCTTTTCGAGGCGGTTTCTCCGTTTGTGTGTGATGGTGATGCGATATACAGAGAGTGCAGTGATACACCACAGCAGAAGAATGGGTATGACTGTGGTGTTTACCTTCTTGGAGTCGCTCAGGTTATATGCCAATGGTTTAGCTCTGGAGGAGTGAAGAACCGGGATGAGTTGTGGTTTAATGATGTGAAGGAGTCTGTACCTGATCTAGCTAACCATTTGAGAGAAGATATATTGGGGCTAATCAGAAGGTTGATCTCTGAGAAGAGTGAGTAAATGAATTAGAGATTTTATTGCATGATTTTACATTTGATATTTCGTTTTATTTTTGAACAATTACATTTGATATTTCCCAATATTCAAATATGTGTAGTTAAGCCCACCAGCCCAAATTACTTCATTGTGATAAAGTTATTACAGGCCCGCGGTAGAAAATGCAATATCCGATACTTTTTATCACACGAACCAGTGATGCGTCTACATGACGACATCAATTTTGTAAAAGACATTCATATCAGACAAATTTAAATGAAAAACTATCTGTAAACTGAATAACTGATGAGATTATTTGAATTCTTGTCGATAACACATTTTTTTTTTTTTTGATAAACCCTATCGGCTGATCCGGTCGGCAGAAACGCACTTAGTGCTACAGAGTGAACTAGCCCGAAAGCGTACCACACTGCCTGACCCGAGTTTGGAATACCTTCCGACTAATGCCAGGAGGTGGATCAATCATCTATTATGGCCCACCATGTAAACCACTTGGACCGAATCACAAGCCCAGACTGGCCAAGTAGTGATAATTTAGTTCCCAGGGAGAATCGAACCCAAGACTGATGTGGGTACACACCAAGCCCCAAGAGATTGTCACTAGGCTACCACCACTTGGTTCGATAACACATTTTCATTATAACAAAATTGCCAAATAATCGTATAACAATTTAAAAATACTCAATCCTCGCATAACGTAAATCTGTTATTTTATGTTTTTTTTTGTCAAGAATATTGTTAACCAAAGTTTTATGATTATTTGTGAGTGATGAGAAGAAGTTTTTTTTTGAGACAGTTTTTTTGTTAAGCCATATTGTACATTTAAAAATGATTTTTAAAATGAATTTTGAAAGCAAATTGTATACATTTTACTTTAGAGAAACTAGCTTGATATAGATGAAAGCAAACATTTGACCAAAAAAAAAAAAAGATGAAAGCAAACAAAAACAAGATGAAAGAAAACTTTCTATAAAAGAAAAGAGATCATACGTTTGAGTAAGAAGAGCACATCCTAATAATACCAATCAAAACTTAATGAATGAATAAAAAATATACAGATCGTAAAACGAATCCATTTTCTGAAATCTAGAGAAATTTTCACTAAAGTGGGAAACAAACAAAAGAAAGCTCCAAAGAGCTACTATTAAAATAAATAAAAAGGGAACAAGAGCTAAAAAGAAAGAGCTGCATGGGAATCTACGCTTTGATGCTTTGCTTGAAGATGGAGGCAAGAATACATGCGAGGTCCCTTTGGGAATAGTGCCTCAAAATCTCTAATCCGATCCGAAATCTTCTTTTCGTTTATTTTATACACGGCTCTTGGTTAGTGTTCTTAACTATCAGAGCATGCAAGTTGTTTTGTAGAAACTAAAACAGTTCTAACTGAAAGAACAATAAGCCAATAATACAACACAAAATTAAACAATTTTGTTTACTAAGTCTGTACTATTCCAAAAACATAAGTGGTCATATATATATGATAACATTATAATTTTAAAAAGGAATCGAAAACATGATTACATAATATATTATATGAATGTCTTGTCTTTTTTTTGAGCAACGTCTTATATATTGTCTAATATATGCCTATATATACAAACAAACTAGAGTATAATGAAATTTGATTCTAATGTTTTTGTCTGAGATTATTTGGAAATAGATAGATCTTGCTATAATGTAAACAAAGAATGAAAAAAAGTTAAAAGAGTTTGAAACCCTGACTGTGAGTGAGACAACACATGCAAAACCAATATGGCTGCAACCACTTGCTCTATCATTTTATCTTTCCTCGATTTCTCCAAATTATTCCTTTGCCATGCCGTCACGTGTTGCCCAATTACCCGGCATCAAGGTCCCACTTATACTGCCGGGCCAGTCACTCTGTTCCTGCTGTTGTTAAGGAATATATGTCCGGAAGTTTCAAGGTTCTTATTTGACGTTTATAATTCAGACGTTAGGGTTTATTATCTGATTCACATGTCATTTGAGCGAGTATACAACCGATGTTCTAATTATAGCGAAATAAAATATTCGCATATATCCATAATTATTAATGATTAATATATATATATATAATATTTGATTTCTAAATTAATTAAAAACTATATATTTGAGATCCCATAAATTTAAGAACTTTTTTTCCTACCAAAGTGTTCCTCGTAGTAAACTATCATATCTTAACAAAATACTACACAAATTAGGTTTAGAAAAGGTTTGTTTAAGTTGAGTCATTTATGTCAATTCCTAAGCTTGTAAGAAGACTTCCTAGACCTACATTTTTGAAATCCAAATTAATCTTTTCGAACAGAAATTCTAGCCCATTCTTGATCACTGTTCACTTACTGGTGCAGAAATAGACCAACGGTTTTTTTCAACCATTATTATGAGATGGACCAACTTGATTTAGCAAAAGTAATAAAGTTTCGATTGTCATCAGTTTCTTAGACCATCAGCTACTCCAACAAAACAATCATCAACGGCATATAATAATGATCATAAGAATTATTAAACACTATATTACCCTCAACAGAACAACTCAATTGGCATTATTTTACACCCCCCCCCCCAAAAAAAAAA
>NC_027750.1:5726113-5737575 GCF_000695525.1 Brassica oleracea var. oleracea | reverse complement strand
CCCCCCCAAAAAAAAAAAAAAACTCAATTGCTAATTACCATTCACTTTCGATAAATCAAATCAAAGTTGATAAGATCAAACATCCAAATTAGTATTCATATATTTAAAACTTATTTCAAGTATCGAGCCATAAAGTAGAATATCAATATAAAAGAAAGTACTCATATATCTATATAGGAGTATGATAAATAGAAATTAAGATAGCGGATCACTCTATAAGAACATGCGCAAAAGTGAGACTCATTGGAGTCTTTAGCGACAAGGATATTTCGGATTAATCCTGAATATTTTAGATTTAAAAAAAAAAAAAAGATGATCATTCACGGGCCGCCGCGTAGTCGTGGGGACCCGCAAATAGTACAAAGATTCACTAAGAAAGAGTCTTTATTTAGGAATTTTAAGGATTGAATCCTTAACTTTTGGTGGGATCTACTGATTATTTAATTATTTTTTTTCTTAAGTACTTCGCTTAAGGATTTTTATTAAGGATGCCCTAAACTATAATAAATGAGAAGTACTATCACGTCGAGATAGATTGCAATATGATTCATATATTTGAGAGCTCTCTTATCAATACGATCTGCTTTTACTTCTTTTTGTTTCCCAAGACATTCCAGTTTTGTCACTTTGTCTAAAGCAACTGAAAATATAACAACATTGACTGGTCAACCACAAAACTCTATGTCTATTTTCCCGTGGTCCTACCATTCCGATTTAATGTCTAGACTCAGATTATAGTGTTCGATTCCTGATTGCTGATTTTGAATGGAAGATTCATGTTATGTGTATGTCACTCCCATCCATGTTTCTTGACCTCCACATGTTTTGATTTATGTTAAGTTTATGGAGTATTAGTTTGATGAACCAATAAAACATCATCTTTATCTTCTGATCCTCTTTCGTTATTTCATTTTCTTACACCTAAACCTGTATAGTTCTTGTGAGTTGCTACTTTCTTATACATCCCTTATTTAAGAGTTAGTACTGATCAAATTTGTGTGTTTTTCAAACATGTAAATACAAAATCAATTAATTAGATATTATCTTTTCATCATCAAGTACTAACCGCTATTTTTTTATCTCTAAATTTAAGAAAGAAAAGCGGATTCATGATGAATTTAAGAGAATTGTAACTAAACTTTATACCTGGTATAATAGACGACATTTTAAATCGATAGATTGGCAGTACAAATTAGAATAATTTTTATATTCTAAAATGAGTTGACACTGATATATAACATGTTAGAAGAAAAAATGTGAAACTATGTCCTATCTGTTTTTTTTTTCTGAACACCAAGAGGAACTACAGTTCAAAAAAAAAAACACCAAGAGGAACTATTTACTATCTGTTATCATATGCCAAATAGGAAAAAGAGATTGGGAAATCGATATATGATCGAAAGATGTCTGAACTGTTAGTGCAATAACTTTATTATATAAAAAGTTATTAAATTTAAATTATCGTCATGATTACTTTGACGAAACCTGGGAGCCACAAGTAGGTAGGGTCTAAAGGGAAACATAATGATCATCAGTTATATTTGGAGACCAATGATTGTTTGAAATGAATCACCATTTTTCCTGGACGAAAACTACAGGCGTAACAAACTGATTTTTTTCCCATCATATAATTTTATCGAATATAAGTTTGGAAATATTTTCTTTTCAAAAAAAAAGTTTGGAATTATTTTAAATCTATATACAGGAAAGATATATTCGTAATCAAAATCAGAATATGTTTAATGTGATAAAAATAACTTTTTCTAAAGGAAAAATGAATATCAGATTTTGATGCTTGCTAGCATACATACGGATTTAAAGAATTGTAATCTTTTCATATATATAATCAATATACAAATGTTAAATGAGTATTTGTTTCAATAGTGTTTGCTTTTTTAAGTTTCTTTGCTTAAGGTTAATTTGTATTTTTTGTTTATTTATAACAAAACGAAAGAAAAGTATGCTAAGTGGGCTTGATAACGGATTTTTTTTTTAAGTTATATAATATTTTTGAGAATCGTATGCCATACAATTTCATTAAAAAACTAATAGTTTTTGTTTTTGTAATAAATAACATGTTTGTAGTAGACCAACCCAAACAAATCACAAGAAATCAACCATTTTTAATAATGGTACGAGTTAGTCATTCCCTATACGAACTACACAACGTTTAAAAGTCGTATATACTATCTACAATTATGTATAACTCAATATAATAACATGGTGGATATGCGTGGATGTTGATATAGTCCTTAGACCAAATCTCGGTCTTCATAGAAGTCTCTTTTCCCGAAAACCGATGTGTTATTGTGATTCGTGTCTCTATGATTTTTAAATTCCCATGGGATGATGCAGCCACATCATGAGAGCTACACATTCTCCGGCCAATTCTCTGCTTTTACTCAAATATCATGTGTTCTATTTACATTAGATTTCGAATATAAAAGATATGCAACTAACAAAAGGTATCTTATTCACATTTTTACATTAGATTTCTATTATATATTATAGGTAATGCCAAATTTCTATTATCGTTAGTAACCTTTCTATATACATAATAAAGTTTAATAAATCCTACCAAAAAAAAAGGTTTAATAAATAACTTTTTGTTCAAACAATAAATCATTTATCTTAACGTCAATGCGTTTCCAACGTTCTGTCTAATTTTATATTAACATGTGTCAAACAAAATTATTCAGTTATAGATGATTTTTGGTCTTCAAGCAAATATATAATGGATCACAATTCACAACGGAAACTAGAGATGTTTGGCCACTCCTCTAGTAGTACACAAAGGTGCTCACATCGGTCCCATAATGAAGAAACGAGACATCGCGATGAGTATGGGGTCCAACGAGGTGACAACTCAGCGGACCATTGGGACATAAAACATAAATTACAGTACGAATTAAGAACATGAGACTGTGTGGGATTGGGAACCAGACGTAGAACGCCATCTTTCATCCATCATCGTACGGTCACTTTCCATCTCGAATCAAATAGATGGAATTCATATTGTTGATAACGATTGAAACTCATCATCATATTGACCAATCCCTTATTGTGGAGTAACTTAACGACAACTTAACACATTATTATAGTTAAAAACCGATAAATAAATTTTTATTTTCACAAGTCTTAATATATATATATATATTGTATGTACACAAAATAAATAAAAATTACCAGGAGAAAATCAATAACTGAATAAGAGTTAATTATATTATAACATGTAGTTCAATAACTTTTTGTGTTGTGTACAATCGACAAGCTAATCAAAACAGGATTATGTCTGTTAAGACTCAAGACAAGAGACTGGAGAGATCTTTTCAAATCTGGATTGCATATGTGAGAACATAGGCCGATTATTTTTCCTCCGTTTTGAAAAAGTAAAAAACAAAATAGTACTTGCTGTAACAATGTGTATCTTTTTTTGAATCAAATTTTAACATTTTATTTTAAAAAAACTGTGTACAGAAAATAATTTCAGTGAGGTCCAAAACACTTCAATTGACAGTAAGATACAATTTATGTACATTAGTAATTTAATCAGAAACGGCGGCTTTGTGGTCTCCAAGCCACCTTCCGAAGTTTGCTCACATCATTCTTCTTCATACTATTGTTTAACAATATAAAATTATACAAATAGTTTTGGATCGAGGCCACGACAATTATGTGCCTCTCTCCTCCCACATTCCCATCTATATATACATATGCTTGGCTTTTCCGTTTGTTCCACTTTTATACTCATATCCATCTCTCTAATCTCAATAAACAGTCTCCATCTCTCCTACACATAAACAACTCACACTCATCTAATAATCTTCCAGGAGCTTCTCTTATGGATCATTTGCTACAGCAACAGGTAAAGCTCCAGCAAAGATCCACAACTTTTAACATCTTGATTGGTTTTGTTTATTTGAACTAAAACCTTGACGGGTTTTGTCTATTTAAATTAAAATCTTGATGTGTTTTCTTTTTTCTTTTATTAAAGGATGTTTTTGGGAATTATAACAAAGCAAGAGAAGCCATGGGAGTAACCTGTTTGTCAAACCCAACACAATTAGACCAAAATGAGAAAAAACCTTCTCCGGCAACTGGGGCGGCGAGGCCACAGCCACCGGAGCTAGCCGTGAGATGTCCACGTTGCGACTCAACGAACACAAAGTTTTGCTACTACAACAACTACAGCCTCTCTCAGCCTCGCTACTTCTGCAAATCATGTAGGAGATACTGGACCAAAGGCGGAACCCTAAGGAACATTCCCGTCGGAGGCGGCTGCCGGAAGAACAAACGGTCGGCGACAAGAAGCCTTAGAACCACCCCGGAACCAGCGTCCCTCGACGGCAAAGCGTTCTCGGCCGCGAGTTTCGGTGGGTACAGTAACAATGACCACATTGATCTCAGCTTAGCCTTTGCATTGCTGAACAAGCAACCTCCGGGGAGTTCTTCGCAGCTAGGGTTCGGTAGCTCTCATCAGTCTGACACGGAGAGTGTGTTTGGAACAGGCCAGCAAAAGGGGAACGCTGGTTATGCGTTTGGAAACGGGAGCAGCGGTTTGGATATGGCCATGAGTGATCCAAACAAAGTCTTATGGGGATTTCCTTGGCAGGTGAATGGAGAGAGCTTTGGGATGATGAACATGGGAGGAGGAGGTCATGTAGATCAGCTTGATTCAGGGAGAGAAATTTGGACCAATATGAACTATATTAATTCTGGTGCTTTGATGTAGTTCAACTTAAAACTCCAATTTTATTTGGGGTTTAATTTAGGGTTTGAGTTCCTTATAGTTATTGGGAGAAAATATGGGGGATATCATTATATGGTTATGGAAATATAGATATATTAGGGCTCTTTCAAAGAGTTTGAAACTTGCAATATGGGGGTGGGGAGGTTGGGGTGGTTTTATTTCTGTTTCTCATATAAATTGTTGCGTTTCTTTCTTTTGTATGTTCAGTATTTCACTCCTATGTTTTAAATGAAGACAGTTCCTTTGTTTCTTAAGTTTTTAAAAAGATTTTATTTGCAAAGTTCATATAGTTTCTGGAATAAAGAACTCAAGATATGTATTAATTTACCAATGAATGAATTTTGTTTTTAACCCTAAACTGTATTTCTCTCACTGAATCCTAATAGTTATATCTCTCTACAGGCTTATTAATGGTGCGTTCAATGACGTTGATGTTTCCACTTAATTAGTCTTCTTCTTTTTTTCCTTTTTGTGATTTGTTTTTTGAAACACAACTTACGTTCATTAACACAACTTATTTCCCTCTAACCGTTTTGTGAATCTACTTAATTGCTTTAGTGACATAAATAATCAATTTTTGTAATGTTGTTGTATGATTTTATATAAACACATTTTGTATAATGTGGACTGATTGATAATTTAATACTGCGACATATTAGTGCTCTATCTAGCTGATGATTTTAGACGAGAAATTTTTAAGAGGCAATTGAAAGTCAATTAAGTACCAGATGAAATCACGAGTTAAATAGTTTATATTTGATTATTTGGAGGTGGGAATGCTAGACCTGAAGTAATGATGATTGATGAGTGATGACTAGAAAAGATCTCACCTAACCTAATCTGCTTACATATGCTAATATACACTTAAGAGTCAAGAGAATGTTTTGAATATCTTTGTTGGTTTGTAGTTGGCTAGTTGCTCTACACACAGAAACACGTGTTTATGTATACATACAGAAACACGCATACATATATTATACTGTATATATACTAATTGATCATATAAAAGGCAATTACAATACTACATTGTAGTATATTACCTATCGGTGTAGTATACTACAATACTACATATCAGTATACTACAATACTACATATCAGTATATTACAATACTACATTGTAGTATATTTACCTATCGGAGTTTAGTGATCGAACAAGTGAAAAAGAATATGTAGGTGTTGAAGTTGAAGTTGATTTTGTCGGGTATCAGAGAAGATCCAATTACATGGTGACATATTTTAGATGTCGGGTTAGTGATCGAACCTAACTTCTTTTGTCGGGTACATCTTTCTTTAGGCCCAAACAATAGAATAAATCATGTATCACCTTTCGATTTTTTTTTATAAAGAGCACCTTTTATGTGTAACCAGTTAACCACTCGTTCTTTGGTTCGTCAATGCTTAACTATCTCTTAGAATTGTGGAATTAGCATTAGTGCTTTTTATTTCATTTCATTTTATTGTATACTTTAGAGACCATGATCTCCTAGGCTTGGGCTTATCGAACCCAATATCAATAATTGTTGTGACGTTCTTTTCTTCTGTTTTTATTTTCTTGTATAAACATAGAAACTAGAAAGATCAGACATTTACTAACCAAGAAGAAGAAACATCTCATCTTGTAGGAAAAAAAAAGACAGAGCCTAATATGAACTTAATATCAATTACACAGAGGCCGATACTCTCAATAGGGCTTGTTGGGCCTTACTGTTGGCTAAGTAACCTTAAGTGAGTCGGAGGCTTTGTTGCCTTTGATATCAACAGTCAACAACTAGTTCCACAATAACAGAATTAACAGTTCCCCCTCCTGAATACTTAAACATAAAATTACCATTGCTCAAATATTTCCAAACATGTGTTTTTTTTCCAGAACATAGTCCTCAAATTACTAAATTCACATCAATACCAGACTCATAGTAGTTGCTATTTATAATCCAACTCCAAATCACCAGTACCTGACAAGCAAAACCCACAAGATGGGCAAAGAGAAAGTCATTTCCTCTAGAGAATGAAAAGAGACCATTAATCTAAAAAAAATATATGAACTTCAGAATCAGATTTTACCTAATTATTATATCTATTTCTGAGGCTTCTTCCACAAAACACCAATCTTCTTGAGCACATTCACATTCTTCTTCTTTGTCACTTCATCATCAACATCCTCAGAGTAAGGAGAGTTCGTTTTATCACACTTCCCGTTGTTTTCAGCAGAGAGCATAGCCGTAGCTGCTTCAGCAGCTTTCCTCCACTGGTTAGACTGAACTTTGAGCTTCCTGAGCTCTACCTCCATCTCCGAGTTCGACGCTTGAGTTGCATCCAGCTGCTCTGCCACTCTCACCGCCCTCTTGCTACTCTTGTCAGCTTCTTCCATCGCAATCCCTAGCTTCACCAGCACGTCTTGCACATCCCTCTCCCTCTTGTTGATATCTGACTTCAACGTCTCGCTCTCGTCTGAAACTATCTGGAGTTCTGTCTCTTTATCCATCAGATCCGCCTTAAAAGTCTCCATCTCCTCCTTAAGTTGCTTCAGCTCGGTTTCAACATCTGTCTCCTTCAGGTATAAGTTATCTTTCTCCTCTGAGACAAACTCTAACTCTGCTTCCTTCTCCACCAACCTCCCCTTAAGCTCATCTATCTCGGATCTAGCAATCTTTAACTCAGACTGGAGTTCAGCTTGTATCCTTAACCGAGAAGAAGCCTCCACACTCCCCTCTTGGCCCTTTCTATCAGAAGCTTCTAAAGCCTCTCTCAGACGCTCTACCTCACATCTTAAGGAAGATACTTCTTCATAGTCTTTATCTTTAGTCACAAGAGCTTCAAGCAGTACCATTCTTGATTTTGACTGTTCAAGCTCTCCAGCCATCTTCTTATAACTCTCAACAGCCTTTGCGCCATCTGACTTCAGCTCTTCCACTGCCTTTTTAGCGTTCTCCAGTTGCCTAAGAGTCTCGGTGGCTAAAGCCTCAGTTTCAGCTTCTGACACCTCGCAGTCCCTAACCTGGTTCCTAAAATTCTCAACGAGGAAAAGTGTCTCCATCAAGTTCCCTCTCAAAAGGTGAATCTCCGAGTTACGCAGCTCAGCTTGCTTCATGTGATTAGCTTCAGAAGAAGCCACATTCTCGATCTGATGCTTGAGTTGTCTGATCTCCTCAACAACAAAAGCCAATCCTGCAATTTCATCACCACTAGCAACAGACTTGAAATCACATTCCTGATTATGTTTCTCCTGAAGCTTAGAGGAAAGTTCTTCTAGCTGTTTCCTGGACTCTTCTGCTTCTAGCTCTGCTTGCTTCTTTGATGTCTCGGACTCAATGACTTGATCTTTGGCTTTCTTCAGCTCTTCATGAAGCTGTGAGACTAGTGACTCGAGCTCAGTTATTCTGCTTGGCCTCTTCTTCTGTTAGCAAAACAAACATGGCAATCTCAAGAAGACAAAAAGAAACATACAATTGAATGAACACAACTACTCCAAATTAAATGTTTCTACCTAATTTTATATCCCAAAATTAAATGTATGCTAACTTTTTTCCTCATCTAAGTCAATACAGAAACATGTTATGATGGAACGGCTTATAGCTTGGATCATGCATATAAAAGAGATTTTTAGGAAAATCTTAGATGCGCCACCAAGAAGCTTATATTCAAGACCCTTAGATTGAGTCTGAAAACAAGGTTAGTACAAGAGGATCTCATACCTCGGAGACAGGACTTCGTGGAGACCTACGGTCCAGAACTTTTGGACTTTTGTTCTTTGGTGTTCTGTTGTTAGCTGAGATGGGAGATGAAGAAGAGTCAGGCTCTAGCGCTGTAATTTTCAGTGGCCGAGCAGCTCGAGGAGATGCTTTCTTAGGAACATCTGGAGATCCATTACTGCCCCCAAAACACACAAAAAAATTAAAAACAAAAAAAGATGACAAACTGGAATTAACACTCCAGAGCTGCAAGAAACTGTGCTAGCGAATGAAAAAAAAAAATCTTGCTAATAGATAAGCTAACTAAGGGTCATAACTTGTTGTCTTATAGAAGTATTGTGATCTGATTTGATTAAACAGAAGCAATAAGTATTGAGGACCACAAGAATGAAACCTTTAAGACCCAGTGTTGCAAAACAACTCCCACAAGAAAACTCCACAAGGGGAGAAGAATCAACCATAAATGCAAAGAAACTATAGAAAGATAAACCAAGATTTACCTAGCCTTTTGGGTCTGCATACTGTAATATTATCCCTCCAACGCACAAGATGAATATCTTTTTAGTTTAGCAAAAAGATATTTCCAGCTTCTTCCATGTAGAGCCTGTCCCACCAAAAATTGTAGAGCGAGCTCATAAATATCTCATGCAGAAAGATGGAGACATATGTTTAACAATCCACCGGCAGATAGAACATGATACGAGTTATTACAAAGAAAGAATAAGCTTAAGAAAAAATATTTCGTTTACTAATATCTTATGTTGGCATAGAGATTCGTTTGATTGTGTCCTCATCAACCATTTGATTTTTATAACAAGTGCATGGCTTCTTTCTTGCTTAAGACTACTCTACACAACCGAATCTACTCACTCATAGCTCTAGAATACCACAAAAAAAATTTTGGTCTTTAATATTTCACTCAAAAGGAGAATACTACAGTTGAGTCAATATATTAAAGCGAGTTATGATACAAGCAGAGTCACAATCTCAGGTGAACAAAAAGCATAATACCAAAAGATGATTTCAAAGACTTGCATAACTGAGCTTTCATTCTGGAGTTTTACCCAAATAAAACCAAACAAAATAAAGAAAGACTTAACTCATATCTTGACATTGAAACCATTGATGTTAACTACACAAGTTGTTTGACTATAATAAAGTCATAAAAAAAGGGAACTCCTCTTGACTATGTAATGTTCACAACCTATCACCATGAAGGTTGGTAACCAAGGGTCCTACACAAACTACACAAGCAGCACACAATATGGTAGATTTACGTTTTATGTCCATACCAGATTCTTAATCCTAAATGGAACACAAGAGGGTTACACTGTAATTTTGTATGTTAAATTTCATCATCTCCTCCATTATTGGCGTGAAAGGAGGGGACCTAGTAGACGTTGAAGAACTACTATCATGAATCACATAATTGAGTTTAAATATCCTTTTACGTAAAAAAAAAATTTAATATAAAGTAAATAAATTTAATACTCCACTCAAAGACAAGACAAGCAAAAAAATAAAATCTATTTGGATTCCTGGATGAATTTTTTTCCATGAAAAAGGAGAATCTAATTTATAAAAACCACTTGAGTGAAGCAAACAATCATCAGGTTGATTAAAGTAAAGCATTAGCAAACAATCACAGTGCATCACAGAAATAGCTTTAAACATTAAACCTTAAAACTTACAAAAACAAAGAAAAAGAGAGTTTGACCACCAGGTATGAAGAACTGTAAACATAACATTTAATCTATCACAAGATCCCAAGATAATGAAAAGAAACTACATTTTCCAGGAAAGCTACATCATTTTTTTTCAAAAAGCAAGTGTAATGAAAGAGTTTCATGAAAACTTCATATCAAAACCAAAGTCAGAGGAACAAAAAGGAGTGAGCACCTTACGCTGCTTGAAGTAAAGATTCAGTTTTGGTCAAAGGAAAATGTGAGAGAGCAAATGGGTAGAGAGAGATTTGAGAAGCAGAGTTTGCTTTTTTTTTTTTACTTACTTTGCGGAATCCAAGAGTAAATAGTAGAGATGTGAGAGAGATAATAATGTGTGTAGTAGTAGTGGCTTCGGGCAGTGAGTAGTCTGAGAAAAAGAAAGAGGAGAGAAGAGAACAAAAAGGTTATTCCAAAACGCAGCAAGACAAAGCGTACTCCTTTGTCGTTTTGATAGGTTTTGAGTTTTTGAATTTTAATTTCCGGTTTGTACAAACATTTTCCAGGTCCAGCCAGACCCTGGAATCTTTTATATATGCAATAATTATTATTATATAGTTTTGTTCCTTAATCACTCGTATTTATCAACAAATGATTACTGACTATTTAAGTTTTGCCTCTCCTTATACTGTATGACTCGTAAGAAAATCAAAACTTAGAATAACTCAAGTTCTGAGCCAATTATCAGAAACCAAGTATTTTCATATTTGACGGAAACCGTAAAATCTACTTGCTTAAATGGGCCATAAGTTAACTCATTTATATTTTCGGCAAGCCCACTCACTTACCAATAAAAATATGCAATAATAATTTATTAAAAATTTACATATAATATCCCCTATATATTAATTGAGAAGCATTTGAAAAATTAGAACCTTAATTTTGTATTAATTAAAAAAAAAATCTCAAATCCTAGGTGACACTCTAAATGACTTCTAAATTCCATTTCAAAGAATTCTATAGCATCTAATATAAAGTATAGTTTAATCTAATGGTGTCACATTATTCCATAATTATATAACACTAAAGAACATTATATTAACCTAAAATATAGGAAGTGTGTATTCTTTCCTTAAATAAAAGCTACGGAATTACCTAATATGATTTACATATATATAGCAATTAATGATTATAAATAATAAAGATTTGATAACAATTTTTGCATCCTTCTTCATTTTTGTTTAAATTTATATTATTAAAAAAAATTAAACAATCACATTAGCCATATAATAAAAAAATTAGATTTTTTCTTATACGTTATATTTTGAATTTTTTAAAATGACTTTAAATTACAAAAATGAG
>NC_027750.1:5705884-5725008 GCF_000695525.1 Brassica oleracea var. oleracea | reverse complement strand
TTAGATTTTTTCTTATATGTTATATTTTGAATTTTTTAAAATGACTTTAAATTACAAAAATGAGAAAACCTTATATGTTATTTTTTTTTTAAAACGACTTTAAAATACAAAAATGAGGACACCTTATATGTTATATTTTTCTTATATGTTAGATTTTTTCTTATATGTTATATTTTGAATTTTTTAAAACGACTTTAAATTACAAAAATGTAAGTTTTCCTTAAGTATACGACTAAAAACATTAAAATGACATGTATCAATTCGATGGTTGATTTGAAAGCTTTCAAAACCATATGAAATATAAAAGTCAAAATAATTCAACTGTGAAAACAATACTGTTCACTTTTTCAAGAATGTGTTCGATGGAAAAAATAAAGTTTTTATGTCATAATTTGTTTAATGTCCAATCCGATCAACCCAAGATGTATTAATTATAGTTTTGTTCTATTATTTTTAATAAAAATTGATCTGATCCATTGGAAATAAATTATATAATACCAACAAAAAAATATTTTATATATATAAATAAAATGATCAAATATATAAAAGAAACTATCGATAATATATACAAATAAACTTGCGCAGGTCTTATCCCAGTGAACTATAAGGCGTGCTTTAGAAGGGGGTTAGGATTGAGGTGACTGATGATAGTATTTGGTCGGTCGAGGAAAACTTTTTCAAAGCTTTGAACGTTAGCTAATAAAAAGCTTCCATTTTTATCGTTAAGTGCATTTTAGGACACAGAGGGCCCAGCTTTAATAATACTGCGAAATATCTGTTTTTATTCTTGCCGTTACATACACATCACCTGATGAATATTTTAGCTAAAGATCAAACCTTTTATAATAAAAATTCTAATGAGTTGATTTTAGGAGTTGTTGATCTCTGTATTTCAGAAAACTTGCTTGTCAACACAGTCTACACTAATCACGTATTCACGTGTATATATAACCAAAAATACACACATACATAATCTAACCGTCACATACCACGTGTCGTAGTCAAACAGCATGCTCATCATGTATGTTTTGATGTAAGTCACATTTCATCACCACCTCTTCCTCACCGCTATTGCATCAACAACACACACATAATCTCACAAGAACATAGAGCAACTCACTCTTTGTTTTTTTAAACACCATGAGAACGAGTAACAATCTCATAGGTCTCGTAAACTTCATCACCTTCCTCCTTTCCATCCCCATCCTCGGCGGTGGAATATGGCTGAGCAACCGAGCTAACTCCACTGACTGCATGAGATTCCTCCAGTGGCCACTCATCGTCATAGGAATCTCAATCATGGTAGTCTCCTTAGCCGGTTTCGCCGGAGCTTGTTACGGTAACAAGTTCCTCATGTGGCTTTACCTCTTCGTCATGTTCTTTGTTATAGCTGCTCTCATCGGTTTCATTATATTCGCTTACGCGGTCACTGATAAAGGCTCAGGCCGGTTTGTGATGAACCGGAGGTATCTTGATTATTATCTTGGTGATTATTCGGGTTGGTTAAAGGATAGGGTCACGGATGATGGATACTGGGGGCAAATCAGGTCGTGTGTTAGAGATTCTGGAGTTTGTAGGAAGATGGGAAGACGTTTACATGGTGTTCCTGAAACTCCACTCATGTTTAACTTCAGAAGGCTTAGTCCTGTTGAGGTAACAAAATATTTAGAATTTTTAGTATGATGTTTTTCTAATATGTATATGAAATTTTCAAACTCTTTAACTTGTTTCTTTATAATTTTTTGTTTGTTTGTTAATTTTATTAAAATATTCTAACACATAAAACATAAAAACACTTCTTGAACGATCTAACTGAAAGTCTGAAACATAGTTTGTGTAACCAAAAAACCATGAAGTTTTATTACTATTTATTTTCAGTTTAAATAAAGTTTTTTTAGCATGTAAGAGGTCATGAGTAGTTTTGTCAGGCTCCTAAATTATGTGTCCTGGCTTTTGTACTTTTGTTCATAAACTTTATTCGTATCATAATCTGACCTATAATCATTACTATTTTGAAAGTTGTAATCGCCATGCAAAACCTAGTAGTCACCAAGTAGTATTATATGAAAATAGAAAGAGATCCAATGGGTAGTAATTGAATTGTGTCTTATGTCCTAACAGTGAGTCTAGAACGCTCTGGTTTGGCTAGATATTTTACCCATGCAAGACCTTTTTCAGCTTTGTATACTTATGTGTCAGGTGAGTGTGTGATACTCCTGATACACTGTTACGCTTATATGATCTACATTTTTCTCAAATCTGCAGTCCGGATGTTGCAAGCCGCCAACGGAATGTGGATACACGTACGTGAACGAGACAATGTGGATTCCAGGAGGAGATATGATTGGACCGAACCCGGACTGTATGTTGTGGAACAATGACCAGAGACTACTGTGTTACCAGTGTAGCTCTTGCAAAGCTGGTGTTCTTGGTATCTTAAAACAGAGTTGGAGGAAAGTATCAGTGATCAACATTGCGGTTTTGATCATACTTGTTATCTTCTATGTGATCGCCTATGCGGCTTACCGTAATGTTAAGAGGATGGATAATGACGAACCGGCCGGTGAGGCTAGGATGACCAAATCTCATCCTAGTCATTTTGAGATCTGATGACTAGGAAAAAACAGTATATCGATCACTGAACTAAATGCAACTCGCATAAACCATTACTCTTATCATGGACTATGTTGTTGTAATTATATAACTTTGAGCTTTGTTTTATAATTCTCTTTGTGTTTTTGTTTAGGATGGGTATGATGATGATTATGATCACTATCTTTGTTGTTTTGTAGATTATGTGAGTTGTAACTGCTCTCTCTATGCTACTGAGAATTATCATTTTATAAGTGTACAATGACTTGTTTTCATATAAATGAACCAATCATTCAGAATGTCTAGCTCAAACAAAATTACGAGATAGGCTTCTGGTCTATTATGATGTCACAAAAAAAAAAAAAAAAAAAAAAAAAATATACTCCAAATTTTAAGCGTATGAGATTTGTGACTATGGAAAACAAATGTTATCTCACTATCTCAACTTAAACTGAAAACAAAATTTTGATTGGAGATTGATGTGAAAAATCAAAACCAGTACTCAATTAACCGGGACCGGTTCGTCATGGCGTTTTCAAATTACTCACATTGGTTTTGGACTTGTGGTTTCATCATCTTCACGACTGAGTTCTGGGCTCCATCTACTTATTGTTTGCTCTTCAACTCTGTAGTTCTCCAAACACGTAGGTAGATTCAAATCCTCTCGGTTAGAGTGACCACTGACATGAAGAGTTAACAATGTTTTAGCAACACTTCCGCTTCCGAATGGACAAGAGATGGATGGTGACGGTACGCCACGAAATCCACACCGTACTGCAGCCCGGATCTCAAAATCCAGTTCTTGGATCGTAAATGTGAATAAGCTTTGAAAAATACCGGGAAGTTCGGTCTTTTAGATCTCATGTACATCCACGTGTCGACTTCGTTCTCCAAGCAACGGCCTTGAAGGGTGAGTTTGATGCATTTGAGGATATAGAGCAAATAGAAAGCTTCTTCAAAGGATAACTGAATCCATTTCTTGGCTTTCTCAGCGGACAGGACGAGTCTGCCGAAACAACAGCGGTCGAGTAGCTCAGCTTGCTCTGGCTCAACAGCTAGGAGCACGTTGCAACTCGAGAGGGAGCCCGATGACTCTGTTTTGGCTAGAGAGAGTTGGAGCTCTGAGACTGATTTTGAAATAGGTTCTGCAAGAGCTTTTGCTTCAGCTCCTTTCCATTTCCATCTTGGCGCCATGGAATTAATCTGCATATAGCACTAAAAGATTAAACCTTTTGAACATAAAAAAGAAAACCCATGAAAGATAACGTACATGTTGTCTGCTTAGTTTTGTTAAACTGAACAAAACCAAGAATTTTTCGTGTTATCATTGACTATTTGTTAAGCTTTTCTTCCAGTTTCTGACAAGTTCAGGGACAGATGTGAGTCAGATCATGATGGATCAGTATTAAATCACTACCAAAAGGCCAAGAGCTATATACATATATATATATATACCAGCAGCTATACATACATACAAACCAACTGCATCTCATAGAGAAGATAAAACGAACACACGTTCTCAAGAAACTACACTCATACTTCCCATATATAAGCTTTCAGAGTTGTACACATCCAAAAGCAAATTCTTTGTCCAACAGTTTCAGCTCACTAGTTTTTTCTTATAAAATCCACAGCAAGCACTCAAATTTATCACAGCATACACATCCAAAAGCAAACCCGTCGTTCAAGAAGTTGAATTCAAACAAAGTAATTAACTACACCAAATTAACGCCACCACTGTGTGAAACTTGCTCGAGATTCATTCACAACACGCCATGAACCGTTTTAACGTCTAGCTCATCTTCTCGATTTGAAGAACCTCTCCCTGATTAAGATTAATTCTTTTACAACCTCACTCATTTTCAAGCGGTTTCCTGGAGACTCTTCAGAACACCCAAGTCCCACTTCTAAAACCTTTGTCAAGCACTCAACAACAGGGAAGCCAATTCTAAGGCCGTTGTGAAGAATCAATTCGTCTGCGATATCCAAAACTTGCTCTGGCAATGCAGACCTGATGCAGCTACGGAGGGTAAAGTCTCCTCCAAACATCTCATCGGTTGGTCGTTTTCCACTGAACATTTCAAAAATGAGAATCCCAAAGCTATATGCATCACCATGTACTGATGTTTCTCCTCCCATTGCATATTCTGCATCATAAGTCATATCAAACAAGATTGGAGCAAGAAATATACTCTCTCGTTAACAAAAAAGAATTTTCTAAATTATTTAAGCATATTAGGAAAATAATATTTACAAGACCGAATGTGTGAAATATACCCAATTAAAGTCCAAATTAGCCGAATGCCCATAATTATGGATAAACCAAAAAAGAGTAACTTTTTGACACTGTACGGACGAAAATACCCTCATGCTTTATCGAAAACAAGTAACTCTAGATTTATCAGCTAAATATTTACATAGCAGGTAACAATCTACATACCAACTAACATATCAGCTAATAATTTCAGTATCATCTAACAATCTATGTATCAAACAAATGTATCGACTAACAAATCATATATCAGTTAATGAAACTATTAACAATTAATTAATTAACAATTAATTAGTTATCTATCAAATAACCCCAAATCTATTTGTAACAGCTAACACTTCATGTATCGATTAAGAATCCATTCAAATCTAAATAATAGCAGGTAAGTAATAAAATACCTACTAACGTATATATTATCTAAAAGTTGTATATATTATCTAAAAGTTGATTGTGAGTCGAAATTAGAAACATTGGAATTGTGGTGAGATAATAAGATTAGCATTATGGATGTCAAAAGATTCAGAATAAAAAAATAAAGATTTGTGTTGAATTAGAAGATGATTTGAAGAATCTATACGAGAAATAAAGAGATTAGAACACATAAAAGGGAAAAGGGAGAGAGATAGAGATAAGAGTATTATAGTCATAAAAAATATTTAAAAGAAATAAGGATATATGTCAAATTATATGGGCTTTTGGGTGCATTCTTACCAATTACTCTATTTACAATTAAATGTATTATTATTTTACAATACAATTTCCAATAACTGGGATATTTAGTCAATTCAAATATTCTTAATAAATATTTTCTAAAAATATACAAAAAGTAATTTAAGATATATATATATAATCTTACAAGAAAAAAATACAAAATCTTACTTTCACAGGAAGTATTAGCTTTCTTCATTCAAACATTATGTGTGATAGGTTTACCTGGTGCCGCATAGCCTATGCTTCCTCTGACTCCAGCCGAGCTAAGTTGGTTGATAAAGGATTCCTGGTCGAATTTGAGAAGGATCCGAGCAAGACCAAAGTCGCTAACATGGGCGGTTAGATCATCGTCTAGAAGAACATTGCTTGGTTTGAGATCACAATGAGCAATAGCTTCATGGCAACTAAGATGAAGATACTCCAAAACAACAGCCACGTCTATCGCTATGTTAAGCCTTTCCAAAAGTGTCAATGTTCTTGAAGGCCTAGAAATCTCTTCCATTTCCTTTGGGTGCAGCCACATATCTAAGCTTCCATTTGGCATGTACTCATAAATTAGAGCTCTGAATTCATTTCCTTGGAAATCAATACTCGAACAAGCTGTCAACAGTTTCACAAGATTACGATGTCTTATGTTTTTCAGGGATTCAGATTCTACCATAAAGCTCCTCATTGCTCCACGTCTCTGTATATTTAGAACTTTCACTGCAACAACCTTGTTATCAGCAGGGAGAAAGGCTTTAAACACGGTACCAAAGCTGCCTGACCCGATCAAATTACTCGAAGAGAAGCCATTCGTCGCATTTCGAAGATCTCTATAACTTATCATTTCATGAAAAAACCCCAAGGTGGAAGGAGTTGCTTCATTGGTATTTTTTTTCTTTCTGCTTTTTAACCAACAAAGAGAAACTGAAGCTATGAACAAAAGCAAAAGCAAAGATAAGCCCATGCTTACCCCAATCACAAGTTTCTTTCTTGACTTTCCTGCTGGTACCAAAGAACATGGCTTTAGTCGCAGCTCCAAGACGCCTCCACACAGATTTTTGTTTCCAAATACAGAGACAATAGTAGCATCTTTGAATTTTCCTGCTGTTGGCACATTTCCCTCGAAGTTGTTGAAGGATAGATTGAGATATTCCAAAAATCTAAAGTTTGCGAGATATTCAGGGATTCTTCCAGAGAAATTGTTGCTTGAGAAATCAGCCTTCTTAATACCCACCAACCCACTTATATCTGGAATGATTCCATCAAAAGAATTTCCTTGCAGATCAAGTTTTTCCATCGAGAGACACTTTCCTAAAGTCTCTGGAAGTTTTCCTGATAGCTTATTATGAGCAACAGATAAATTACCAAGATTTATAAGTCGTCCAACATCTTCTGGTAGAGATCCAGTCAATGAATTATTTGACATGCGTAGAGAAACAAGGGTTGAAATTTGCATAATCTCCTGGGGTATAATACCATTCAGCTTATTAACCTCCATACCTAAATCTAGCAAATATCTACATTTACCAAGACTTGGAGGAATGATTCCTTCAAAACTATTGTTGGACAAATAGAGTCTTTCTAACCGAGTGATGTTGCCTAAAGAATATGGTATCTCTCCTGACATTTTATTTGTAAAGAGACTTAATTCCACCAATCCTGAAAGTTTACCAAAAGAGACTGGGATTGGCCCTTTCAATAGATTTTCGGACAACCAAAATGATTGTAGGCCTATGAGATTCCCAATATCATGAGGAATGCTTCCAGATATGAAATTATTTTCAATGTCTAACTGGTTGAGGTTCATTGACAAATTGGCAATGGAGGCAGGCAAGTCACCCCCAAGCCTATTGGATGCCACAGATAATGTTTGCAGATGGGTGCAGTTAGTCAAAGCAACAAGAAATTCAAGATCTCCAGCTGAAAAACTTCCCAAAGAATTACCACTAAGGTATAGAAGTTGCAGATATTGTATTTTTGCAAAACTCGGAGGAATATTTCCTGTAAGACTGTTAAGTTCCATGCCCAAACTTTGAAGAGTTGAAATATTTGAAAATGTTGATGGAATGGCTCCTGTGAGAGAATTATTTCCGATAAAAAATCCTCGAAGGTTTGGTAGCAAGTTACCAAAATCAGGCCTCAGGTTCCCAGAGAAACCATTACCAAACATGCCCAAAGATTGAAGTGATGACAAATTGTAAATTGCAGGAGGAAAAACACCAGAGAAATGGTTTGATTGTAAATAAAAAACTTCCATTTGAGTCAATCTAGCTATGGCATCAGGAATTTCTCCTTCCAGATTGTTTTCTGCAAAGGTAAGATCTATGAGAGATGTCAAATTTCCTAGAGATACAGGGAGTTTTCCTCTCAGGTTGTTTTTACCAAGTTCTAAATTAAATAGCTTCCTCAATGATCCTAGTTCTGAAGGAAGACCTTGTCCAAGATGATTTGAAAATAAATCAAGTTCTAACAGTTTAGAACAGTTGAACAGATGGGTTGGAATCCCTCCGCTGAGTAAATTAAATGGCATAAGCAACTGCTGGATTCGAAACAAGTTCCCCAGCTCTTGAGGGATGGTTCCACCAAAAGAATTATCCGAGAAATTAAGTGATATGAGAAACGAAAGATTACCAATAAATGGCGATATCACTCCACCCAGTTTGAATCCTCCGAGGTCTAAACCAGTAACTCTCTTGTGTTTGCGGCCACATGTAACATCCGTCCATCTGCAGAGAGGGAATGAGTTGTTCCATGAGGACAGCATAACTTTTTTCTCCTCGGAAACTTGAGACTTGAATTTGAGTAAAGCTTGCTTATCAGTTTCATGGCTATTCCCGAATGCTTCAAGGAACATGAGAGCAATGAAAGAAAGGAAAAAGAAGAATTTCATGTTTCTCGTATTTTGCAGGAAATGAGTACAAAGAGATGAGCAAAGTGTATAATGAATATCTTCCAACCGTTTATGTAGGGGCTATTATCTTTCACATTGACCCATTCAAATATATAAGACTTTTCGAAAATCAGATAAGGTCAAGACTAAAAGGACTAGCGCTTCTGAAATATCTGAAGCTAATAAGAGCAAGTAATACCCAAGAGATGTGGTGGTGAGTAGTCGTTAGATTTTAATCAATATTTTGGTTGTAAATTATATCAGTTGCAATTAGTGTCTCTATACTTTTACCGCTCATTAGAATTAGTGAACAACGAGTGGGTTTGTAGGTCAAATATTGGTTCTGCAAAGATGTATGAACCAACCATTCCGAATGTCATTGGTCAAATATAAATAACACGAGATGCTTAAAATTAGAAGGGTATGAGATTTATGATTGTAGAAAACAAATGTTATGAATCTCAGTATCTCAACTAATACTGAAAACAAAATTGCTGATTTCAATCACTGATTTCAAATCAATTATTAATGTTTTATAATCTATCAAATTTTAAAATTTTAAGTTGATGAATTCTAAAATTTCTGCAGTAGACCTCAGATTTTGAATTCATTCATTTGTTCGTGAAAATCCATAAGAGATGATTTGAAATCAATTTAAAATATAAAGAATTTTAAAATCCCTGAAAGTTGAATAACACTAGATTTTAAAAGCTGGATTTAAATCATTCACTGAGTAACACTAGATTTTAAAATAGAATTTAGAATCAACATTTGAATAACAATGGATTGTGTTTAGATTTAAACTCTATTAAAATAGATGATTAAATAACACAGGTTCATGTGAAAAAATCAAAACCGGTACTCAACTAACCGGGACCGGTTCGTCATGGCGTTTTCAAATTACTCACATTGGTAACTTTTGGTGTTGGACTTGTAGTTTCATCTTCACGACTGAGTTCTGGGCTCCATCTACTTATCGTTTGCTCTTCAACTCTGTAGTTCTCCAAACACGTAGGTAGATTCAAATCCTCTTGGTTAGAGTTACCACTGACATGAAGAGTTAACAACGTTTTAGCAACACTTCCGCTTAACCGAACAGCACAGTGGACATCAGACCACACTCTTAACCGATCACTGTCACCGGACTGAACCAAAACAGAGTATTCCGAATGGACAAGTGATGGATGGTGACGGTACGCCACGAAATCCACACCGTACTGCAACCCGGATCTCAAAACCCAGTTCTTGGATCGTAGATGTGAATAAGCTTTGAAGAAAACCGGGAAGTTTGGTCTTTTAGATCTCATGTACATCCACGTGTCGACTTCGTTCTCCAAGCAACGGCCTTGAAGGGTGAGTTTGATGCATTTGAGGATGTAGAGAAAATAGAAAGCTTCTTCAAAGGATAACTGAATCCATTTCTTGACTTTCTCAGCGGATAGGACGAGTCTGCCGAAACAACAGCGGTCGAGTAGCTCAGCTTGCTCTGGTTCAACAGCTAGGAGCACGTTGCAACTCGAGAGGGAGCCCGATGACTCTGTTTTGGCTAGAGAGAGTTGGAGCTCTGAGATTGATTTTGAAATAGGTTCTGCAAGAGCTTTTGCTTCGGCTCCTTTCCATTTCCATCTTGGCGCCATGGAACTAATCTGCATATAGCAACACTAAAGATCAAACCTTTTGAACATACAAATACAAAAAAGAGAAAAACAATGAAACATATTGTACATGGTTCTGCTTAGTTTTGTTATCAACTGAAAAAACAAGACTTTTTGCGTTATCATTGAGTGTTTTGTTAAGTTTTATTTCCAATTTCTGACTAGTTCAAGGACAGATGTGAGTCAGATCATGAAGAATCGGGAGACTAAATCACTACCCAAAAGGTCAAGATCTATCTATACTAGCAGCGAGACATGCACATAAACAACAATTGCATATTCTAGAGCAGATAAACCGAACCAACGTTCTCAATAAACTTACCATATATAAGCTTTAGAGTTCTACACGCAAAAAAAAAATCTTCTTTCAGGCATTTTGTCGAACAGTTTCAGCACATTATTATTATTTTCTTAGAATATCCACACAAAGCACTCAAATTTATCACAACATACACATCCAAAATCAAACCCGTGGTTCTAGAAGTTGAATTAAAAAAAAAAGCAATTAACTACACCAAATTAACTCTACCACTCAGCGAAACTTGCTCGAGATCATTCACAACACGAGTTACCAAACTCAAAAACATGAATTACCTGGATTGTCGTGTATAATGTCGGTGTAAGTTCTCTATCAATCCGCCGCTATATCGTTCGAAACAGCCGAGGAATTGGACTGAGCTAATGGAATTGATCGACGCCGGAGTAAACAACGAACTTACTTGTCTTAAGAAACAAACGCGAATGACGGTTATACCCCTTTTGACTAAAAGTCAACCAAGTAAATAAATAAATATCTTGCACCCACACGTGAGTGACTAACTTGCGCTCTCTTTTAGTATAGTATATGTTTTTAATAGGCCAATGTAGCATATATTTTGAAACTTATATAGTTTGACGGTCCACACACACGTGCGTGACTAACTTGCGCACTCTTCTAGTATATATTTTGAAAATGCCTATGTAGAGCGAAGAGACCACTCACTCGTCCCTAACACGACACAAACCTAGGCAAAAGTTATGGAACGTCGTGACTCGGATTCCGACAACGCTCGCCGGTTACAGACAGAGGAGGATGTTACAGCCTCTCTCTCTTCCCGATCTCGTACTCCTCAGCAGCAACCGAGTGTGCACACGTCTGCTCCCGCTACCGCCGTGGAAAACGGCCGGAACCCTTCGGCGCCTAGAGGAGGTTCGAAGAACGCGCGTCGTAAAAACTCCAGAGGAAAAGGGAAAGATAACGAAGCAGCCGCCGCTGGTGGACGGGGAGGTTACCGAAACCCTAACGCTAAAGTCGGTAACTTTCGAAATGAGTACGTGTACGTTCCTAAGAAACCTTCGCCGTCGGCTGTTGTTAGTACGGCGAAATCAGTCGGTGAGGGTAGTTCGACGGTTAAGTTTAGCGGGGATGTGTTGTATAGACTTTACTTTAAGGGTTTGGTGAGTGAAGAGAGTGTGACTGGGAAGGGGAAAGGGAAGATGGCTGACGTGGCGGATGGATTTGCGAACAGAGGGATGGTTTGTTGTTTGAACTGAAGGGGGAACTGATTGGCCGTGACACGAATCCTCAGGGAGCGGAGATTAAGGCGCTGACACGTGGGCTAACCGAAGCCTCGAAGCTTGGGATCAAGCATGTCGCTATGTTCTGCGACTCTTATCCCATTTTCCAATACGTAAGTTTCTGACTTTTAATGTTTATTGTTACGCTTCACTCTTACTTGCTCTTTGTGTTGTTGAAATTGTATAGAAAGGAATGTTCTTGAAATAAAAAGAACCTTCACCTGGCTATTAGACTCTAGACTGTGATTCTAGTTCACTCTCACTTGTTCTTGCTGTTGTTGATTCCGTATAGAAAGGTATGTTCTTTTTGTTGGTCTTGCCGAATCCAAGTTTCCTCTGTTCTGTTTATAAAAAAAAATGTAGCTAAATGTGTTTGTTTCTCTGTTCATCTGGTAAATGTCATGACTAGACAAAAATAATAGTAACAACTTGCATTAAGAAAATCTGAAGGAAGAGGTGCAATGACTACTACTCTTTCATTTGATATCGTGATAATTTTTTAAGTCATTGTTATTTCTCTTTGCTCTGAAATTGAAAGAACCTTCACTACCTATAATACTGTAGAATGTGAGTTTCTAAAGTCCTATGCTTGTGTGTTTTTCCATTCTTATGATTCTTCATCTACCTTTCTTGTCCTATGTTTCATAAAAAATGTTTTTTTATTTATTCCAATGCAGGTCAGGGGGAACTGGGTGCCAAAGCAAAAAAAGATTTCCATGCTGATGGATGATCTTTCACGGATCAGGCAACAATTCACGTTTAGTAACCCTGTTCTGGTACCTGGAAACGAAGTCAAATTTGCTTATAAACTCGCCAGGGAATCGATACTTCCTCAAGCCAACCCTCGTGAAGCTGCTCGCCGAGCAAAAGTAGCTTGGAAAGAGGAGTGTCTCATCTGCTACAACGAAACCCATCTCGAGCGCATGTTTTCCGTCGCTACATGCCCTCACCGCTTTTGCTTCCACTGCGCGAAGCAACACGTAGAGGTGAAGCTCCTTCACGGAACGGTTCCAAACTGTCCTCACGACGGCTGCAACTCTGAGATGGCTATGGACGCGTGTCGCAAGATTCTGACTCCAAAGCTGAGTGAAATGTGGAAGCAAGGGGGTTAAAGATAACAAGATACCTGTCCCGGAGAGAGTCTATTGCCCTTATTCTAGGTGTTCGGCTTTGATGTCCAAAACCAAGATAACTGAATCCGCCAAGAGCTTGTTCTCTGTCTACCCTGAATCTGGAGTCAGGAGATGCGTTGAGTGTCGTGGACTCTTCTGTGTGGACTGTAACGTCCCGTGGCATGGGAAGGTGTCGTGCACCGAGTACAAGAATCTGCATCCTAATCCTCCGGCTGATGATGTGTAGCTAAACTCTCTTGCGAATAACAAAACGTGGGGGCAATGTGAAAAGTGCCAACACGTGATTGAACTTACACAAGGGTGCAATCACATTACTTGCAGGTATCACTCTATCTACTTCTTGATGCGTTTCTTCTGTAACCACACTAATGTTATATCCCATTTGGTATTTGTCGTTAGGTGTGGTTATGAGTTTTGCTACAACTGTGGTGAAGAAAGGAACAAGGAGACGGGGACTTGTGCTAAACACTGCCCGACCTTGGAGGAAGCATACTTCACGCGTCAAGGTCCAGCGCGTGGCTACTATGATTATGATGACGAAGAGGACTATGAAGATGATAATGAAGATTATGACGACTATGAAGATGATGAAGATTTTGATTACGGCTTTGGTGGCTTCCCCTTTGGTTTTGGGCAGAATATGAATGGTGCTAAAGGGTCCTTTGATCCTTACTCCGAACTGCCAGCTGGTAATAATGTGCCCATTCTAAATCTCTCTTAAGTAAATTCTATTACTCAAAATCACAATCTGTTGAAAAATCATGTAGGTGTGCCCCATTCCCGTCGGATGCTGGAGTATAAGGCACGACATGCTTCGCCCGGGTGAGGAGTTTGCAAGTGAGGACTGCCCATACTTTGGAAAGTATGGCAAGTACGCTACATTTTATGACTCGGACGGCTATGAATACGACGATTACACGAACCCTTTCCATCCTGACTACGACTGAGGTTTCTGTCTGGAACCAAGCTTCTTGTTCTCTTTTCGCATTTTACTTTTCCAGGGCCAAACTCATTTGCTACATTTTGCTCTTTCTTTCTGTCTTTAACCTCTTTGTTTTGAGGTTTATGTTTCCGTGACTTTGTTCCGTTTTGAGTTTGGTTGATTCAGAACTTGTAGTAACGTATCTATCTATTCTACTTGCTTCCACTAATGAGTTTGATGACCCACTCGAGTAAGGTGATAAAAAAAAAAACAGTTTTAATCAACTTTAGACACTATACAAATCTCAACGATGGATCATGATTGACTACAATAGTTCATAAAGTCAGATTGATATGCGAATTCATGTCTAACTCCACATTGGAGAATCCGTTGATTCCATAACTCACATTCTAGTCATATATGTGAATCAACATCATGATGATAATTTGTGTTGTCGGTTCGCGACACACACATTTTATTTTGAGTTGTCGCCTGTTTTTGTTTTCGGTTTTTGGTCCAGGTTCGGTTTTCTAGAAACTACCATTAAGTGTGTGTGGACATGATGTTCTTGATTGCTAACAGTGGAATTGAAATATTCAATGAAATTGACCTTGACTTAAATAATAACATATCTTGTGCATATCTATATATTAAGAAAATAATCCACCTCATATTACTCTGCATTACCTTAATGGCAGTAAATATCTCTCGCCTTAATTCATAAGGCAAAATATCTTTAGAAACGTTATCAGTCAACTTGAAAGTTTCTATTGATTTGACTTTGAAGTTACTTCCAAATCCATATTTTTAACTTTTGAGGAAATTTGTTTTTGCATGTTCACCGTCATCTTTATCTTCTTTAGCGATCAGTCTTTTGATATTTTCTCCTTCAATAATATACAAAAGACCAATTAAGTCACACTTCCTCTACTTTTCTTCTCGGAATTAATTTCGCTGCCTTGACTAAGACATCTGTTCAAAAGTCTTACTAACGTAATATACGTATACCATATAGACTCCGAAGCAGTCTTAACTCTTAAGTTGACTATTATGCCTTACTCAATGGGTCTACACTATACAGCCAGAGAGAGAGAGTAAGAGATCCTTATTATTAACCACTGGAAACAGAGAAAGCCAATAATTAAAAAACCAAAAAAAAAAAAGATAACCCTCTCAGTTTCATTACCAATGACTTCACGATTGGTTCTACGAATGTTCTTGATGATATCTTGTCTCTGCCCATCGTTTCAACAAGAGCCACCGTTTGTCTACAACGGCTTCGACCAAGCAGGTAACAATCTCCACCTCGACGGCGGTGCAAGAATCCTCCCACACGGCGGTGCCCTGCAACTCACAAACGATACTCTTCGCCAGATGGGTCACGCTTTTCTCCAGCAGCCGATCGATTACAACTCATCCGAACCAGTCTCCTTCTCAACACATTTCGTCTGTGCACTTCTCCCTGCTGGTTATGCGAGCGGACACGGCATGGCGTTCGTCGTCTCTCAATCCACAGATTTCAGCCACGCCGAGCCGACTCGGTTCTTCGGTATCTTCAACACATCTTCGAACGAATCCACCCCCGCGCGCGTGCTGGCGATAGAGCTAGATACCTCTCTAGCTCCGGAGTTGAAAGACATCAGTGATAATCATGTCGGGATTGATGTGGATAGCGCCGTGTCTAAACTATCAGCCAACGCTTCTTATTTTTCAGACAAGGAAGGTAGGAGCATAGAGATAAAGCTCTTGAGTGGAGATCCTATTCAGGTTTGGGTTGATTACCAAGGAACCACGCTCAACGTTACATTGGCACCTCTTAAAACGGAGAAGCCGAGCCGACCTCTTTTGTCGTCAGCTTCCATCAATCTTACAGAGATTGTGCAAGGTAGAAGAATGTTCTTCGGGTTCTCCGGTGCAACCGGGTCGATCATGAGCTACCAGTACGTACTCGGATGGAGTTTCAGCAAAACCATGGCGACGCTGCAGAGCATTGACATCTCAAAGCTTCCCAAAGTTGATCATCCTAGTAATAAACATGAGTCATCTCCTCTGGTGCTGGATGCTCTCCTTAGTTTAATAGCTTGCTTAGTTTTGGGGCTCCTTGTTGGAGTTTATATGTATAGGAGGAACTTGTACGCTGAAGTAAGAGAGGAATGGGAGAAGGAGTATGGTCCGCTCAGGTACTCCTACAAGTCTCTATACAAAGCAACAAAAGGTTTTAGTAAGAATGAGTTTCTTGGGAGAGGAGGTTTCGGCGAAGTCTACAGAGGAACACTCTCTAAGAGCAGAGAAGTGGCTGTGAAGAGAGTATCACACGAAGGAGAGGAAGGTATGAAGCAGTTTGTAGCTGAGATCGTCTGCATGAGGAGTTTAAAACACCGGAGCTTGGTTCCGCTTCTCGGATACTGCAGGAGGAAACGCGAGTTACTCCTGGTATCCGAGTACATGCCAAACGGTAGCCTTGACCATTACTTATTCGATCATAGTATAACCTCTCTCCCCTGGTGGAGGAGACTTGCGATTGTCAAAGACATTGCCTCGGCGCTTAGTTACTTACACACGGAAGCTGACCAAGTTGTTATACACAGAGATATCAAAGCTGCTAACGTCATGCTGGACGCTGAGTTCAACGGAAGGCTGGGAGATTTCGGTATGTCGAGGCTATACGACAGAGGGGCTGATCCGACCACGACGGCTGCGGTGGGAACCGTTGGTTACATGGCGCCTGAGCTTATAACGATGGGACCATCCACTGGAACTGATGTGTATGCGTTTGGTGTTTTCTTGCTTGAAGTAACTTGCGGGAGGAGGCCTGTGGAATCCACCTTGTCTGCTGAGAAACGGTTTCTGGTCACTTGGGTTTGTGATTGTTGGAGAAGGTCTTGTTTGGTTGATGCTAAAGATCCGAGGCTGATAGAGTTCTCATCTGGTGAAGTCGAGAGGGTTCTGAAACTTGGTTTGTTATGTGCTAACCTTGTCCCGGATGCAAGGCCGACGATGGAACAGGTTGTGCAGTATGTGAATGGAAACATGGCTTTGCCGGAGTTTTGGCCACATTCTCCAGGGATTGGTGTTCTAACTCCAATGGCGCTTTCGCCAGCAAGGCTAACGATACCTTCACCTTCACTGTCGTCGTCCTCCAACAACTCTATGTTTGTTACTCACTCGGTGGTCTATGGGAGCGGACGATGAAAGTTTTACGATTACTTTGCTAAAATATTTGTAAAGAAAGTTGTTGCCAGTCCCAGTTACACATCTAAAGCCAGTCAAACATCATAGATCTTTAAATCATGAACTTTGTCTGAGATACTTTCATCAGTATTTGTTCAGTACTTGGGAATGAGTAAACCGATTGTATGTTTTGCAATGAGAAAGCTGATACATAATCTTGTTATGACATTTAATGTCGGATAATTGACAAACATCAAAAGGCACAGCACTTTAGTCTATAATTGTTGTGCAAAATCTTTGGTGACTTCCCCTTTGGTTCTTCTTGTGAAGTAATGATCAGACCTTGTTTTGCAAATGGATAGGATAGTTATTTACCATACCACTAACACAGAGACAAAGATTTTTCTAAGATTGTATTAGCAATGGCTCAAGGATCAGATCTGATATGGATGGTGATCTCCTTTCTTTCTTCTGATTCACCAGTCAAGCCAACAAGAAACTGAGTTTGTCTTCAATGGTTTTCGCCAGAGAGATCTTCATGTTGATGGGGTTGCTGACCAACACTTCAGAACATAAGATGGGTCATGCGAAGAATATTCATAATATTAAGCGAAAAATAAAATTATGAAAAATAAGGTTTTAAAAACGGTTAAATTAAGTTTCTAATTTACAATGTTGAACCTTTTCGGTTTTTGCTTCTGGTATAGACGGAGCTTTCTCAAATCTCTCAGTCCCAGAGCCTCTCAACGGCAAATGTGGCTATTCTTCGTCACTCTCAGGGACTAATACACATCAGTTCTTATTCTTTGCCGGACTAGATACGGCCGCCGGTGACCGGAAAAATAATCATTCACACACTTTTAAATTCTAAGCTGAGAGGGATTTTTTTGGCGATAAGGAAACATCGGTTAGAGATTTGAAGAAGGTGAAATTTCCTCTTATCTTCTTTGGGTATTGATGATAAAGCATGAATTTTGAAGCTCATCTACAGTTTTAAGCCTTGGGGATGCAAAAGGGTCACACCACTTTCTTCAAGAAAATCTTTTGGTGTGCTTTTCGTTTGCTTCTAAGGATCTCGTGCAATGCTGATGCAACGCATTTCTTTGGGCTTTTAAGCATCTCAGCACAGTGCTTCCTGGTGAGTGGTGACAGACGCATTATAGAAAGTTCTTCCTGGTGGTAAAGATTGTTCGTTCTTATTGATATTTGCTTCGGCTCTCGTTTGTGCACTCAGGAGCTCACCAAGTTGTTGTTATACGCCGAGATTTCAAGGCTTCTCCTGCTATGTTAGATGCTGAGGTCAAGGGAAGTTCTGTTGTGGTTAGGCTTTACCACCACATGTTTAAAGCTACACAAGATGCAGGTTTCTATCTGACCACTAATCTCTTTTATGATATTCACCTACACATTAATGTAGTGTCACCAATAACCACACAAAAAGTTGCTTACGTGGGTAGTTCGTAAATAATCTCATATGTGTACTAGGATAATACATGCGCCTTCCGCAGAGTGAGTTTATTTGTATATATTATCGATAGTTTCTTTTATATATTTGATCATTTTATTTTTATATATATATACAATATTTTTTGTTGTTATTATATAACTTCTTTCCGATGATCGAATTAATTTTTATTAAAAATAATGGAACAAAACTATAATTAATACATCATGGGTTGATCGGATTGGATATTAAACAAATTATGACATAAAAACCTTATTTTTTCCATCGAACACATTCTTGAAAAAAGTGAACAGTATTGTTTTCACAGTTGAATTATTTTGACTTTTATCTTCCATATGGTTTTGAAAGCTTTCAAATCAACCATCGAATTGATACATGTCATTTTAATGTTTTTAGTCGTATACTTAAGGAAAACTTACATTTTTGTAATTTAAAGTCGTTTTAAAAAATAAATATAACGTATAAGAAAAAATCTAACATATAGGAAAAATATAACATATAAGAAAAATATAACATATAAGGTGTCCTCATTTTTACATTTTAAAGTCGTTTTAAAAAAAAAATAACATATAAGGTTTCCTCATTTTTGTAATTTAAAGTCATTTTAAAAATTTTTAAATATAAAATATAAGAAAAAATCTAATTTTTTATTATATGGCTAATGTGATTGTTTAAGTTTTTTTAATAATATAAATTTAAACAAAAATGAAGAAGGATGCAAAAATTGTTATCAAATCTTTATTATTCATAATCATTAATTATCATATATAT
>NC_027750.1:5693684-5704836 GCF_000695525.1 Brassica oleracea var. oleracea | reverse complement strand
TAATAATATAAATTTAAACAAAAATGAAGAAGGATGCAAAAATTGTTATCAAATCTTTATTATTCATAATCATTAATTGCCATATATATGTAAATCATGTTAGGTAATTCCGTAGCTTTTATTTAAGGAAAGAATACACACTTCCTATATTTTAGATTAATATAATGTTCTCTAGTGTTATATAATTATGAAATAATGTGACACCATTAGATTAAACTATACTTTATATTAGATGCTCTAGAATTCTTTGGAATAAGGCATTTAGAGTGCCACCTAGGATTTGAAGTTTTTTTTAATTAATACAAAATTAAGGTTCTAATTTTTCAAATGCTTCTCATTAATATATAGGGGATTAGACCTCTGTGGAATATAGGTTGTCTGAAAAAACTAACTGTTTCAATAGTCTTATTTTGCTCTTAGTGTGGCTACTAGTACTACTGCGACATAACCAAACAATGAAAGAAGACATGCGGATTCTGAGTAGCAGAAAAGAGGATTATGTTGTAGTGGTTGTCTGTTCCCTTCTCTTGAATCTCAGCTTTAGTGATTTGATTTGTTGTTTGTTCATATGAGGACGTATTCTAGGGCTAAATTTGGAAATCCTAAAGTTATAGGTCGACAAGGTAGGACCTAACTAGGGGGTCGATTCGGGCTGGTACGGGCCGGCCCAAATCCGCTAAACACGTAAATATTTGAGTTCGGTCCGGGCCAGTCCGGTCCGGAAATATTTTGGACCTAAAATTCAAAGCCCGGCCCAGCTTTTGTAGGGTTATAGGGTTTTCGGTTTTTTTTGGGCTTTTCAAAAAATAATTTGTCATTGTCACTTCGATCGTTTTAATACATGTGAATTTTCATTAAAAAATAATAGTTTCATTTTTTTGTTTTAAAATATAAAATGAGTTTAAACTTTTTTTCTTTCTAAAAAAATGTTTTACTTTTTTTTAATGTTTTAAAAACATATTATAAACAAATCAAACTTAATAAGATTTAAACAATCAAATATAAATTAAAACTAAACATATAAAAGAATAAAATTTATGATAAACATGGTCAAACGTTTCATACTTTGTATTTTGAAAAAAAAACATACTGTACATGAAAGAAGAAGATACATTTGCAAAATTTAAAATGTGACATTTGTAATGATCAAACAATAAATTGCATTAACAATTTTTATATTTGCTTTATTAGAGTCTGGATAAAAATATTAAAATAATATGTTAATACTAATAATAGTTTTGATTAGAAGAACAATAATATTTAAATTAAAATATAAAATTTCTACCCATTCCTAGTTGTCATAATTATTCCACCCATTCCTAGGCTTCTTAACTTAGGTCTGGCTCATAATTGAATTGAAATATCATTGGCTTTTTTTTTATATTAGGCGTCTGAAAGGTCAAGTGCATGTTTAAAATATGATGTTTTAATTGTCTGCTTCCTTAGAAGATATCGTCTTCAAGTAGAGGACTAGAAGTAGCAGACAAATCCAATGAAAGTTGGTGCACGATCTATTCCGACACATATACTAATTCATTCATATGTTTGTTACACGCATTATATTATTTTGGTCCATGGTACCCCATTTAGACGTTGCGTTGTCTATTTAGACTGAGGTTGATATCTTATAAGTTAAAATATTAATTGTCTCAAATAGAATTTTTGGAAACCACGGTAAAGCTTTATTTATAGAATATTTTAATATCATCGTGTTAATGGAGGACAGTTTGTAAAGCCAAAAAAAAAATGGTGATTCCTTTGGTTAAATAAACAAATACTATTAGAAAGTTAAATAGGCTTTGGATCACCGAAACCTAACTCACAGCCTCACATCCTTTTTTTCTTCACTTTTTCTCTCAAGGTTGCAAGGTTATGAGATGCATATCAGATCCAGACTCTCTGTTTCATCATCTTCAATGGCTCGTTACTTGCTTCAGATCCTGATAATCACTTCTCTCCATCTCATCTCTCTATCAAGTCAACAAGAGACAAGTTTCGTCTATCAAAACTTCACCTCCCAAGAAAATCTTTACCTAGACGCTTCCGCAAAAGTACTTCTCCCCAGTGGATTACTGCAGCTGACAAACACTTCAGATTATCAAATGGGCCGAGCTTTCCACAAGAAACCGATTCAGTTGATCAGTTCCTTCTCAACTCATTTCGTCTGTGCTCTGGTGGCTAAGCCAGGCGTTGAACCCGGGCACGGCCTCACCTTTTTAGTATCTCCTTCTACTGATTTCTCTTACGCAGAGTCAACAAGATACTTGGGGGCTTTCAACGCGTCAAGATCTCCCGCTCTCGCTGTCGAGCTCGACACTATTTGGAACCCGGAGTTTAATGATATCAAAGTCGTTGGCGGTCACGTTGGTATCGATGTGAACGATCCTATATCTATCGCAGTGGCTCCAGCTTCTTACTATTCCAAAGGGAGAAACGTAAGCTTGAACTTATTGTCCGGAAACCCTATACAGGTCTGGGTGGATTACGATGGCTCTGTTCTCAATGTCTCGTTGGCACCCCTTGAAGTGGAGAAGCCAAGCCGGCCTGTTTTGTCACATCCAATCAACCTTTCAGATATATTTCCGAATATATCGAAACTGTTTGTTGGGTTCTCTGCTGCAACGGGGAACTCAGTGTGTGATCACTATATTCTTTGGTGGAGTTTCGGCACTAGCGGAGGAGGATCATTGCATCGACTAGACATCTCGAAACTTCCTCAAGTTCCTCATCCCAAACCTCTTCCTACAGTTCATCCTAAAGCTCCACATAAGAAGCTACCTCCGTGGATTATTTTTCTTGTTGTCTTTCTTGCTGTTGTGGCGTTGGCTGTTCTTGCGGGAGTTTATTTCCAACGGAGGAAGAAGTTTTCAGAAGTTTCCGAAACGTGGGAGAAGGAGTTTGATGCGCATCGGTTCTCTTACAAGTCCTTGTACAAAGCGACAAAGGGGTTTAGTAAGGATGAGTTTCTTGGGAAAGGAGGTTTTGGTGAAGTCTATAGAGGAAAACTTCCTCAAGGAAGAGAAATAGCAGTGAAGAGAGTTTCCCACAACGGTGATGAAGGTGTGAAGCAGTTTGTGGCTGAGGTCGTGAGCATGAGATGTCTGAAACATCGGAATCTCGTTCCGCTTTTCGGTTATTGCAGGAGAAAGCGAGAGCTTCTCCTTGTCTCTGAGTACATGCCTAACGGTAGTCTTGACGAGCATTTGTTTGATGAGGCGAAACGGATTCTTTCTTGGAAAGAAAGACTTGTGGTTGTTAAGGGAATAGCGTCTGCTCTCTGGTACTTGCACACAGGTGCTGACCAAGTTGTTCTGCACCGAGATATCAAAGCTTCAAACATAATGTTGGACGAAGAGTTCAACGGTAGGTTAGGGGATTTCGGCATGGCTAGGTTTCATGAACACGGAGGGAGTGCAGCCACAACGGCAGCAGTGGGAACCGTTGGTTACATGGCGCCTGAGTTGATCACAATGGGAGCTTCTACTGGAACTGATGTTTACGCCTTTGGTGTTTTCATGCTTGAAGTGACCTGTGGGAGGAGACCTGTGGAACCGCAGCTGGAAGTTGAGAAACGACATATGATCAAATGGGTGTGTGAGTGCTGGAAAAAGGATTCTCTGCTTAATGCTATCGACCCGAGGATGGGAGATGAGTTCTCACCAGAGGAAGTGGAGATGGTTATGAAACTCGGTTTGCTGTGTTCAAATATCGTGCCGGAGTCCAGACCAACGATGGAACAAGTGGTCTTGTACCTAAATGAAAACATGCCTTTGCCGGATTTTTCACCGTATACTTTGGGGATCGGCACGTTTGCTCCGGTTCTGGTTGATGCAGCTTCTCTTGTTGTCTCATCCGCTTCATGGAGTTGGTCAGCTTCTTCTTCGGCCAACCACTCACCTTACGCTTATCAGGGAACATATCAGCCATGGGGACAGACGGTAGAGACGAAGAACTCTCTCCACATAGTTTCAGAATCAGAGAAGCCTAAGACTCAGACTCTCTCATCTGGTGTCAAAACTACTGTCACACCGCCCGCAGAAGATCTCGAGTCCAATCTTACCAGCATCAGCAGCCAGAGGTAAACCCATGATGTACATTCATATCAGCAAACAGATCTTAGTCTCAAGATTGTTTTATTAATCTGTCTCACTTGTCACAGTATAATCAGTTTGTCTCTTTGTAAATGTTTACCATATACATGTTTGCTATCTCTGTTACCAAGCAATGAGATGAGATTTCTCCTCAGGCTATTGTTCCAACAGTAGAAAGCTGTTTTGGTTTATGTGCGCTATGTTGTAGTAATGAATTCAAAGAATGTAATCAGTTTGTCCCTTTGTAAATGGTTGTTTTAGAAAAATATGTATGGTTATTGGAAAACTTCTAAATGCTTTAATTTGCATGTATCTGAGAACGTGTTAAGCACATGTGCTGTGACTATAGGATAACACTCACACCTAGGAGAGACGCCAAATCGGTAATAATAGATCCCTGACATTCATTCATACATGTGCCAAGTTGTATGTCGGTCGTTTCTGTAGTTTATATTAGAAATGATGGTTGTAAATATAAATTGGTGTTTAATCCTTAACTAAACTATTTGATCCCAATACACAAACAAACAAACAAACCTGTTTCTGGGTACACCAAATGCAGCACTGCATAGTTTCAACTTGGGCTCATTTAATGTTATAATTTTGTTAAGCTTTTACTTAATTATGATATGCTTTACTTGTTACCCTTAGGGGTTCTATTATTTCAATGAAAGATTTCCAGATCTTAAAACATAGTATTATCTTTTTGCCGTCATTGACTTGGTTCATTTCAAGACACATCTCTTAATTTGCCATTATTGACTTGGACTTAACTAGTCGCACATCCGTTCAAACGTGACTAATGTGTGAAAAAAGTATTCTTCTAATAATAACATCCATTTACAATACTATTCCGAAGCTATTATTACAACTACATGGATTTTAATAGTCTTTTCGTTAGGATATATCATGTGCAAAAAGACATTTGTATCATCCAACAAATGTATATAATCAAAGAAAATGATATACAAAACCAAAGATCAAACAGTACAAACTATGAGGAATAAACAAACATTTAAACAAGAAAGGTGATAAGTCTGATTTAAAGTCTTTCTACCATTTTCTTTGACTTATGTATTGATTTACACAAACAAATAAACAAGAATGTGGCAGATGATAAATGTTTTATTAGTTTGTTAACACTATTGTAATAGTTATTTTGCAGAGAATAATGAACTTAATTTCCTATGTATAACCTCTCGTTTCATAATAACAAGCTTTGGTTTGGTCGGCATGAACATTATACTTTTAATATGATAGATTGTCTTCATTCTCCAAGCCATGTGTCTAATGTCATTTGAGTTAGACATTGTTAGAACCAGACAGGAGACCATACAATTATATGAACAACATGACATAAAATAAAGGTTGAAGGAGTGTAACAAAAAAATAATAATAATAAAGGTTGAAGGTAACTGTCATGGTTCCATTTCATTTGGTAAATTTCAACTCAGAAAATGCCCATATGAAATGCATTTCCTAAAGATAATTGGCCTTGAATGCATGTCTTGAAGAATTAATCTAAAATTGAAACATATAAACCAAATCATATGTCTCTTTAATTCATCAGCAATGGCTACTCAAGGACTGCATCTGATCTTGTTGATCTTCTTTAATCACCTGATTTGCTTGTTAGGTCGTAAACAAGGAGCAGGTTTCATCTACAACGGCTTTCTCCAAGCTCAAGCTGATCTTCATCTAGATGGAGCTGCAAAAATCCTCTCTCCAGATGGATTGTTGCAGCTGACCAACGCCTCAACACAGCAAATGGGTCATGCCTTCTTCAAGCATCCATTTGATTCATCTGAGAAGAACTTCTCATTCTCAACTCATTTTGTGTGCGCACTTGTGCCTAAACCAGGAGCTGAAGGCGGCCATGGAATCGCCTTTGTCGTATCTTCCTCCTTGGATTTCACACACGCAGATCCAACACAGTACATGGGGCTCTCCAACATCTCAACAAACGGATCTCCATCTTATCAGCTTCTAGCTATTGAGCTTGATACTGCTAAAAGCGCAGAGTTTGATGATATAGACAAGAACCATGTCGGTATAGACATCAACAGCCTCAGGTCTATAGAGTCTGCTTCAGCTTCTTACTATTCAAACACCAAAGGGAAGAGCCTGAAGCTCTTAAGTGAAGAGCCTTTACAGGTATGGGTGGATTATGAAAGAACTTTACTCAATGTCACAGTGGCTCCTCTAAGAATCCAGAAGCCAAACCATCCTCTCTTGTCAAGATCCATCAATCTTACTGAAATCTTCCTGGATCACAAACTGTTCTTCGGATTCTCTGCAGCAACAGGGTCATTGGTCAGTTACCAATACATCTTAGGATGGAGTTTCAGCAGAAGCAGAGAGCTGTTGCAGAGACTGGACATGTTAAAACTTCCTCAGATTCCTCATCCAAGAGCCACACAAAAGCAAACATCTCCACTTCTCATTGTTTTGTTTGTGTTGCTATCACTCACACTGTTGGCTGTTCTTGGAGGAGTTCACTTATACAGGAGGAAGAAGTATGCAGAAGTCAAAGAAGCATGGGAGAAACACTATGGCCCACACCGGTTTTCATATAAATCTCTATACAAAGCAACAAGAGGCTTTGAACATCGTTTAGGGAAAGGCGGTTTTGGAGAAGTTTACAGAGGGAATCTGCCTCGCATTGGAGATATAGCGGTAAAGAGAGTGTGCCACAGTGCAAGGCAAGGCATGAAACAGTTTGTAGCTGAAGTAGTGACTATGGGAAGTTTGAAGCATAGAAACTTGGTTCCTCTTCTTGGATACTGCAGAAGGAAAGGAGAGCTTCTTCTTGTCTCTGAGTATATGTCTAACGGAAGTCTTGATCGGTACTTGTTTCACAGAGATAAACCACCTCTTTCATGGGAACAAAGGTTTGTGATTTTGAAGGATATTGCCTCTGCTCTCAGTTACCTGCACACAGGAGCTAACCAAGTTGTGTTACACCGAGATATAAAAGCTTCAAACGTCATGTTGGATTCTGAATTCAATGGACGGTTAGGAGATTTTGGAATGGCTAGGTTTGAAGATTACGGAGATAGCTTACCCGCAACGGCTGCTATAGGAACAATGGGTTACATGGCACCTGAGCTAACAACAATGGGAACTTCTACGAGAACCGATGTTTATGCGTTTGGTGCTTTCATGCTTGAAGTAACATGTGGAAGGAGACCACTAGATACCAAGGTTCCATCTGAGGAAAGGCATTTGATCAAATGGGTTTGTGATTGCTGGAGAAGTGATTCTCTGCTGGATGCTGTAGATATACGATTGGGACTTGAATGCTCAGAAGAGGAAGTTGATATGGTTCTGAAACTCGGATTGCTCTGCACAAATGTTGCTGCGGAATTAAGACCAAACATGGAACAGGTGGTGCAATACATAAACCAGAATCTGCCACTGCCCATCTTCTCACCAGATTCTCCAGGGATTGGGGTTTATATTCCGGTTTTGATGGAAGCGGCCTTCACTTCAAGAAGCTCTTTAGCACCATCAGCCTCTCCTCCTTCGCCTCATAACTCCATGTTTGTTACGCACACAATCACATACGGAGATGGAAGGTGAAAACTTTTCTTACTTTTTTCAGACAAATACAATGTAATCGGTTTGTGTATATCAGTTTTAGGCTTTTAGCAACTTTCTCGATTTGTTAATAACGATTTGAATGTGAAACCGTGATTGAAACAACATAGAAGGTTACAATAATAGCAACTTAATTCACTAATAATAGAACTTACACAAGTTTCAGACCATAGTCTTCAAAGACAGCAGAAATGAAAGAACAAAACAGAACAAGAACAGAGTAGTCATTAAAAGAGAGAGAGAAAACACATAGAAACTTACAGATGTCAGGTCTGTTTCCTGTCATTCCGAATGACTTGGTTGTAGCATCTCGAGGTTTGGTAAGATTGCAGTAGCATCACCATCAAGAACAAGAAGTTCACTGTGTTTCTTGATGCATTTGGTTGAGAATTTGACACTAACAAAGCGAAATGAAGATCTAGTTATGATGATAGAATAACAACATACTCAATTTTTTTTGTATTTAAATGGTTTTGACAAATGAGCTTACATGTACTTATTCTTGGTTTCTCTTAAAGCTGCAGCTTGTACAATTCCGAGAATATCATCCCCTATGTAAACTGGTGATCGAAAATGCAGAGTTTGAGATAGATAAACTGCTCCAGGCTGCAACAAGACCAAAAGGACTCAAATCATGTTCCTCCAATGTGTATGATCACACATTATTAGGGCATGTAAATGATGGATAAATGAAAACTAAAGCTAGAGAACTTACGAAATGGGAAGAGATGATATGAGGAAACATAGAAGACACAAGCATCCCATGGACAAGAGGATTCTCGAATCCGGCTTTACGAGCAGATTCTTGATCAAAATGAAGTGGATTCCAATCATGGCTCACCTCAGCATAGCCCTTAACATCTTCACTTGTAAACACTCTTGCTTCCCTTAAAACATCTCCCACCTTAAGTGTCTTTGAATTAACTGATGAGAAACACCTCGAAACAAGGACATGTCTCGGAACAAATGTCTTCGCCAGCATTGTTTCACCTGAACAACCAAACAAAAACAAACTTCATGTATTATTATTACTTCCTCTTCTTCAGTGGCAACTTGTTCTCGTTGAGTCATTTTGTCGAGCAGCTTATAGGCACGCCGTTGAATGTCAAAAGGTACAAACTTTACCGAAATATTATCCCAGGTGCTAATAGTATAGGATCAACTGCAAATCTTATAATCAAAAATTTCACAAATAATAACCACAAGAAACATCAAAATCCTCACAAGTAAGAGAAAAGACACAGCCTTTTTCTCTCTTCTCCAAGTTCAATCCTATTTTATTTGAGCTCTGGATTTAATTAAATTGAATTACACACTACTTAGACCAAATATATACCACATTGACTATGAAAGTTCAGTATGATCCAGATTTATATATATTCATCAGAACATACATCAGACTTTTTTTACATGTGTAACTTGAGGAAAACTTTTATCTTTTTTAATCAAGTATCAAAAGGGAACATATATATAAAAGCTGGTCTCGCAACAAGTGAACTGATGCTTATAAATTGTAACTGACATCAATTCAGAATCCATAAAAAAAAAAAAACTACCAAAATCAAAAAGTTTATAACCATTAAACATGCATTATTATGATAATAATAATGAAACTCAGGGACTCCATGATTCAATCCATTCCGTCAAACTCGCGACATTGTCAGAGATATCTTCGATGGTGTCACTCTGCATGGCGGTGACAATCTCCTCCTTGTAACTATCACTTGCTTCTTCAAGCATGACTTGGAAGATCTCGCATTCAATGTTGTTACTAAGCTTGGTCCCCGAATAGCCCCTCCTGGTTAAACGGTCATACAAGACGGAGTTCTCAGTCTGAAGCACCACAACAAGATCAAACCACCGCTCAGGAAAAAAGTCACAGCCATGGTAGTCCACAATGTTACCTCCTCCTTCCATTACATCTTCAAGCTCATCAACCACCTGAATCCAAAAGTCAAAACACACAACAATTATACAGCTTAATAAAGACTCTTCTTTGAATTACATGTAAAGATTCCAAAGTTAAAATAAGATTCGAATTGAATTTGAAATTGTATAAATGGGCCAAAGAAGAAACAAACAGAAATTCGATGGAAAACTCACCAAGTCTTCGTTGATGACGTGGGATTCGAACTGATCGTCCCAGCCGTCGTGCAAGCTCTTCTCTTTGACGAGATCTCCGACGCAGATATGCTTCAAGTTCGTGGCCTCGGCGAGAGCAGAAGCTGTAGTCGATTTGCCGGTACCGGGAGTCCCCGTGATCAGTATGTTCGGCTTCTGGCGCCTTGTTCCACTGTTAGCTCCCGCCATTCTTAGTCTTTGGAATAAAGTTCAGATTCGCCGGCTTAACTGCGAAGTCGAAGATTAGGGTTTTTAAGGATAAGTCTCTGAGGCAAAGAAGATCTTAAACGGCGATGAAGCTAATTTTGAAAACTTCTTTAATTTTTATTTTTCATATATATTAGACTAAAGAAGTTATGGGCTAAAAGCCCAATAATCTCAGAAATAAATTTGGGTTTAAATGCTCTTTTTTTGATGCTGCTACAACTTGTAATACTTTCTTCTATGATCCCACAGGATTTGATCAGTTAGTTCCAAGTTATAATCTTCTGTCACAAATTTAAATAAAATATTTCTTTTTTTTGGTTATCCAGGAATGTGTGAGCCAAATACCCAACCAGTTCCATAGCAGGTATAATCAGACATTATGTTAAAGATCAATAATTGAAAACAGAAGCTAGAGAACTAACGAAATGGGCAGAGATTATACGAGTAAACATGGAAGACACAAGCATTCCATGGACAAGGCGATTCTCGAATCCAGCTCCACGGGCAGATTCTTTGATCATATATATATATGTTCTTTTTGTAAATCAGGGATACCCAACTAATTTCATAAAAGATTGGTATCCACGAGTATCACGGTTCTATGTTTGCTAAATGAAGCATAAAACATATTTCCACCTTCATATGGCCAAACAATAACAACTTAGGTTTCGACAAGATGCGAATCCATGATAAATGGATTTACTCATGCCTCAAACTCTCTTTTTACCATCAATGGAGATGCCCTAAAATCAAAATATTATGTGGAAACATATTTTGTGTTTGCCTTTTTGAAGATCAATTTTCTTGATAAAAACAGATAATCCACGGTAAGAGAACTTAAACACGATCCCTCCTTTCATATAGTTGGCATCAATGTATTATAAATCATTCACTAGACCATGACCCGCGCGCCAGCGCGAATTTGAATTTTCGGTTTTTGGTTATTTATTTAACTAAATAATGTATTTGTAATATTTGATGTATTCTATTCACTAAGTAAATAATTTTTTTGGCATCTTAAACCATCTATTTACGATGAATATTCGATATCATATAAAAAATTGAACAAATAGACGTAATTAGAGAATTGTAGACGATATATAAAAACAATGGTTATTAATGTAAAATATGAA
>NC_027750.1:5690236-5693049 GCF_000695525.1 Brassica oleracea var. oleracea | reverse complement strand
AATGGGATGATTGGTTGGTTGATACATCCTATAAAGAAAATGAAAACTATAGGTGGTTTGAATATTGTACATCGATCGATGCATGATGTAAGTTGACTATATAAAACTTGAACATGATCATTTCAAACTAAAGTATAAGTAGGTTATATGCATTTGTTATATTGTAGTTAATATATTTTAAATATTACATAAGTCAAGTGATTCACGTTTTCGTAAAAATAAAATTCAAGTTCATTATTGGGTCGTACTCGTACGTAATAAGCTACGTTAAATATGATATATTTTTAGGTTCATTTAATGACATTAAGTTTAAATTTGATTAAAAGAAAACTCATTAATTTAACTGGAAAAGACAAACATTAAAATAGGTAGTTTAATTTAATTCTCAGTGGCATGGAAGTGTAAATAAGTTAGAAAACTTAGGGATATTTTTTAATGGGTACTTCTCTTTTAATAATAGAGATGTAGTATATTACTAAAATATGGAGGATGTTAGAAAGAATTTTCGTGTATATCAAATTAGAGAGAAAAATCTCTATTGCAGTGCGATATGAGGTTCAATACAAATGTGATTTACAGTTTTTACGATATCCTCTGTATACTAATTGAGGATCGTTTAAATAATTGTAACCATAAGTTTATACTAATTAAAAAGAGACTCTGGTTAGGTGGCACAGCACTTAATTAGGATGACAATTTAGTTTATGTGGCAGCTTAAGAATCAATTGAAAAAAAATGTTGGTCCAAATCCAATTATTACAGAACATTATATTAAACCAAAATATAAGAAGCGTGTATTTTTTCTTTAAATAAAAGTTACGAAGTTATCTAATATGATTAACATATATATGTCAATTAATGACTATGAATAATAAGATAACATTTTTTGAATCATTCCTCATTTTTGTTTAGTTTTATATTATTTTAAAAAAATTAAACAATCACATTAACAATATACTAAAAAATTAGATTTTTTCTTATATGTTATATTTTGAATTTTTTAAAACGACTTTAAATTACAAAAATGAGAAAACCTTATATGTTATATTTTAAAATTTTTAAAACGACTTTAAATTACAAAAATGAAGAAACATTATATGTTATATTTTTCTTATATGTTAGATTTTTTATTATATGGTATATTTTGAATTTTTTTAAAACGACCTAAAATTACAAAAATATAAGTTTTTCTTAAGCATACGACTAAAAGTATTAAAATGACATGTATCAATTCGATGTTGATCTGAAACCTTTCAAAACCATATAGAAGATAAATGTCAAAATAATTCAACTATGGGATTAGTATTGTTCACTTTTTCAAGAATGTGTTCGGTGGAAAAAAAGAGTTTTATGGCATAATTTGTTTAATGTCTAAACCGATCAGCCCATGATATATTAATTTTAGTTTAGTTTTACAATTTTTAATAAAAAAATGATCTGAACCATCAGAAAGAAATTATATAATAACAACAAAAAACATTGTATATATATAAATAAAATGATCAAATATAAAAAAAAATTGTAGATAATATATACAAATAAACTCACCATCCGCAATGCGCAATAGCTGCTCAATACAACTTTGCCAATTTAAAGGGCAGACACATGCTCACATAAGCAGCCTCCATTCCGGAAACGGTAAGTTTAGAACGTAATGTTGCTTTACTGAGCCGTCCGTCCTATTTTGCAATTTTGAGAAAACAGGTTTAGCTACATACAGGGCCGGCTTATTAGGGGAACAAGCGGTGCGACCGTCCCGGGTCCAAGCCCGTGTCCTCCCCGTATAATACTAATTAAGGAGTTCAATTTTTTTATAATATATATTTTTATATATAAAAAATTATAAATATAATAAATAAAAGTGAAAAGAGTCCAAATTATTTGATATGTATATAGTTTTATTTTCATTACAAAATATTACTGATTAAATTTTAAAAATATTTTAAACATTATCTACATATAAATTTTAGAGGGTGAAAAAAATATATTTTTCGCCCTAGGGTCCGTAATAGTGTTGAACAGGCCCTGGATACATATATAACCTTTTTTGTTTTGTTTTCAAATTGTGTTACTGCAGAGAGACTGGAGAGACGACGGAATTGTTAGCCCGGTCAGAAATGAGGCAAGTTGTGGAGCTTCCTATGCATTCAGGTAAAACCAATGATTAGGATACTGATATATTAGCATCTCTTGATGTAAGATAAAAAAAAAAAGTCAAGGGGTTGTTTGTCATATGGTCGATCGGTTTTGGTACTGCAGTTGCAGTTGGAGCTGTTGAGGCAGATTACCATCAGAAATATGGAATCTTAACAGATCTCTCTGAGCAACAGCTGATATATAGATTGTAGTTTCAGAGTATACGGTAACCATGGCTGCTTTCGTGGTCTTCCTTCCCGAGCCTTTGATTACATCAAAGCCTACGGACTCATCTTAGAGAGAGACTATGAGTACATATCTTTGCAATCTGTCTGCCGACAATTGGTGAAAAAGCCCTTTGTAAATATCACAAGATATGTTAACATCACTTCGGTAAGCATCTTTTACGGATTTTGGTTTTCACCCATACTACATACATCAGGTAAATCTTTAATGATGAATAAAATAACAATAACAGGGTGATGAAGATGAATTGAAGCAAGCGGTTACATCAGTTAGCATATCATTCGACACTAGTGAAATCCGGTATTACAGGAGCGGGGTCTTCACTAGTAATCACTGTGGAAATACTTTAAAGGTGAGACTTTCTTACGCTTTACGTTGCAAGTAGAGTCATTTCAACTTTCTCAATGTGTGTGTGTGTGTGTTGTGCGGTG
>NC_027750.1:5681001-5690088 GCF_000695525.1 Brassica oleracea var. oleracea | reverse complement strand
GGGGGGGGGTGGTTCTCACACTTTAACTTTACTTAGATGATATGGATGAGAGTTCGATCAAAAAAAGATATATGGATGAGATTACTCTTTTCGTCTTTAATGTGCCATTTAGGACCTGAGGCATTTTGCTTTGGCGGTTGGTTATGGAATTGAAAACGGTGTCCCATATTGGCTTATAAAGAACTCATGGGGAGAGGATTGGGGAGAAAAGGGTTACTTCAAGGTTGAGATGGGAAAGAACATGTGCGGTAAGTTCTTTTTTCATAAAACCATTATCAGTTAAGCCTATATATACCTTATTTTGGATATAACCTGTAAAAGAAAGATCCAGAGAGAGAGAGAGAGAGAGAGAGAGATTCTCAGATGCTCTACGTTATTGAATTGTAGGTGTTGCGAAATACTTGCAGCGTACCCGGTTGTGGCCTGAGATGATCAGTAGCATATGAATGCATGATGTTCACGTAATTATTGGATTATATCTAAATAAAAGTTGGCACACTTAGGAGTTCACAGTGTGTTTATGGTTGTTGTAACATATGGCCTGTTCAGATGTACCGAATAAAGCAAAAACTATAGATGACAAAGTTAATAATATATGAATACATGTTAAATTTATCAACATAAATGATTTAGAACGAAATATCTTTGTTCTTGATCGTAAGTCAATTTGTATTACATATACAGCTGAATAACTTATGGCTTTTTTCATGAAACCATAAAGCCAAAGGGTCGGATCTGGACATAGCTCAGTAAAACATTTACCTTGATTTTCAACTTTTTTGAAGGTTCTATATTTTTAAAAATGGGTTCCCAAAATATGAAAGAAAATGATTTTACTATAGCTTTATGGTCGCTGAAATCGCAGATCCGGACGGCCCTGCATAAAACCATTATCAGTTAAGCTAAATCTATTTATATAAACTTTATTTTGGATATAGCATGTAAAAGAAAGATTTAAAGAGACATTTTCTCAGATAGATGATCTATCTTTTGTTCATACGTTGTTGAATTACAGGTTTTACGACACGTGCAACGTACCCGGTTCTGATCGGATTAACATTACTTGAAAGTTGGCACTTGGGAGTGCACATCGTTGTGTTTATGCCTGTTGTAACATATGGTCTGTTTTTTTTTCTTAACACTGGACTTTTATTTCAATTGAGAACACGTAACCGATTGTATCAAGTGACTCCCCAAACAAGTAGATGGAGCACTTTTAAGAAAAAAGAGAGAACCAGGGGAAAAAGATAACACAACACATAAAGGATAAAACAAAATGAAGTAGGCAATCAATAGATACCCATCCAAAAGAGAGTCAAAAGCATAATGGAGAGGGTGCAAAGGTATAGAAACTCTTGACAAACGACCATACTCCACACCTGAGACTTCAGTTACTCACCGCTTCAGCATTCAAATTTGCTAGTAACCAACTAGGTCCACCTCTCGCAATATAAGAAGAGAACCTCCTGTCACGAACAACACTTTCAGCTATCTTTGTTGCAGGACGATTCTGTGCTTCACACGCATAAGTCATTTGCCAGGTTTGTAGACAAGGAAATAACGATAAAATCTCGTTTATCACCAAGCACAATCTTGGAAACATTGCAGGGTTGAGTAGCGCGTCACGGGCAAGGGTGTAATGAGATTCAAAGATAATATTCCGCTGATGAGTAGATCTCATACTTTCAACTGCAAAATGAAAACCCAACAACTCAGCTTCCATGTGAGAGGAAACCCCAGAAAAAGCACGACGACTGTGCAAGAGAACGGCTCCATTGTGGTCACGCAGAAGCCAAGACGCACCACTAATAGTCTGAGTTTCGTTCCATGACACACCAATATTACACTTGAGGACTCCAGAAGGTGGAGGCTGCCAACTCTGACTGGACCTATTTCCGAACGATGACGCAGGAGGCGTTGAAGGGTCTCTAATGTTAGCAAGTCTCCATTCCTCCGCAGCTTCAGTAGCCATACTAAGCACCGTTTCTGGACCTGTTTGTTTCTTTTCATACTAAGAACATTCATCGCCTTCCAAATTTCCCAAATAATCCATGGGAAAGTACCATTAAGCTCAGTGTTCCGAGAACCACCATTCGAGACGGCCAGATTATGCAGGTTCAAGAAAACATAGTTTCTGGAAAAACCTCCAGTAGGTAGTCTTATATTAGACTTGACCCATACCTCTTGAGCCCGAGGACAAGTAAATAAGGCATGACAAACAGTTTCAGCCGCATTAGAACAAACAGAACATGTCGTGTCTAACTGAATACCTCGGGATCTAAGCCTTTTCTTCACTGCAAGGGCACCAGATAAAGCTCTCCATAAGAAGTGCTTAATCTTATTAGGAGCTCCAATTTTCCATATTTTCTTCCACACTTGTTTCTCCACCGGAGGAAGACCTTGTTGCAAACCATTGAGAACGCGCATGGTATCCAAGAATCTATAGCCACTCTGAGAAGAATAGCATCCATTTCTAGTAAGTCCCCGTTTAAGACTGTCCCCATATGGTCTGTTATTTCTACCGAAAAAAGTGAAACTTTATAATATATGCATGCATGCATGTTACTTACACCTGTCAATATTTTTTTTTTAAGAACTGATCAATATAATTTTTTAGAATGAAACATCTTCGTAAAGTCAATTTGTAATACATACAGCTGTCTGACCTCATCCACCCTTTAGTAGCCGTACTTATCAAAAAACCTTTTGCCATTGTACAAATCATTTTTTTTTAACCAGGATTGTTCGAGGCCCGAAGCCCGTAATCACCCCAGGCCCGGAACAAGTCTGCTCTAATACCTTTAAGTGGCGTAAAGCATTCCGTGGCCACGCTGTAACATTCGATATGGCCGACATTCGTACCCGCGTCCCCTTGAATGATGGATTTTGCAGGACGGTCGTTACTACTCGGCCACTACCGGTGGTTTAGCCATTGTACAAATCAACTACATTTTCTATTGCAGATTTACTAATCAATTTTTTTTTTACAAATACAGCTGACTATTGGGCTTGTATTATTTTTCTTTCTTTTACATTTTAATATGAAATTAAGTTCAAAAAGAAAGTACAGCTGACTAAGTTATGGTTGTTGAAATATTAACTAAATGATTAATAGTATAGGTTTGAAATTATTTGCATTCTTGGTGCAATAAGAGTGAGAAAAAAGGAACAGTAGCTGCAAAAAAAACAAGGCTCACTACAGTTGAAAGTGATTGTGAATATAATTAAATCTCACGGAATACGGAATGAGCTGGAGAGTGAGGAATACGTTGGAATAAGAGATTAGGATATCGAAAGCTAATCACTTACACATGGTTCGAGCATTTCAAGCAGGAATGAGAGCATGGCCCATGAGAAACCTTAGGAAGATTCCCAATAACTTCTTTTCAATGATTTAGTTGTAATTTAGTATTATAGACTTCGAAAACATTGCGTTCCAAAAAAAAAAAAAAACTTCGAAAACATATAAAACAATTGATCACGTTTAATTTTATGATCCTCATGTTTTATTTTATATAATACACTTATTAAAAACGTCCAGTCTTAATTATGAACCATGTTTAATAGAGATATTCGGTCTGATTTGGTTCCCCTCTCGGTTCCTTATACAACGTGGTTGCATGGGTTCGTTGACTTAACGAATAAATATAAACTTTTGACCAAATATAAAATAAAGATAAATTATTTTCTTACTATGCTAATAAATAAGAATAAATTACAAATTTAAGTTTATACCAAAAGTTATTACAAACTTTTTGGGTATAAAAAGGTTATATCATATTAAGATCACTTCTCACGATCGCTTTAGCTTAAACACTGAAGCAGAAAAATTAAACAAGAACGTGCGTACAAGAGAAACATGTCTGTGAGAGCAGTCCTAGCATTGGTGGTTCTGGTACTTCTCATTGGATCCCATGAGTCCACTTTGATCTCTGATGCTCTACAGAAGGTAGAGGACTTATTTGTCAAGATCTTAGGCCAATCCAACAACGTTATCTCCTTCGCTCGCTTCACTAACAAGTAAGTCCGCCATTTTTTACCACTGGTGCATTCACCGTTGACTTTGAGTACGTCTCTATGATAAACAAACTGATTCGTTCTTTTCGTGATGAAAAGGTATGGGAAAAAGTATCAAAACAAGGAGGAGATAAAGCACCGTTTTTCAGTGTTCCAGAAGAATCTTGATTTAATCGGATCCACCAACAAGAAAGGCTTACCTTTCAAACTCGGTGTCAATAGTAAGTTTATCATTCTTATCATGAAGTTGTAATTCCGGTCTCTTGATGGATTATTATGGGTGAGGTTTTGAAAGAGGTCTATGAGCCAAAAATGCCAAATAAATTGATGGGTGCGGTTCCTTGAAGATTCATGGTAATATGGTTAATATAAGTTATATAAATGTAATAAAATATTAAAAATAAAATAAAATGTACAATTTGATAAAACTGAACCAAATCAGTCTAAACCAACCAACATTAATAATCTGGTTTGATTTTAGTTATATCATGTAAACCAAATGAATATCAAGTTCATACTAAGGGCATGCCTAGTTCAAACGCAGCGGTTGCGGTTGCGGATGCGGATGGTTGCGGTTTCTAGCGGTTTTAAGAGATTTATATGACTGGTTTTGCGGTTAAAAATTGGTGCATTTGCGGGATACTTATGACTGGTTAACTACCAAATACAGTAGCGGTTAAATAATAAATTAACAATATTTTCATTTTATATAATTATAAAAAAAATCATAATATTATAATAAATATGAAAATCATATTTAGAAAGTTATAGTTTTAAATTTAAAAAAATTATAGAAAATATTTTTATTTTAAAATTTTATAATATTAATTAAAATATAATAGATATATTTTAGTATTTTTATAATTCCAATTTAAATTTTTTATTGAATATTTTTATTTTTGTATTTATATGGTTTTTGAAAAGAAAAAAAAATATTCTCCCGTAACCGCTAGCTGGAACCAGCTTTGATTTTAAGAGGTTCAGAGTGGTTTAAAGCGATTTATAGCGGTTTGTATGATTATTTCGAAACTCTATCAACCGCTACCAACCGCAAAAGTTGCGTTTGTGGGTGGTAGCAGGGAAACCAGTCAGACCCTAAATAAATTATTGGTGATAAACCTTTCAGACTAAGTAAGTAAAAATCAATTGATTAATTAAATATAGTATTATAGCTGTATATAACCCATTGCTATTATTTTTACATTTAAAGTTTTGATTATATTAATTTGTTAGTTTGTTTAGTATTAAATGTTAATAGTACTTTGTCTTTTCTTTTCGTTTGGTTATTTAAAATAAAATAGCCTTGATACTTTTTTTATTATTCTACTGAAACTTCTCTTGTGATTTTAGTTGGATTTTTGCTTCCCTTTGATTCAATATTTATATAGTTTGCGAGTACGAGAGACTAGTTTGCGTGAAAATTTACCATCAAATATCATTGTTCCGCTACTTTATAATTTAATTTTGCTGTTCTGAATCAAGATTGTTCTTGTTCTTTGTGGGTGTGTCTTTACGTGATCCTTGTTTGGTTTGATGGATAAGGATTGGCCCTGTCTTATTGTCTCTTGAATCCAAACAGAATTTGCTGATTTGACCAACCAAGAGTTTCTAAGGAACAAGTTTGATTGTTCTCGCTTCGGCATTTTCAAGGGCAGACACAATCTCACAGACACAACCACAACTCCTAGTGCTGTAATGAACCATCCGTCCTGTTTTTCATTTTTGAGAAAACATGTTTAGCCGTTTTTATATTTGATTTGATTTTTTTGATCTTTAAATTGTGTAACCGCAGAAAGACTGGACAAAAACTGGTATTGTTAGCCCGGTCAGAGATCAGGGACAATGTGAAGCTGGCTGGGCAATCAGGTAAACTAGTGATTAAAATATTTATCTCCTTAAATTTTAGTAGGAACTCTTGATGTAAAAAATAAATTAAAATTGTAGCATCTCTGTAAGTTTAAAAGTCAAGCTTGTTTGTCATATACTGGCCGATTTTGGTACCGCAGCTCAGTTGGAGCTGTTGAGGCCGCTTACCGTAAGAAATATGGAATCGGAATTTCCCTGTCTGAGCAACAGCTTCTGGACTGTTCTACAAATAACAAAGGCTGCGATGGTGGCGCTGCTGCCAACGCCTTTCAGTACAACGTAGAGCGCAAACTCAACTATCGATCATTTTACCCTTACGGAGGTACGCAGGGAAAATGCAGATATGAGCCTTTAGTGGTCGGTAAATTAATCAAGAGCTATGGCGTAGGCGTTTCGGTAAGCGTCTTTTACGTATTTTGGTTTTCACCCGCCTATAAAATATACTTTCAGGTAACCTGTTAATGATGATTGGATAAACAACAGATTGATGAAAATAAACTGAAGCAATGGGTCGGATCCATTGGGCCAGTTACCGTAGGATTTCACGTTACAAACTCATTCGCTTTTTACGAGGAAGGAGTCTACTCTAGTGATGAGTGTGGAGATACTACAAAGGTGAGACTTTATTACACTTCGTTGCAAGTAGAATCATTAACTTATCATATAGTTAGTGTTTAATTCGTCTTTTAAATGTGGCGGTCAGGACTTGAACCATTTCATGTTGGTGGTTGGTTATGGAATTGAAGATGGTGTCCCATATTGGCTTATACAGAACTCATGGGGAACGGATTGGGGTGAGAAAGGTTACATCAAGGTGGAGATGGGGAAGAACATGTGTGGTAAGTCATTTATCGTGGAATTTAAGATATATAATCGTATACATATACATTATTTTGGATATAGCCAATAAAATAAAAGGGCGAGAGAGAGAGAGATTCTCAGATGCTCACTTTGTGTTGATTCGTTGTTGAAATTCAGGTGTTGCGGCATATGCAGCGTACCCCATTCTGTGGTGAATGGTGATCAGCATATAAATGCATGATGCATTCGCATATTTATTGGATTTCTTGAAAGCGTGCACCTTGGAGTGTTTATGTTTGTTGTAACTTATGGTCTCTTTAATTTTCAAAAAAAAACTTATGGTCTCTTTATATGTACCGAATAAAGCAATAACTTATTTTTTCTAAATCAAAAACTATATATGACAAAACTTGATAATAATAATAATATATATATATAAAATACTTGATAATATATGCATGCGTGTTTAATCGAACAACATATTACTTTGACCTAAATATCTTCTTTCTTGATCGTAAGACAATAGCTTACAAAGTTATGGCTTTGACTAACATCAACGATTCAACGTTGTTCATTAATTGCCATTTTAAAAAAAAAAAAATATCATGACAGAAAATTCGTGTAGGTTGTTTCTGCGGGGAAATGAATATTTCGTTTTATGTCAGCTCGTCACGTGCAATTATGCTGGTAACGTGAATCATGTGGCAATTAAGTGCAAAGTCAATTTTATGTATAACATTAAAAACTTCAATACACATCCAAATAATCAAGTATGTCTCGACATTCGGATCTTCGGGTCAGGTTCGGACCGGTTCCTTTCGGATCCGGATCTTTTGGGTCTGAAAAATTTATACCCAATAGATACTTGAGAGTTTTTCGGTTTGGGTCGGTTCTGACCGGGTCCGGGTCGGTTCGAGTCTGAAAATTAAAAACCTGTAAATAACCTGTTATTTTCGGGTCACATCTGGTTCCGGTTCGGGTACAGGTTTTTCGGGTTCTTTTGGGTTTTGTCCCATGAGTTTCAGGTATTTTTCAGTAGTTCGGATAAAATTTAGCCTGAAACCCGAAATCCTTACCCATGCAAACCTGTTTACCAAGCATTGAAAACCAAATACCCATAATTTCATATCAAACTTATATGTTTTTAACAATATTCCAACATATGATCTATTTGCTTAAACTTTGATAAAGAGTATCATCGCAAGTCGCAAAGCAACAAAATAATATTCAAGTCGCAAAGAATTATATGATTCAAAATCAAGTTGAACAATCAACAAAAGTCAAGTCACAAAACAACAAAACAAAAGTCAATAATCAAAAGAATCAAGCAATGGCAACTTAGTCATCAAGTGAATCATCGAGCAAGCCAGCAAGTAAAGACATATGTTTCAAGTAAGACAGCAAGACAGCAAGTCAAGTGAAACTTTTAACATCCACCATTACGTGAATCAAGAAAATCATTATTAAGCAATCAAAACTAAACCAAGTGAATAATAAATCAATCAAAAACGAAATCAAACCATAATCAAAAATAAAAAGTCGAGATTACCACATAATTAAGAAAGTAGGGTTTAGATTACGTGTAAGTATCAGAAAGTGAAAAAGAAGAAATTAGATGAGTATGATTTAGGGTTTCCAGTTTCATTGATAAGTGTTTTTGGTTTTCTTCAAGATTGAAGGCTGTTTGGGGGAGTGGAAACGACTGGAAGAGATACCGAGGTCTGAGACAAAACATTAAGTAACTCGCTGTAACTTGAAGCACGCATATTTGTGTTTTTTTCTCGGTTCCATTAATACCCGTTCGGGTATCGGGTCTTACCCGGATCCGAACATGTACCGACGGTTCCATGAATAAAATATCCAACAGGTTAATTTATACATACTTGTACCTGTACCCGAACCTGTTATTTCGGATCGGTTTCGGTTCGGGTTTTTGGGTCCATGTTAAAATGCTCAGTGTTATGAAATAACTTATAATTTATAGTATCGAGAAAATTAAATAAGAGTAGAATTTAATACCCGTAAGAAGCAAATAACACTAGTATAAGGGAGAGAGTTTATTATAAGAAGGAAGAAGAAAATGTAATGATTCTTTGATTATAAACTTTTGTTCTTGTTTTTGGTGTACAAAACAGTGAGATGAGTGATGGTATTTATAGTAAACAACAATACATAAAATATCAAAGATGGTGCTTAATTTGGTAAATGAGTGGGTGATCATAGTGCTTGATGAGTAGATGATCATAGTGCTTGAGTTGGTAAAGGAGTGGATGATCATAGTGCTTGAGTTTGGTAAAGAGGTGGATGATCATTTCAATGCTTATCTTATAACACTCCCCCTTGATCATCCATCTTGTATTACGTGGTGCCTCGTTAAAAACCTAGTCATGGAAAACCCAATGG
>NC_027750.1:5676838-5677860 GCF_000695525.1 Brassica oleracea var. oleracea | reverse complement strand
AACAACAATACATAAAATAACAAAGATGGTGCTTAATTTGGTAAATGAGTGGGTGATCATAGTGCTTGATGAGTAGATGATCATAGTGCTTGAGTTGGTAAAGGAGTGGATGATCATAGTGCTTGAGTTTGGTAAAGAGGTGGATGATCATTTCAATGCTTATCTTATAACACTCAGGCATATAATTAAGTGTAAAATAAATTATCAAACTCGCTTTACATCTCATGCGTATACGTGAGTTCTTTTTTTTTGGTTATAAATTCAATCAATCCATCATTATCTCATTTTATGCATATGGTCAAGACATCAAAACCACAATCTCCCTTTTATTTGTTTTGTTATGTATGAGGATATAATATAAGATTAGCGGGCTAAGCAACGGCTTATTATCATCATTTGTTATTTTTTCAGACTAAGTTTATTTATACTAAACAATTATTGTTTACAAATATTTAATATAATTTTCATGATATTTAAAGTTAATATTATTTAATTTTTGAATATTAAATACGAGAAAGCCACTGGTGATTTTCTTTTGATAAAGACCACCCATTTTATCCACCTCTACATAAACGCAACACTACAAGAAAACATATTTTTTACGAGGGCAATATTCGTCGTAAATTCGTCGTAAAACCCGTTTACGACGACGAATTAACCTCGAAATACGTTTCGTTGTAAAACGTCCGTCGTAACGGAGATTTCGTCGTAAACGACTTGTTATGTTTACGACGAAAATAATTCATCGTAAAGCGCAGGGCAAGGTTTCGTCGTAAATGAGACGTAACATTTCGTGGTAAAATCCACGTAACCCTTTCGATGTAAAGCAGACGTAAATACTTTCGTTGTAAAGAACACGTAAACCTTTCGATGTAAAACTCTCGTAAATCTTTCGACGTTAATCATTCGTAAAAATTTACATGGAGTTTACATCGATTCTTATTATTAATATATATATTAAATTTATTTTTAATTTATTTAATATTCGGAATTTAAAATAATTTAAATTTTAAAACGAAATA
>NC_027750.1:5665912-5676657 GCF_000695525.1 Brassica oleracea var. oleracea | reverse complement strand
GACTCGTCTCTTACTCAACATTTTCTGCATAACCGGGTTTCCCACGGCCATCACGTCTAGCATAACCGGGTTTCCCACGAACCGAAGTATCTCGGGTACCCGAATGTAACCGAAATAGATTTATATACCTAAATATATTACTTATTTTTAGATTAAATATGTATTAAAAACATCCAAAATATATAAGATGCTTTAAAGTTGTCTAAAATACTTAAAAATATACATAAATAGTCAAAAGTAAATGTCTAAAATAGCTAAAATATATTCAAAACACCAAAATGCTTGAAATATCTATTGATTTTCTTTAAATCAAACCAATTTATATGTTAATTTTAGTATTTTGACATATATTATACAAATTTATATATAATATATTATTTTGACTTATTGATTTTGAGAAATTTTAAACATATAATGAATATTAAAATTTTAAAAATAATTTAAATGGGTTATCTGAACCCGAACCGAATCCGCAAAGATCCGAACCGAACCCGAATCAAAATTTAGAAATACCCGAATGGGGCTGAAATCTTTAAACCCGAAAACCCGAAGCCCGATTAGATCCAAACCAAACCCGAATGGATACCCGAACGCCCACCCCTAACACCACCAATACTACGAAATTAAAATATACACTAGATCTCGATGGGTGATTATTTCCATTTTTATACATCTAATTATTTATTTTATCTAGTTAACTATAATATTAACATATTACAAATTGTTTAATATAACATTTTAAAACACAACAATTTTATAGTTCACATACAATAACTTAATTTATATGTTTTGAATTTTCAGTGATAGCATATATTAAATCATGTGATATAAAATTCTAAATTGAAAAATCTTATTGATTAAGGATCAAAAATTTAATTGAAATTTATTATATTAAGTTAGTATCGTAAATTTAGTAAAATATAGTACATGAGATTTATAATTATAAAAATTAATTAGATATTTTAAAAGTTTGTTTTAGTTAAAATGAAATATATATTAATTTTCAAATAACAGGAAATTAACTAAAAAATTAAATTTTTTGTTTAAGTGAAAAATGAAATATACATTTATTTTAAACAAATACGAAATTGATTAAATATTTAAATGTTTTATTTTAATGAAAAATGAAATATATTTATATTGTAAAAAGGATATGAAAAGACTTTTTTCAGATACAATTTGAGAGAAAATATAGGAGTATCTATTTGATTTGTTTGTTAGGGAATATTCAACTAGCTTAGATATTTATTAAAAAAAATAATTTAAACAACTTTCTATGGGTGGTCCAAATTAAAAAAAAAATACACATGAATTAAGTCATAATTTCTGTTTTAATAGTATATATATTGAAACGTTAAAATAAATACCTTCAATTAATAATTGAAAAGAAGAAATAAAAATCATCATTCCAAAGAGACACACTAAATGCCCATAAAATTTTAATAGCTGAATAAATTACATCAACTATTCAGCTAAATATGTTTTACAGCAACGGAAGATAAACAAAAACAAATACAAATGCTAAACTATGTAAATAAAATGTAAAACTTTCTTCCCATTATCCTTGGGTTTCACTCTATTTAGATAAGTTAATGCTACTTTTAGTTAAAAGTAAATTAAATATTTTTAAAAAATTATACTATTAATTTATTTAATCTTTGTAAATAATAATACAATACAAAATAACTTCCTATTTTTTTAATAAAAAAGCGTTCAAAATAAAAGATACAAAATAACTTTATACCAAAATTATTACAAACTTTTTGGGTATAAAAAGGTCATAGCACATTAAGACACTTCTCACAGTGGCACCAGCTAAACACTGAAGCAGAAACAGAAAAAAAAAAAAAAAAAAAAAAAAAAAAAAAAAAGAAGCAAGAACGAGAGTACGAGAGAAGCATGTCTGTGAGCGCAATGCTATTATTGGTGGTTCTTGTGATTCTCATGGGATCCCATGACTCCACTCCTATCCCTGACGATCTCCAGAAGGTAGAGGAATCCTTTGTCCAGATCTTAGGGCAATCCAATCACGTTCTCTCCTTCGCTCGCTTCAATCACAAGTAAGTCCCATTCTCTACAACCGATGTATTAGCCGACGAGTTTTAGTTCATCTCTTTGATAAACAAACTGATAATTCGTTTTGGTATAGTTCGTTTTGGTGATTGAAGGTATGGGAAAAAGTATCAGCATGCGGAGGAGATAAAGCACCGTTTCTCGGTGTTCAAGGAGAATCTTGATTTAATCAGATCCACCAACAACAAAGGCTTATCTTACAAACTCGGTGTGAATAGTAAGTTTATCGTTATCATCATGAAGTTTTAATTCCGATCTCTTAATGGATTATTACCTTTTTTAATATTAAAATGTTAATAGTGATTTTGTCTTTTCTTTTGGTTTGGTTATTTTAATACTATAGGAAAAAATTTTCTCTCCTCCCGTAACTTTTTTATTAGACGATCGTTATTGCAGATCCTTAATAGGAATTTTTAGCTAAATGAATGATTTAATTAAATCAAAAATAATTATAATTATAGTTACTGATCCTTAGCAAAGGATTTTGGTGACCGATCTTTAGTGGGTTTTTGACACCACGTGTCAGCCAAACAAGATATATCATTTTTTTCTTTTTTCTCTCGTGCTCTCCGTCGTCTTCTCTCGTCTTCTCCGCCGTCTCTTCATGTCGTCGTCTCTTCTGGCAAGCAGGTATCTTCTCACAAGCAGGTCTATTCTCGCAAGCAGGTCCTCCTCCAATTCTCTGGTTTTTCTACCTATGAATCATCGAAAGTTTCCATTTTTTTTCTAGGATTTAACATTGTTGATTCAAATTAGAATATCTCCTTTCAGTAAGCTGTTTGTGTGTCTGAATTTGTTTGCAACATGATTGGAAAGTTTCAGTGCAGTTTGAAGTCGTATTTGTTGATTGATTATGGAGAATCAGCCTGACATCAACGTGAGGATGAGAGGCATATCCTTGTTGATTGGTTGATTGAGGTTAGTACAGAGACTACTCGGTTTGGTTTCTGGAAAATAGTTTAGTAATTAAACCATTGTTATGTGCAGGTGCATTACAAGTTTGAGCTCATGGAAGAGACGCTTTACCTCACAATCAACCTCATCGACATGTTTCTTGCGGTTACTCAACATGTCCCAAGGAAAAAGCTTCAACTTGTTGGTGTAACAGCTTTGTTGCTCGCTTGAAAATACGAAGAAGTCTCAGTCCCTGTTGTTGATGATCTCATCGTGATCTCTGACAAGGCTTACACGAGAAGAGAAGTTCTTGACATGGTAAAAAATCCTTCTTCACTAGATATCATAAACCATGGATGCTCTCTATAAATGTTTGTGTGATGGGTTTGCTTACTTGCAGGAGAAGTTAATGGTGAATACATTGCAATTCAACTTCTGTCTGCCAACTCCATATGTGTTCATGAGGAGGTTTCTCAAAGCTGCATAATATGGCAAGAAGGTTTGTATAATAACTTCTTTGACCATATCTTCTTACTTGGTAGGTATATAGAGAAGAATCAAATGTAGGTTTTTGTCAGTTGTGTGTGTTTTAGGTGAGCTTTTATCTTTCTTCATCATTGAGATTTGTTTAGTTGAGTATGAGATGCTTTAGTACGTTCCTTCTGAGTCCCTGGTGTTTTCCAAACCCGGTTCCAGGTTAGTGAAGTTCACTACTTGTCTCATTCATACAACAAAACGAAAGCTCCTCATCTTTGTTCCCCTTTGTGCAGACTGTTCCATTGGACTTAGATACTGAATCCTTCTACCTAACCAGGAAAGAAACAATAGAGTCACAGCTAGAGAAAGTTGCAAACATAATGGCTGAAGAAATGCTCATCATATCATAAACACACCGTGGATCATCATGTAGAGCAGTGGCATGGGAGCGGTTTTCGTTAGAGGAACTGAGAGCAACAGTGGCTTGTGTTGAAGGTAAGTGTGTAGCATTGATTAAGAACCCTCAATTAAGAAACTTCCATTGGACCATCCAAAGTGGGAGTTTCTTAACAAAATTTTTTTAAAGTTAAATTTATTATTAAAAATCATTAAGAACCCCACTAAGAGTTTTAGGGATAATCATGCTCTTATTCCACTGAAACTTTTCTTGTATAGTTGGATTTTTGTTTTCCTTTGATTCAATATTTTTCCAAGTTTGCAGAGTGTGTGAGTATGAGAGACTAGTTTGCATGAAAATTTACAATCAAATATCATTGTTCTGCTACTTCTAATTTTTGCTGTTGTGGATCAAGACTGTTCTTGTTCTTTGTGGGTGTGTCTTTACGTGATCCTTGTTTGATTTGATGGATAATGATCGGCCCATCTTATTCTCTTGAATCCAAACAGAATTTGCTGATATGACAAAAACAATACACGTGTCTACATTGTATTGGTAATTTCTTGACGGCCTTACCTCTCTCATCCATCTGTAAATCGAACTCTTGCGACCCAGGATGTTAAAATGGGCTTGTCCTACACATTTACGTCCAAGCCCGTTTAATTTTTGTGTCCATATAAAACCCGTTTACTTAACAATATTAAACGGGCTTCGTCGGGTTTGTCCGCCTATGTCCATTTAATAAATGGGTTTTATTAAAAATAACTAGACAGCCCATTCAGCCCATGTAGTTTTTTTTTCCCTGCTCCAAACTACGTCGTTTCTGGTGTTAACATCCCTAATCTCTGTTTGTCGTCGTTCTTCTCCTTCTCTGTGACTTGTGACTTGCCTCCCATCGAATACAACCCCGATGTACGTGGCTTCCAACCATTCAACGACAACTTTCGTCTCTGTTTCTACAACACAACCCCAAACGCTTACACACTCTCTCTCAGAATCGGAAACAGAGCTCAAGAGTCAACTCTCCGGTGGGTCTGGGAAGCAAACAGAGGCTCATCGGTCAAAGAAAACCCGACGTTGACTTTGGGTGAAGACGGAGCACTGAATTAGGAAGTCTCCTTGCCTCCTTTCATCTTGTGTCTTCTACTTCTTCTTCTTCACTCTCTCCACCTCGTGTCTTCCTTGTATCAAGGTTCGTTTCAAACTAATTTCGTAAGTGTTTTTTCAATTAATTTGTGGGTTTGTTTAAAAATGGATCATTGCTTTGTCTTTACATAGAGTTAGGGATGTTAGAGTTAGGGATGTTAACTACATGGTTAGGGCTCAACCCTCTTTTGTTTATTATAAACCTAGCCCTATTTTAACCCAGCCCTATTTTAACCCTATTATAATCAAGGGTTAGGGCTGGTACCACGGTTAACTCATTTAATCGAAAAAAATATTTCATTTATTTTTGTTCTTAAATTTTAAAGATAAAACTAGAAAAAATTAAGATATGATATGATTTTTTCCGCCAATTTGTTGAGCATCAAATCAAAAGTTTTCCTCCCAAAATCGCAAAATCGAGTTTTTGCTCCACAACTAACAATAAAGTTTTTCCGTCAAAAAACAAAAATTGTGTTTTTTCCGCCAAAACCTAATTTGAGTTTTTCCACCAAAACCACAAAATCAAGTTTTCCCGCCAAAACTGTAAAATTGCGTTTTCCCGCCGAAACAACAAAATCAACTTTTCCGCCGAAACCGCAAAATCTAGTTTTTCCCCTCAAAACCGCAAAATTGAGTTTTCCCGCCAAAACCGCAAAAAACCAAACCGCAAAGTTGTGTTTTTCCGCCAAAATCGCAAAGTCGTGTTTTCCCGCCAAAACCGTAAAACTGAGTTTCCCGCCAAAACCGTAAAATCGAGTTTTTCCGCCAAAACCACAAAATCGAGTTTTTCCGCCAAAACCGCAAAATCGATTTTGATTTTTTAAACCGTAAAAAACGAGTTTCCCGTCGAAACCGCAAAAATGAGTTTTCCTGCCAAAACCGTAAAATTGAAAATTTCCGCCAAAACTGCAAAATCGTTTTTCCCGCCAAAACGACAAAATTGAGTTTTCCCACCAAAAACGTAAAATTGAGTTTTCCCACCAAAACTGCAAAATCGATTTTCCCGTTAAAACCGTAAATTTGAGTTTTCCTGCCAAAACCGTACAATCGTGTTTTTCGGTAAAAATTGTGTTTTCCGTCACAATTATCTTATTACAAATGAGTTTGCAGGGTTAGGGCTAAACCTGTTAGGTTGAGTCCATATTAACATACCTACATAGAGTTAGGGACTTAGGGCTATGGGTTTTGTGTGGCTTCATTGGGTTGAGAAGGTTTGCTTGTTCTGATAAATTAACATTCTACGCTTAATGTATTAGTTTGGTTTGTTAGAAGTTCTAACTTAGAACCTACGGTTCTCTGATTGTAGCTGTGATTATGGTGTTGAATTATTCAATAGGATTTAAGTAGCTCTTCTTGTATTTGATGTTACATCTGATCACATCTTCCCTCTCAAGTTTCATTGCTTTATCATAGCTTAGCTGAAGAAATATGATTTGTGAACAGGTTTCACGAACATATGCTTTATCATATGCACCTGTTTTACATCAGTTTACTTAGTGTGAAGTGTAAACTTTATTTTTTAATTATGCTGTGACTTGTGATTTATAAACTTTGAATTTTTATTTGAAGCAAAACAATGTAAGGTTCTGGATTCATATTTTATTTGACAGGTATTTAACAGGTTTCATCAAAGAGAAATGATATGATACAAATAGGTCATGTTCATTTTTTTTAAGTAAACGAGCTTGAAACGGGTTTAGTGTTAAATGGGTTTCACATAAACGGGCTCTAAACGGGTCTGATTTAAACAGGCTTTAAATGGACATTTATTAAACGGGCTTGGACGTAAACGGACTTAGACGTAAATGGGCGGTTAAGCCCGTTTTAACATCCCTACTTGCGACCTCAACTCCTCCACAAATTAGGTTTCGAAATTTGTTTATCAATTCTCTCCCAAACCGCAAGTTACGATCAAGGTGAGTTTTGTGATCTATTCTTCGATTTATTGTTCCGTTCGATAGCGAGTTGTTCGCTGTTCTTTGAATTTGATTCGTAGTTAGAGTTCGTCGATTGTGGAATTCGATTTTAGAGTTATTATGTGATCATCTGCGTTGTTATCCTTGGATCGGAGATTAGTTTCTTGGTTGGATCTGTTTGATGTTTATACGTTCTGATTAATGATTGTTCTCGAAATTGATTGGGTTTTTTTTTTTGTGGCATCAATTGATTGGGGTTTTGATTACTGAACTTAATTTTTTTGAATTCAGGTACCAAATAATTTTATATGCAAACCAAATAATTAACTAATTAAAATTTTTAAAGATAATAACTAACTAAGATAATTATAAAATTACTAATATAATTAAAAGATAAATATCTTATGATTATCCTAAATCTACAATGCATCATAAAGTTGTTTTTAAAATTTAGAAAAAAGAAATGAAGGGTTCTTTTTTTTTAAACAACCCTTAGAAAAATAAGGTAGGAAGACAAAATTAGTAACAAAATAAAATAAAAAGGCTTATATACATGTTGGGATTCTTTTAATATAGGATGTAAAAACAAAAACTTAAAAAAATAAAAATTATTTTAACAATAAATAAATATGTTTTGGATCCTCTTCCTATTGGGCCCTAGGGCAAGACACCTAATGTTGTCCTTATCTCTCAGCCGTTGTTGGATTTTAAAAAACAGACTTCTTGTTTCAGAGATTGATCGAGATGGAGTTCTGTCCAACATGTGGGAACTTGCTGCGTTACGGTCAATCACAGTTCTTCTGCTCGACATGTCCTTACATCGCCCGCATAGAAAGACAGGTTTTTCTTAATTCTTACTTAAACTAATCAAAAACCACCCCTTTGTTTGTGGTAAAAGTCGTTTATCTCTCTCTGGGTGCTTTTTTGAACAGGTTGAGATCAAGAAGAAGCAATTGCTGGTTAAGAAATCCATTGACGCAGTTGTGAAGAAAGATGATATACCAAAAGGACCTGAAACTGAAGGTATTCTTTTCGCTTTTCGGTTAATGATCTGTTAGTATTCTTAATGTATCGTTGATTGGTTGACGATATAAAGAGCAAATCAATAAAAATTGGTAGTACACTTGAATTAGTGAGTCAAAAATACATCATTGATGACTTAGTTATGAAAGCGTTTATCTCAATTGTTTTGCTGGTTATACAGAATGAATCCCATTTATTTTTCATCTTCGATCTTCTTTGATTATAACCATTTATTTATTGGATTCTTTGTGTGTTTGTTTGTCAGCACCGTGTCCAAGATGCGGACACGACAAGGCATACTTCAAAACAATGCAGATTCGTTCAGCGGATGAGCCAGAATCGAGATTTTATAGATGCGTCAAGTGCGAGCAAACTTGGCGCGAGGAATGATCTCTTTATATTTTTCCTCCATCCGCAATAAAAGAAAGCCAATCTATCTAAACATTAAATTTGCTCTTTTGAGTTTTTTGTTTGTTTGTTGTCGTAACTTTAGCAATTTTCGATAGCTTTCAAAGTTATCTGCCTTTGTTTTGTTTAGAAATGTTTCTGTGTGATTTAAGCAGTTTTGATGTTCGTTTACAGTTTCTTATTAACCACAATGAAATATTCATCTGAATGGATTTTCTTTGTATTTGATTGCGAATCAAATCTTATGCAAAGTTTTGTTCGGACAAAATGATGACGTACATATCTTGTCTTGTTTGTTAACACTTTGACCTGCTGTTAAAACCTCTCAATCCCTGAAATTAAAAAAAAGAAGCTATTAAATCCACTAAAATGGCATGAACTCTAAGCCAACATGTGAAGCCTACCTCAAGTCTGGTGAAAAGCCCGCCAATATTCCACTCAATTATCTTACCGTCAATCGGCTCATTAAGCTGTTTGATCTGCCACATAACAACCTACCATTCATTAGAATTTTCTTGACAAATCAACCAAGAATAGTTCTTGAAATCAAGGAAGAAAAAGAGACCTGCCTCACTTGGTGCCAAACTATTCTCCTAAGTAACGTCTAAAAGAAAGCAAAGGCCTTCCACTCAACGTCCTCCCTAAAACCTCTGCAAAAATCATTGTCCCTATCTCCTCCACCACAGGCATGCCTTGCCTTGCAAACTCCACAACTTCAACTACATCTTCATCATCATCCTTAACAATCCCCACTTTACCATGAACCAAGGACTCTTCAGCACCGTACTTTAAATCACAGAGCAAGTAATCAAATTCTTTATCGTACAATGAAAGTTTCTCCGTAGTCAACCTATCTGCAACTATACTCACATCGAGTTTGTTCTCGTTACCAGAAACCACAGTTCCACAACACCAACACGAATTCATCTGGTTTGGGATCGTAATTCTCCATGGCGAGTCTTTAATTTTCAAGTTTATTTAACTTTTTTTGTAAAACTAAATATAAAAAATGTAATATTAAAATTTCTTATATTGTATATTTTATTATTTTAATTTCCAAGTTTATTTATTTAACTTTTTGTAAAACTAAATGTAAAAAATGTAATATTACCATTTTTATATTGTATCTTTTCTTATTTTAGTTTTCAAGTTTATTTATTTAACTTTTTTGTAAAACTAAATCTAAGTTTATTTATTTAGATATTTTAATATAAAATGGTAATATTACATTATGGACAGTTACAAAAAAATTAACTCTTTTTGTAAAAAAATGTAATATTACCATTTCTTATATTGTATATTTTTATTTTAATTTCCAAGTTTATTTATTAATTTTTTTTGTAAAAGTAAATGTAAAAAATGTAATATTACCATTTTTATATTGTATATTTTCTTATTTTAGTTTGTAAGTTTATTTATTTAACTTTTTTTTGTAAAACTAAATATAAGTTTATTTATTTAACTTTTTAATATAAAATGGTAATATTACATTATGGACAGTTAAAAAATTATTTAATTTTTTTGTAAACCAAATTTAGAAAATGTAATATTACCATTTCTTATATTATATATTTTCTTATTTTAATTTCCAAGTTTATTTATTTAACTCTTTTGTAAAACTAAATGTAAAAAATGTAATATTACCATTTTTATATTGTATATTTTATTATTTTAGTTTTCAAGTTTATTTATTCAACTCTTTTTGTAAAACTAAATCTAAGTTTATATATTTAAATTTTAATATAAAACAGTAATATTACATTTTGGAGAGCTACAAACAAAAATGTCATGCACTACAAGAAAACATAATCTTAACGAGGGCGGTTTTCCTCGCTAATTCGTCGTAAAAGAGGCTTTACGACGAATTAGCGAGGAAACGCGTTTGCTCGTTACACGTCTGTCGTAACACATATTTCCTCGCTAATTCGTCGTAACTTAGCGAGAAATATATTTCGTCGTAAAGACGAAGTAGGACGTTTCGTCGTAAAGACCACGTCAATATTCCACGTAAGGACGTCGCTATAATACCTCGAAAATAGTTCCTCGTAACCTACACGCAAATACCTTGAAAGAGTTTCCTCGTAAAATACACGTAACAACCACGAAATGATTTCCTCGTAAAATGGTCGTAAACTTTTCCTCGTTATTTCCTCGTAAATGATTCCTCGTAAAATACTCGTTAAATGTTTCTCGTCATTTCCTCGTAAGGTTTCCACGTAAAGAGGTCGTACATTGGCTACGAATTTACTTCGTTTTTATTATTTTACAGAATTTAAAAATATAATTAAAAAATAATTAAAATTATTTAATTTAATAATAAATTAAAATTCAAAATAAAAATAAATAAATATGAAAATATTTTATATATAAATAAGTTTTGAATTTATATAATACAACAACCAAAAAAAAAA
>NC_027750.1:5664290-5664584 GCF_000695525.1 Brassica oleracea var. oleracea | reverse complement strand
CCCAAAACCCCAACCCCGAACCCCAAAACCCGAAACCCCAAACCCGAAACCCGAAACCCAAATCCCCATCTTTAATTTTCTACTTCATATATTCCAAACCCCCATCTTTAATTTTCTACTTCATATATCCCTAGAACCCCAAACCCGAAACCTAAAACCCGAAACCCCAAACCCCAAACCCCAAACCTGAAACCCGAAACCTGAAACCCCAAACCCCAAATCCCATATTCCATATTTCATATATTCCAAACCCCCATCTTTAATTTTCTACTTCATATATTCCAAACCCCATAT
>NC_027750.1:5556809-5660734 GCF_000695525.1 Brassica oleracea var. oleracea | reverse complement strand
AACACCTATGAAGTTGGTGGATTCAAAAATTTCCTCGCTAAATACACGTAAACTATTCCCTCGTAAATACCACGCAAAATTTACGTCGTATTTACGAGGAAATAGTTTTTCCTCGTAAAATACTCGTAAAATTACATCCACTTTACGACGAAACAGTTTTGTCGTTACGTTACGAGGAAATAACGATGACTTTAGTTTTTCACGTAAGTTCGTCGTAAATTCGACGGAAATTTACGAGGATTGTTTTTCCTCGTTAATTTTCGTCGTTAAGCATGTGTTTTCTTGTAGTGATGTGACTTCTTTTGGAAGAAAGATTTTATGTTTAGGTGGACACTCCGTGGAACCTCAACTAATCTCTTTTTATTAGTATAATAAGAAAATATTTTTTACCTTGTATAGTTTCAAGGAGAATTTCAGCTTCACTGCTGTCAACCACAACTTTGGATGCATTCTTTTGGTGTTTGAAAATAATACATGGTAAAAGACTAATTAATAACTAACAAAATATTCTCTTTCGGTCTCTCTTTTTATCTCTTATATGCTGGGAACTAGTAGTAAATTATCACCCCTGGACGCATGTCACGTGTAGACCGCAACACCCACGTCACCACACATAGTTGTGTGTATACCTAATCCCCTATATATTAAAGGATAAACACTTTTAAAACTTACCTTAAAAGTTTATTGACAAAGAATGTGACGTAGTGACGTGGCTTGGCTTCACCAGAAGCTTTTATTTAGTAAAACGCTTAGGTGTCACGCAGAGAACGTTTCTCACCAAAACCGTGAATTTAATGCGTTCACACTAACATTCCTTTAAAAGAACTTCATCTCATCTATACTTTTCTCGACGAACACTTTATATCAATCCTCTCAATATAATCATAGCATCAATAAAGATTCCTTATTCCTCTATACGTTTTTGTTAAAAACGGTAACCTATCTGATCTATCGCCATTAGGTCGACAGATCCGTAGACGATGACAAAGCGATGAAACTTTAGTACGATGCCAAGTGTTAATGAAAGAACCCTTTTCTCCATACCTGCTTTCATGCATTTAGCAGATCACTCACGTTCTTGAGAACCTCCTCTCATTGTTGAAAGAGGACGTTGAAAATCTATTTCTAGATAAATGTGTCGTACTAGGTTTTATTACTGCTCGATGAGGTGATCTCTATTTCGAGGAGACTGAATCACTGTAAATCGTCTCGGCTTAGTGTATTAGTCTTCTCGAGCAAGCAATATAAGCATGCGAGTGTCACCACCTTCGCTGCCATGATAGCTCTGCATTAGACGACCTTGAAGATGAGAAGAAACTTCTAGGAACGAACCACCAGCAAATCTCATGTGTTGGTCGCATCTGGAACAACTTTTATAATTTAGAGAGTCAAATAACCCTCAATTTCTTTTATTATGCAATTATGTTTTCTGAATTTAAAGAAGCTATATTTTTTTTTATTTCACACAGTTATTGTTTTGCTTACAATATGTTATTGATCCACTTTTTTCGATTTTATTTGTTAAACCCCTAAGTTCATAACTAATACAATGTGATAGGCGAAATATAAAAAAATATTTTCCAAAGCTTCTTGTCAAACTTGCAAACACTATATATATTAAATTTTAATATTAGTGAACTCATCATAAAAAGTTTCTCGCTTCGTCTGATAACCATCATATATTTAGTTATATCTAACTATCGATTAAAATATACCTTATGTTATACATAATCATAGTATATAATTTTAACATTAATCTTATCTCATCTCGCGGATTACTATCCAGTTAAACACTAATAAGCTTTATCAAACCACGTCATGACAGCGACGTGCAAAAACCTCATGACGGCTAGGGGTTTTCATTAATCTTTCCACCAATTTGAGCGCTTTTGCGTGCGTTGTGATTGTGAAATTACTTAAAAAATCTCACATTTCACATTTCTGTAACCAATCAATGACGACACTAAAATGCAAAACCAATAATAAAAGAAAATATTTTATAATATACATTTTGCCAACAGGAAGCCAAAATACAAAGGGCAAATTAGTAAAACTAGGACCACAAAGCAAATGCGAAAGCCCTAGAGCTCGCAGCTATAAATTACAATGACTTGCTCCAGACCTAGGGCGCGTCCTCATTTACTTGTCTCACTCAGTTTCGTAGCCGCATCTCACTTTCTAACTTGCAGGTGAGAAAAGCTCTCTCTCTCGCTCTTTATGTTTATCATCATATGATTATCGTTTATGCTTTCGTTATCTAGATTTCTACTCGTAAGCCGTACTTAGACTGTGATTCATCGCTTGGTCAATTATAGATTCTCGTGTTTAAGATCTGATTCTTCACCCATCTGTTAGCGTTTACCTTTTTTTTTGCATATCGTCCTCTGGATTTCGAAACTGTGATGTTGTATTAGCTTATTTTGTTGTTACGAGTTATAATCATCGCTATCTGTTTCTATTGTTGTTCGTTCTGATGCGTTTCGGTGATTATATCACACGTTGATTTGAGATTTTTGAGTTAGATCTTCGATTTCGTAGTTATATTATCGTTGATAGCCATACTGATTTGTATCTATGTATCAGTAATAAGTTTGAGATTTGTTTTTCTCTTCTAATGGTTTAATTTGTTTTAATCTGACTTGCAGCTATGGGTAAAGAGAAGTTTCACATCAACATTGTGGTCATCGGCCATGTCGACTCTGGCAAATCAACCACCACTGGTCACTTGATCTACAAGCTCGGTGGTATTGACAAGCGTGTCATCGAGAGGTTCGAGAAGGAGGCTGCTGAGATGAACAAGAGGTCCTTCAAGTACGCGTGGGTGTTGGACAAACTTAAGGCCGAGCGTGAGCGTGGTATCACCATTGATATCGCTCTCTGGAAGTTCGAGACCACCAAGTACTACTGCACGGTCATTGACGCTCCTGGACATCGTGATTTCATCAAGAACATGATTACTGGTACCTCCCAGGCTGATTGTGCTGTTTTGATCATTGACTCTACCACTGGTGGTTTTGAGGCTGGTATCTCCAAGGATGGTCAGACCCGTGAGCATGCTCTTCTTGCTTTCACCCTTGGTGTCAAGCAAATGATTTGCTGCTGTAATAAGGTTAGATAACGTTTCATTGTTTGTCTCTGTTGCTATTGTGAACTTGTGATGTGATTCTAACATATGTTTTTTGTTCACTTTTGTTTGTTCCAGATGGATGCAACAACCCCCAAGTACTCCAAGGCTAGGTACGATGAGATCATCAAGGAGGTGTCTTCCTACTTGAAGAAGGTTGGGTACAACCCTGACAAAATCCCATTCGTCCCAATCTCTGGTTTCGAGGGTGACAACATGATTGAGAGGTCCACCAACCTTGACTGGTACAAGGGACCTACTCTCCTTGAGGCTCTTGACCAGATCAACGAGCCTAAGAGGCCCTCTGACAAGCCCCTCCGTCTCCCACTTCAGGATGTCTACAAGATCGGTGGTATTGGAACGGTGCCAGCGGGACGGGTTGAGACCGGTATGCTCAAGCCCGGTATGGTTGTGACCTTCGCTCCTTCAGGGTTGACCACTGAGGTTAAGTCCGTTGAGATGCACCACGAGTCTCTTGTGGAGGCGCTTCCAGGTGACAACGTCGGGTTCAATGTTAAGAATGTTGCCGTCAAGGATCTTAAGAGAGGGTATGTTGCATCCAACTCCAAGGATGACCCTGCCAAGGGTGCCGCCAACTTCACCTCCCAGGTCATCATCATGAACCACCCTGGTCAGATCGGTAACGGTTACGCCCCTGTTCTCGATTGCCACACATCCCATATTGCAGTCAAGTTCTCTGAGATCCTCACCAAGATTGACAGGCGATCTGGAAAAGAGATTGAAAAGGAGCCCAAGTTCTTGAAGAATGGTGATGCTGGTATGGTTAAAATGACTCCGACCAAGCCCATGGTTGTTGAGACTTTCTCTGAGTACCCACCATTGGGTCGTTTCGCTGTTAGGGACATGAGGCAGACGGTGGCTGTTGGTGTTATCAAGAGCGTTGACAAGAAGGACCCAACCGGTGCTAAGGTCACCAAGGCTGCAGTTAAGAAGGGAGCTAAATGATGAGACTTGCTCTCGTCTTTGGTTTTTCTTTTCATTACAAAAAACTTTGATGGCGTTTGAGCCTTTTTCTTATTTTCTGCGACTTTCTTTTACTTTGTTTGTGGATCTCTGAGACTATTGTGGTTTTCGATTATGCAAGCTTCTGGATAATTTTGCCTAATGCTTTAGTTTATGTTCTCTTGCTCGATATTACGTTTTGTTTCTTTGAGATCTGATAGTTAGTTAGTGATTTAGTGTTAGCATATCTTAAAGACAATCGGCCAAATACAAAGCCTTTAGAAGATAACTGAGATTAACCTATTACTCTGATCACAAGGTTAGAGCTAATGTAGCAGTAATCCAACAAAGAATCTCATAGCAAAAAACTAGAATAATAGGATAAGACTAAAAGAGGCAGCGTAAACAAGTTTTTGATCTGTAGTTTTACAAGAAACATGCATAGCTCAATGAGATCCAACGACAAAATATACGTGTAAACAACACTGAAAACAACCAGGAATGTTTTAAAGATTTTTGATCTGCAGTTTTACAAGAAACATGCATAGCTCAATGAGATCTAAACGAGTTTTTGTGTTTCTTTAAAACACTAGGCAGCTTTAGCTGTGTGAGAAGAAAAGCTCCATGACCCTAGATTTTGTAGTAAAGCAACTAGATCTCTAAAATCCTCACTCTGTCATCTCTTGAAGCCATAGCTCATGGAATCTCTCCACACCCATTTCTTCTCCACCATGGCTTGTGGACTCATCTGATCTCCTTCTCCTCTTCATCCCCTTCCTTCTCTTGTCATGATCTGCCATTCTTCAACATAGAGGGAGAGAGAGATACAAGTCAGAAAAAAAAACAGAGGAGATCTCAAGAGGGAGAAGAGAGAGGAACATAAGAAACATGTTTACTCTTTGGAGAGAGATAACTGCTGAGCGATCCCAGAGATGCAAAGAGGGAAGCCATAGTTGCCACTAAGAGTTGTTGTCAGCATTTTTCTCTCTGTAGATTCAGAATTTGTGATCTTTTTTTTTTATAAAGAAGGAAACCTAAAGAAGGAGAAGAAAAAGACAAGATCATGAAATGGAAAAGGATTAAGGATGGTATAGATTATATAGAAGTACTGTGTAGTTAATATCCACTTTACTGTTTGTAATACACGAGAGACTTTTTTTTCTTGTTGCTTGGCAATTGATATGTGGTAATAGAGTAGTAGAAGTAGGTATGGACCGTATCGTCTCTTCTTCTTCTTCTTCATAATTTAGTAAACGGTGAAAGTAAACACTGGCTTCACTTTACCTCATTTCTCCGCATTTGGATTCTTCTCTTTTACTCATTTGGATTCTGATAAAAGTATGACGAGGACAATAAGGCTTTTCAGTTTTTCTTTTTCAGTGAGAATAAATGCAGCACTCACCTGTTACATCATCAAAGTCTTCAACTTGTGTTTCTAACCTAACTTGTTCAATAAAGCAAAGCAGAGTCTTAAACACAGTTAGTGTTAGTTTTGTTATCACTGTCACCATTTATTACACAGTATTGTTAAAAAGAGCATTTGTTAAAAATAATGATTGAAATTGATCTTGCAATGGTTTGCAAAAACAAACTATATAAAAATAAATACTCTTTCATCAATTGCAAAAACAAACTATATTAAATAATAAATACTCTTTGATCAAAATTTATCACTAGATTAGTAAGATAACCTATATACGGGCTGTCTTACTATATGCTACTGAATTTTGTTTGGATTACATACAAGTGTCACACAAACGATACATACAATAGCTCAGCTTGTGCTACAAAGTAACACTCCAGGAGCTACTCACAGTACATAGTACCAACACTATACAAGGATTGGTTAACGATAAGTTAATACCCTTGAGACTTACAATACGACCTTGATGCGTGAAAACTTAACAAAAATTTCGCCACTTCATACTCCACATCTCATAACAAATGCAAAATCAAGAGCTCAAATTAACCGAAGAAACCTGCACACAAGTAACAAAATAAATGTAACAATACCCAAGGTAGTGCCAAATCATTGGAGATGACATTCACACGATGACCTCACTTGTGATAATTTGTCTTTTGATTGTAGCCACATAGAAAGCGGCAAACAAAAAGACAATTAAAGAGCAATGATAGTGATGGTATAAATTAAGTTCATTCTTCTTAGACCCTTTATGGTAAAAAAAAAATAAAAATATATATATATATGTATGTGTTGAATCTCAATATATAGCTCATAGAGTGATTACACATATATACAGAAACGTCATTTGAGTGTTCTTTGCTTCTTCTAAGGTTTCAAAACTGCACATATAGATTTGCTTCGCAGGAGAGATAGCGCCATCACATTTTCTAAGAGTTTAGCTGATGGTGATGACGGTATTTCTCCTACGTAGCTATCCTTATATGTGCATCTAAATGCAGAGAGATGCAATTCGAAGTTTAAAGGTATATCAGTTAAATACTCTTATTTTACCTTCCCGTCTAACAAATGATGCATACCATCTCAGACCATGTTTGGTTTTTTCTTCTTCTTCAATCTAAAGTCATCATCACTTTACTATTTTTTTCGTTGTACTTGCAAGAGATTAAAGCATGAAACTGGTCATTACATGACATGGTTTGAGCTTCTAGATCTTTTTACTATACTTGAAATGATAATCTGTTCCAAGACAGGTTTTCTCTCTTTGCTCGAAGATGTTTTGGTCTTTGTGAAGTTTTTTCATGGATGACAGGAACCAGGATGAGCTCTCAAAGATTAGCACATCCTCATCCTGAACATTTTAAGAAAAGCCTAGCAATTTATGAGTTGTGTTTGCAGAACTCACATGGTTTGACGCTAACCCACAAGAGAAAATGTATTTTCTTTGGTTTTTGTTTGTTTGCATTTGACAAGGGGCCTATGCAAATGGTTTTGACGAAAATGTTGACAAATCTATGGAATCTATCAACATCATGATCTCAATGTTAATTAGTATCCATTATATGCAAAAATAGATCAACTCAATGATAACATTAAAGCTCAAGAATCTTCACTAAGCAGAACAAGGAATATATTTCATATAGAAGAGTATTTATGTTTTTAGTAATATAATATTGGTATACAATGTAAGATCACATATGACATTCATTTTGCGAAACCATAATTGTCTGAACATTATAGTATGATCTTTTTACCAAAAAAAAAAGGTATGATCAACTGATACATATTTGTTTAAAATCTTTTTATTAGAGTTTGAGTATTGTTCAAAAATATGATTGTAGAAGTTTTAGATAAAGATGATTACCAAAAGAAGAAGAAGAAGTTTTATATACTAAATTTGATGTGAAATTATAGTTCTGCACTAAATAATATAACTTTTAGTGTTATGTTGAAGATGTTTTATGTGGAAATCACACTAAAATACAGTTTTGAAGTTGGGTTGGAAATGGCTTAAGCTTCTAAACAGAGCCGGACCTAGGCTTTTCAAGGCCACAAGCCCAAACAAAAAAATGGCTGGAAAAAAAGACTCAGTATTCGAACCGAGGTCTTCCCAAAATTCTCTAGTACACGATGACCACTAGACTATAGACAGTTTTGATAAGAAAGCGGCCGGTTAATTAATTAATGAAATAGCGGCCGGAAACATGGGCTTCTTTCGTTTGGGCCCGGGCCGGCTCTGCTTCTAAACTATTAAAATTAATCATAACTCAACTTATATTTCTTTCCCTTCAGTTTTGGTGTTACATATGCATATAGTTTAAGAAAAAAGATTTTGGTAACCAACAGCTGTTAAATTGATATCCATAAAAGAGGAGACTGACGATGATTATTCGCTGCATGTGGCGTTTAACAAAGGTTGCTTAGTGATTCGGCTACAGATTCTTATACCATTCTAAAATGTCATTGCATTTGATCCTTGTTGTGCTACTCCGAAACCCTTTACTCCTAACTCTCTAAATTTCACAAATCTCTTAAATACTACGGAAAGAGACGTCGAGGTACTCACGGGAGAGTTGCATACATCACAAAATCAATTAGAACATCATCTTGAATTGATAATGAATAAGTGTGTTGCTGGAACTGCTAAGACACGGTATGTGTAGTCCAAACTTGGTGGTAGAGATGGTATAAACACATTAAACCGTGGCCTGATGGCACCATTCATTTCATATGCATGAATCTCACTCAGAGTTGACTATTAATCTCGCACAAAAAGTCGTTGCGCCACTCTCCGCAAAGTTTACTTCATCAACTTGTTGACCGGAACAGCTACATGTGCCACCGTAATAGTCTTGTTTTTCCCAAGCTTCCAAAACTTCAAATACCTATATGTATGCTTTTGTCATCTAAAGCTTGTTTCCATGTATTCTTTTTGAATTATTCATGTACTTCGTTGATTTGAATGTTTATTTCTGTAAAAAAATGTTTATTTAGGTAAAACACAAATTTTCCATCAGAAATGTAATCTCAGTTGACTAATGCCAATGGGTTAATCTATTCGTAAGTAAACATGTTTTATTCAAAGTTAAGCGGTTTTACACGGATCATCAAGATTCAAGAAACAAGAAACCAAAAAAGAACACAAGTAAAAAGAAACAAGAGAGACCATAGGGAAGAAGAGATCCGGATCCGGATCTAAGCTTTGGATCCGGACTTGTGGAGGTAGAGTTTTCCGAAGACGTGAAGAGCGGTGACAAAGCCGATGAAGCAGAGACTCATGATGAGGACGACGGTAGGTGAAATCTTCAGTCCAGGAGCTTCGTCTGTGTAGAATCTCAGCATGTTGCTCGATCCTGATCCAGCGACGGATCCGCCCCCTGATGACGCGCTCCCACCGCCACCGAGCCTGCGACGACGCATGCCCGCCGTAGCGGCGGCGGATCCACGGGGAGCGGCCAGACCGGGCCTGGCGGTTGAGGAAGCGGTGGAGGTTGATTGTTGGGACTGGGAAGAGCCTCTCGCCATTGTTGTGTTGTACGGAAAGGGGGAAAGGGGGAGGTGAAGGAAGATGATAAAGGAGGGTGGTGAAGGAAAGGTAGAATGGTAAATAAAGTCAAATCTGGGGGTACTATTAGGTGTGTAGAATGATCAGGAAGAGACGTGGAGTCGTAGTAGAGACTACAAAGAGAGAGAGAGATACAACGAGTCAACTGCTTTGGTTGGGCGTTACTTTCGGTAAGATGAATGTTGTACGATAAATAGTATTTTGGGTAAAGCTTCTACACAAATAATTTATACTACAGTTTATGAAAAAAACATGGATGAATTATGATGAATATTTTGGTCCTGATGGAAGGGTTTTGTTTGTGAAATTTAAGATTTTCTCGGATTTGTTGTACTGTATCTAAGCCCGAATCATAGGGGGGGGCTTATGGTTTTGTAATTTCCATTAGAGAAGATATTGCTAAAAATATGGTGGGAATTGTGTATTTACAACACTCTTTTGTAGGGGTAGGCATTATAGCCAATACCCGAACCCGACTCGAAGTAAGCGATTCGGTTCGGGTTAGGATAGTGACAAATACCCGATCGGTTATCATCTTCACCAATTCCGGATAACCGAATCCAATCGGGTATTACCCGATAACCGAAACCACCCGAACATACCCGAAATTATAAAAGCCTAAGCCCGTTTTTATCCCCTTTCCCAAAATCTATCTAGCCGTTTAGAGTTTCCGACATTTGCGATTCCCAGCTTCCCTCAACCCGTTGATTTCCTTTGATCACTCATATTTTCTTTCTTTAATCATCAAAACTGGAAACCCAATATACTCTTCCCTCTTCGACATCTCACTCCGCGATGTCGAGAAGGCAATCACACGTAATTTCCAAAAAAAAAATCCTGTTTGATAAAGTTTGTTTGATTGAATGTGTTTGATTTCTTAAGTTATATTATGTTTGTATGATGATTAAAAGTTAAAGTTAGTGACATTGGATGGTAAAGAAGTTGAAGTTAGTGTTAGAGAGATTCAGTTTCGATGTTAAACAAGTTAAAGTGTGGAAGATTGAGTTTCATGTTTTGATAATCATCACGTTATGATAATCATCATGTTGATTTACTTGTGATATCGATGAGCAGAGAAGTTAATCTGATTCTTTTTTTAGGTACCAACTAAAAAAGAAATTTTTTTTTTGTAAGACAAATCGGATATCTGGTATACCTGAAGATATCCGAACCCGATCTATAAATATCTGAACCCGACTCGAAATCTAAAAATATCCGAACGGATATTAGACCATGATTATCGCTATAACCGTAGTGCACGGTTTCTTAGGCTAAATTTTTATTTTTTATTTTATTTTATTTTTGTCTGATTAAAAAAAATAAATTAAAAAGCGCACCAATCATGGACCGCCACGTGTATATGGAGTCCGCGAACAGTGCAAAAAACAGACCAAAGTCGATCTTTATTTCATACTTTATGTGACCGGATTTTAATGGTTTTGTGGGATCCACACACTAATTTTTCTTTAGAAACCACCTAAACTACCGCGATAATCCTGCTCTTATACCCTTTTACCGAAATACCTGAAAATCCGAAATACTTGACCCGAACCCGAACGGATATCCGAATGCCCGCCCCTACTCTTTTGACAGGGAAAACGGAGTCCGACTACATGCTAAATGTATTGTTTTTGTTGTTGTTGTCGTTTTCTTTTATACTATTTTTATGGACCATTTTCTTAAAAAGTTCAAAAGAGCAATAACAATGTTACGCATTCCCTAAACTATATTTGCGAAGTGATTTTGCTACATGTCCTTTCTATAATCAATTTCACAAAATAAATATGACATGACTACTGAAATTGATGACATGACTTCCGGAAAAATATGACATGGATAATTTCATTTAATGTTGATTTATATTTTTGGCAAACTTATTAGAATATGGTAATAATTCATATATTACATTTAATATTGATATTTCTTTTTGGTAAACTTTTTTAAAATATGGTAATAGCTCATACATCATCTATAAAATAAATATATTCATATGTTACATTTCAAATTTCGAAATATTATTATTTTGTATACTTATACAATTTGTATTATTAAAGCTTTCAAAAATTTCTACAATTTTTTTAAAATTTAAATATCTAATCGTAAGATCATTAGTCTTATATATCTACAAATTTTATAAATATTGTCTAGCTTGAATATTTGATAATTATACATTTTTATATTAGTTTTATAGAAATTGATTTAATATATATCAAATATATATTAAATATTAGTAAGAAAATAGTAAAATCTATAATATTTAATAAAATTTATTTTTAAATATAAATTAATTTTTTTTAAAAAAATTACAGAGTAAATCTAAATTGTAACGGCTCAAACATCAAATCGAAACAATATAATGAAATAGTGTAAGAGGATGAATAAAGCAAACACCACATGGCTTTCCTCGCTTTGGAAGCATCGCCTTCGCTTGCATCATTATTGTCGGCGTTCTAGCCTAAACGCCATGAGGGCCCCCACAAACACCACTGCATGTTATTCTCCACTGTCATGAAGTTTCATCCCTATCAAGATCGTGTATAAGTGCAGGGTGAGACTCATTCCTCTATCTATCACCTAAACTTATTCCTCTTTATTCGCCAATAGATAGATTGACTCACGCATTCATCTTGCAAGAGGCTTTGCTTATGTAGTTTGCATGAAAGCCCTACCAAGAAAAATAACAAAATTATTATTTATGTGAGAAGAAAACTAAGCAAACAAAAAAGAAAAAATCTCTGATGTACAAAGAGACAAAACTAAAGCAAAGTACAAATAATGACTGAATTCCAAGCTAGACCGGAAAATACAACCGTCGATAACGGGAGTTAAGATCCACCGTTATCAAAATATATTACAACCAAAAAATGAGGTGATTCTCTTTCTGAAGTGTTGAAGAGAGTGATTCTCTTCTGCGTAGTTTTTATACTATAATTTTGTCTAAACAGTTAACTCTTTGAAAGATTTTAAGGATATAGTTTGTATACTATAATTTTCTAATCAACGATATTTTTTAGTGTGTATCAGCTGTTCGCTTCAGTTGGATAAATAATGGAATTTGCGGTTTGTTTAAACGGATGGATAACAAATATATGCAATTAAAAATAAATATATCATTTCTTTTTCCCACATTGCTGGGTTGGAATCCTAATATATATATCATTAGTAACACTTGCAAAACTGAGTACAAACATTTTCATAACCAGCAACAAACAACAAAGACTAGTGGAAATATGGGTTTCTTGTATAACGAGTGCCTTAAAAAACCAAGCGGTCAGTTTCGGCGGCTACGCTCTTGACGGCTGTGGTGAGTTCATGCCCAAGTCCACCACCATCCTCACAGACCCTCCGTCCCTTAGTTGCGATGCATGTGGCTGCCACCGCAACTTCCACCGCCGTGACCCTTCCAACGTCTTCAGTCACCGTACCAACTCACCGCCCCCTCCACCACCGCTGTAGCCAGCTGCATCCACGCAGCACTTGCTTCTCTCTCTCAGCAGCTCAGGTTTCTCCGGACCCTCGGATCAAGACATGGGTAAAATCAGTACGGACGTGGATAGGAAACGTAAGAGGACAAAATTCACGGTGAAGCAGAAGGTGATGATGAGAGCTTTCGCAGAGAGAGCTGGTTGGAAGATCAACGGCTGTGATGATAAGTACGTAAGAGAGTTTTGTAGCGAGGTGGGAGTAGAGAGAGAAGTTCTGAAGGTTTGGATTCACAACAATAACGGGAGGAATAGAAACACAACGTCCTCTATGTTTCAAAAGTTGTAGATCTCTTTCATGTTGATAATGCGTTTTGTCTTCTTGAAAAAAATAAATATATAAAGCAAAATAAGGTATACCATCTTAGTTCCTAGAATAATTTTCTTTTCAATTGATCATGAAGCTTCAGTGCTTAGTATTTTTTTGGAAAATCTTACAAAACCTACATACATCCAACAATTAAGATTAGAAAAATTACAATCTTATTCGTTTTACTATGTGTTCTTTGGTGAAACAATGCTGTTAAATAATTCATGAATGGGTGAATGATTAACTATGCTGACTTGCGACCCTTCCTAACGGGATGGAAGTTAGCAATGCTAAATATAACCTTTTTTTTAAATGAAATTTCAAATTTATTGATCTATCAATCAAAAAATTATTTACAAGTCAATCAGTTTATGATGAGCACTATAAATATAATTGCTTCCTTAACATCCAGAACAACCATGCACGGATATGGTCGGATGGTATGTCGGGCTCAGAAAAGAGCTAAGCGCTCCGGGTTCAAATCATACCCACTTACATTAGTTGGCCTTCGGATACCTTAGGATTATAAAAAAAATATATCAAAAACTCGTTGTCTGAACACCTTTTGGAATAGTAGTAGTTCAAGAAGTGATCCATTCTTGATGATTCTATATAACGAATCTCCTGAACTTTAAAGGCAAGTAGATATAAACTAAGAAAGAAATATACGTGAATATCTCGATCCACGCAACCGCGCAAATTTTTGTTTTCATTTATTTTTATATAAATATTTTGTTTTCAATTCTAAATAGGTATATATTATAATATATATGTGTCTATCAATTTAAAAAAAAATAAGTTTACTGTATATTTTTTCATTGAATAGATTGTTTCAAACTTTCACATGTATTTGTATCTTCTTCTATATATATATTTTCGGATTATTATTTCATTATTAAAATCATAACTATATATATAAAGATTAGTAAAATATTGTTGTATTGTCATATTCAAAGATATTGTAACATTTCACAAATTTAGAAAGTCTTTAAAAAATTAAACTTTTCACTTCATAGATTTATATTATCGAGTAAATAATTAAACATTTAGCTTTTGTTTAATTTTAAAATAAACTATATAGTTTAAAATTTGTTTTCATTGGTTTAAGGTAGTATAGATTAATCATTGTTAGATAATATGATTTTTGTTATTTAAAAAAAATATTTATAATTTTAAAAGTTAACATCGACAAATATTTAAATAATTAACATATGAAAATATAGTATTACAACATTCAATTATATCTATTTAATTTATACTATATATAAATCTAATAGATCATCTATTGTTTAAATCCAATTATTGATAGCCCAATAAAAAATTTGTAGGCCCAAAATTTAAATAATAAGATTATAGATTAAATGTAACATGATTTTCTAGTAATATGTCCATTAGGTTCATTTTTTTTAAAAAACACACATGAATCAATGTTGTGACTTCTGTTTTAATATATAAGATTGTTCATGTGGACAACACTTGCAAACTCTATTATTGTTCTCTTATATTACATTTTTCCAGTTAAGGATGAAAATTGGTTAACAGCCTCACATTTCATCCAAATTAAGGATTATGCAGATGTTTTCGATAAAATATATAGTTTTTGTTAATTAAGCCGTACTTATTCACGCACAACTTGGAAGCAATTGATAGTTTTTAATATTCCTTCTCATCTCCATGTTGGTGTGATATTTAAACAAATGATTCATTGGTGGAGTTGTCGTCACCAATATGACGGTTAAAGTTTTGATTCCGAATTATAACGAGATTCTTTTGCTACAAAAGTAATTCGATTGACTGATTTTTTGGGTTAGATTTGTTTTCATTGTATAATACATGATATGATCAAATTTAGACATTGGCGTTTATACACAATAATGGTACATGAATATGTGCAACCAATAACCGAAACAAAAGTCTAGACCTAGTTTTCTGTTGTTGCGTTTTTATACTTTAGGAATCATATTGATAACTTAGAAAATATATTTATTTAGAAAATAATTTAGAAAATATTTATCATCCTCTTATTAGTTCATTTGATTCTCTCATGTTTTCTCTTATTTCTTCTTTTTCATTGGCTGCTCCTTCCAGGCCACCATGGAATCACTGCTCCCCTCCCCGCATTCAGAATCAGCCGCTTTCTCTATTCCATCCACATCATTCCTGTCATTGATGCTTTGATGCCCTCCCCAACTTTTTGCTGAGAGGCAAGAGACTCTCCGTTCACTGGCGGATCCAGACCAACTATTAGACGGGGGCACATTAATAAGTATATTCAATAATATAAATATAATAAATAAATATATAATAAAATATTAATTATAAATTTAATCATTTATAAACTGTAACAAATAATAAACATATTTTTTAATCCACGATATCTCTTACAAAATAGTTTTCATTTTGCTAAATACAAATGTTATTATGCACAAGAATATATTGTTGCAGAAAAAAATAATTAAAATATATAGAAAAGTTGTCTTCAAGTTTTATATATATATAACAATATGATACACGTAACTTGTTATGGTCCTTATATTATAAAGAAATGAACTGTAGAATATTAAATTAAAATGATTGAATTATTTTTATTATTTGAATATCAATTAGTTTTATTTGTTTGTTAGCGGCAATTGTGAATGTCTACAATTAAAATAGTAGGCTTAATATATGCTTCAGAAAATATTGAAATCTAAGATGATAATATTAAAAAAGACAAATAAACAAAACAAAAAATATGTTAACAAGGAAAAGGAATTGTTGACAAAAAAAAAGGAATTATATTAATAATAAAACAAAAATGGAAAGCTTTTAATACCAATTAAGAATGATACTGATACGGTAAAAATGGAAGTGTCAGAAAACCATTAATTGTATAGAAAAATAGTAAAAACAAACAAAAAGAAAACAGACACTATGAGTTTTGAACTCAGTACGGCTGGGCTTAAGCGGGGGCATCTTTACCAATTTCTCTATAAAATCCAAACGTCTCTTAGGGAGTGATTGTTAGTTGATACAGGTGATATCCACAGCCCTATTTATTTCTAAAGCACAAAATTCAGAGTAATCTAGCTTTAAATTTTTTTTTGAAACCACAGCTCTTGAAATAACCTACAGCTGTACAAGTGTTCTGCAGAGCCAAATATCTAAAACAATTTTTTAGTGCTTTCCATAAAATTCTACAGCAATAAAATCTAAAGTCACAGCAAAAAGTTTACATATTTTTTTCTACAGCAAAAATTTTAAAGCAACAGCCATTACCAATCAGATTCTTAATAACCAAATGTTTTCTATAAAGTAGTTGGGGTCACGTGCCCCCGTTGCTATCACTGTAGATCCGCCCCTGTCTCCATTATGAGGAATCAAGTCAACAGTTGCAAGTTGATGTTTCCTCAAAAAATCGATAATAGGACACAAAAAAAATTCTTCTGTTTTTAAAGATCAATTTATAATTTTTTTACACATATTAAAAGTAAATATTTTAAACTCAATAATAAATATATATATATATAAAAAAAAAAACTGAACTAAAGAATTTTTTATCACTATCAACCAATAGCAATTCAAAATGTAAATAATTTTGATATATGAAATTCATTACTATTAATATATATATATATTTGTAAAATCTAAAATTTTAATTTTAAGAAACAACAGAAAAATGTTTAAAAATTTTCAAGAAACAAAATCAGAGGGAGTATTCATTATTTCCATTTTCCCCTTACAGATTTTACGCACCTAGACAATATTCAGCTATAGTCTATGCCATATCAGTCATCTACGAAAGGGTGTGCTCGAGACCAATCTTTAATAAACTGGCATTATCATCTGCCGCTACCATTTGATAAAAGTTTTTTTTTTGTTAAAATTTGGTGCACCATTTGATAAAAGTTGGTGGCATTTTTGTAAGAATCCCTTAAAGCAGCCGTATTTCAATTGAAAAAATGTGAAGATATGATCAAAAGGCAAAAAAAAATCTAAGAGATAAACAAAAATAAAATTCACTCTCACAAAAATGAAACAAAATAAAAACCAAATATGGTTAATCAAACGTAGTTTCCATGAAAAACAACAGAGAAATAATACTTCAAAATCACAAGGAAGAAAAATGCATGAGTAATAATAGAACAACATATCATCACAAATAAAACCATGCAAGCGATATACTAATGACGCAAAACGACACGGCATTACGAACAGAACCAACTTCACGCAAAGCAAACGAAGCGTCCGCCGGAGAATCATCATCGGGACTATCACCATCATCTTTCTTCTTCTTCGACTTTGATACCGTCGGAGCTGGAGCCGGCGCAGGGGGACGAGGGTCGAAAACTTGTTGAGGAAGCAAAACCTTATCAACCTGATAAACAGCTAGCTGTCCATCGCTGTAGACATTTCCGGAGACGGTGGTGTTGGTTACACCGGAGGTGATATTTACGGTATTGCCACTGGTCGTGATGTTGAGAGGGAAATGTCCCTCGGCGGAGTCACCGGCCTGAGTCCGGAGAGGGTTACTGATGGTTTGGAAGTTTGAGGAAGAGACATAACTTGGTACGACATGAAACTGAATTAGCTCCACTTGTTGCTCGTCCGATAAGGAGTTTAGGGTTCCGGCTTTGAGACTTGAGAAGGAGGAGTCGCTCGGTGCGAAGATGGTGATTCCGTTGTCGGAGTTGTTGAGCTGGCCGTAGAGTTGGTTAGCAACGCCGGTTGATTTGAGTAGTCGGATGAAGACTGTGAACTGGCCTGCTTTTTCGAGGATTTTGGTGACGTTTGTGGGTCCTGGTGGAGCTGGAGCGGCGGCTGGCTGAGAATGGGTGCCGGGAGTGGCTGTGAGGAGGAGGAGGACGGTGGAGAGGAGGAGGAGGAAGGGAGAATGCTCCATGGTGGTGGATCTGTGTGCGTGTGTGTGTTGATGTTTTTTGTTTGGGTGAGATACAAGTTTATAGGAAGTAGTAATTAAAGGTTATAATAAAATGGGGAGATTAATTGGTTAAGAGGTCAACATTTTTACAACTAAGTTGATTGTTAATTAGGAAGCAATGATGATTTGATTTATTTTTTGTTTGGTGTGTAAAATTTCCATCACATCTTGTCAGATGAACTGTGTTTTACCTCTTGGAAAAATTATGTGATAACTATATAGGGCCATATGCCGTCGATAACAAAAGAAGAATATAATTGTTTTTGGATTTAGAGTAATGATTTCTTAGGAGTAAATTATGAAAGCATTTTACTTAATTATTAGATGCTTATCGGAAGCCATGCATGTAGAGATATGTTAAAATAAATGAAATTTGCTTCAAAATCAAATTTATGTGCGTCTGCATAGACAATGCATTAAATTATTAATTGAAAGCATATCATATGCATTGGTTTTAAATTTTAGTTCTTCTAGTAAAAAATAATAATAATTTAGGGAGATTCTAAATTTAGCACAAATTTGGTATCATTTCAAATTTATCTATAAAAATAACTATTTCGTAAGTATTTTAATTTTGTGATGATAAAAAAACATTAAACTAACTCTCCTAAATCATTTATATAAGCTTATAAACTCAGTCTCTAGATACTAAATGCTAAACAATAATCACTGCACATTAAACCCAAGTATTAAACTTTTTGACTGAAAGTATTTTTAAAAAATGGTATACAATTTATGGTATATTCAAGCAATTTCTCAAGAGTATATTAGAGAGTTCAAAACAACAATATTAGTTATTACGGTGGTGATAATGAACGTATCTAGTATTTACACACAGACTGTATTTATGTGTGTCTGCATAGACAAAATGGAAATCATTACTTTGTTTGTAATTATCAAAATCTCTGTATGAAAAGGTGGGAGGAATAATGGAGGGTGTGGTATATGATAATGGAAGGAGCAACTTGCAACTTTGCTTGAAAATTAAGAAAAAGCAAACAGATCAATTGATTTGTGGTGGGCTCTCTTCAATTTTAAGCATATTTTACATTTAAGACTTAAGCTTTTATTTATTTGGTTTATAGTAATGTTGACAGTGTATCACATTCACTTTACAGGATTTTACTTAATTCATATAAAAAGCTTTAGACCATTCTATAACCGATCCAGTGTTTTTTTCCCCAAGACATTCTACACTCAAATCAATAAATTGTTCGAACATATTTTCACTTTTCTGTGACCATATATAATTGAACTCGAATAAAAAATAGAGAAAAAGACAAAAATAGCACTAAATCAAGTTTTTGTTCCCAAACTAGCATTCAAGGTCAAAAGTCACAAAAATAGCACTTAATGTTTTATCAAAAGTCACAGACTTAGGGTTTAGAGTTAAAAGGTGGAGTTTAGGATTTAGGGTTTAGGGTTTAGAGTTTAGGGTTTAGGGTTTAGGGTTTAGAGTTTAGAGTTTAGGGTTTTGAGTTGAGAAATGAGGTTTTGGGGATAAGATTTCAAATTTTGAAAAATAAAAAAATTAAAATTTTCAAAGGATAAATTTAGAAATGTGCTATTTTGGTCATTTTAGTTTTTGAGTGCTATTTTTGTGATATAAACTTAGAAATGTGCTATTTTGGAGATTTGCCCTAAAAAGTAATGCAAATGTATATAAGTTTGTAATTTGTGAAGGTGGGTGCGAAAATGTTTTGCAAGAGAAAGTGGAGCCTAACTGAAACAACGTTGTCATCCTACTACGATGTTTATGCATTTATCAGATTTGATTTTGATTGGCATTTTCTCATCTGCTTCATTAATATATAACTAAATAATCTCATGTATATAATTTCAACGATGATCAATTATTTCTTATATTTGTAGTTCTAGACTCATAAGATGCAACAAAAAAAAAAGTTTTAGACTGCCTGTATTGCCATTTCTATTTCTTTCATTTTCAAAATAGAAAGTTTTATGGCGGTACATGTTTCTTGCAACCGGACTTGCGTTGTTTTCAAAATACAAGGAAAACAATCCTACAGCTAGCCAAGGAAAACAATGTCAAACTCAAATACATTAGTCTACACACAAAACTTATACTTATTATATAAACGTATTCATTCGTATTCAAAACACAACAAAGCAACAAGGAAAAACAGAAATCAAGGGTTTGATTCTGGCGCAAGAAACGTCTTACGTTTCTTAAACCGTCAAAAACATCACAAACGAGCTAATTATCATCTTCTTAGCCCTTATTACATTACTTTTTATGAATATAAAACATTTCAGAAATAAAACAATTACAAATACAAAATTTTAATTAATTTATTTTAACATAATAGAAGTTCCCATCCCTCTTCTTCTCATTAGATATCAGCAGAGAGTGGTTTTTCTTGAGGCTTAAACCTGCAAAGTCTGCAAGTCGGCGAGAACAGAGAAGGCGTTTGGTATTTGTCTTCTCCACCCACCACAGGCATTGGCACTCCAACCTTGGCGGAGCTAACGTAATCAGGACGGTAGGTTTTCCCCAAAACGCCCTCCACGAGCTCACTTAGGTCCAAGAACTTGAACTGAGTCTCAAGATGGGCAAAAGCGTCATCTTGAGGCAACTGGTAGTTGTGAACTCTGTTCTCTTCTTTTCCTATAGGTCTTACTCTGATGTCCATCTGAACAAGACCAGAGACAAGTACTCTCACGCTGTTTCTCTCGTCGGTTCTTTCGATGACAATCTCTCTTTGTCCCGAAGTTTTCCTCCACTCGGTTTGTTCGTCTTCAGGTAGTGTGATGAGTTCTTCGTTGAATCTAAGGGTAAATGCGTCAGAGTTTTCATCCCATTGAGTCACTCTATTGGCTGTGATCACGAGGTTGTGGTTTTCGAACATGACATTTAGGGCTTGAACCCATGTGAAGTCTCTGGTTCTTCCAGCGGGTCTTGTACCGATGAAGTGAGTGTTGATCTGGAGATTGTTGTCTGAAACTATCGCAAAGTTTCCTCCTTTAGATCCATGGAAATAGAACATCCTACCGTCCCCTCCGACAAATCTAGGATCGTAGCATAGAGAACCGTAGCCGTTGCAGTTCGTTTTTCTCCCTGTAAAGACAAGTTACGTGTTTAATAAGTTAACATTTCCTTGTGTGACAAGTAACCAATCTACAACGAGATTACTTGTGACAGAAGCAAAACTGAATCTATAACAAAGACTGATTGTATAGAATGTACTTACATTTGCATGTAGCTTCGCATTTGCTAGTGCAGTCAATGAAGCAACCTTTGGTGTTTCTGTTCTTCGTGGGCTTCCTCTTGGGACATTCACCGGGACAAACAAGAGTTTTGTAATAACATGCACCCTTAGCCTGGCACATGGCTTGCTCTTGTCCTGTAGGCAACGGTGAAAGCACCCTGTATCTAGCAGCCGCTTCACTCTGCTCCTTGTCTCTCTTCTCCTTTTCCTTCCTCTCTTTTTCTTTCTTCTCCTTTTCCTTCCTTTCCTTGTCCTTCTTTTCCCTTTCCTCTTTCTCTTTCTTGTCCTTCTCCTTCTTGGCCTTCTTTTCCTTCTCGTCCTTCTCCTTCTTGTCCTTCTTCTCCTTTTCCTTGTCCTTTGAACCGTTACCGTTGCCTTTGCCTTTGCCAGCATCTCCTCCTTTAGCCTTCTCTACTTGTCCCTGGCCGTTATTACCGTTGCCTTTGCCGCCATCGCTCGCAGCAATGACAATATCGGTCAAGAGAAGCAATGCGAAGAGAGCTACAAGCACATATGCCTTTCTGTGCTCCATCTCTCAAGATCAATTCTTCTTATTTGCCTTCTTTTAGATTCTTTAGTTTCTCAAGATGTTTCTTGTGTTTTTGGTGTGGAATGTTATTGGAGAAGGAGGGATTTTATAGAGTGAAGAAAGAATTAAATTGACTTATTAAAACCTCATATGGTTATATCTTAAGAAAAAAGATGACTCTTTGAGTTTATCTCAAGTCAAAAAGCTTTCTTGATGAAGCTTCAATGTCAAAACTATTAGCTACATGCCTATAAGAGTTACTTAATTTTATCAAAAGTCAAAACCGTACGTATATCATTTCACATTCTTTTTAACCCATTTTTAAGCTATATGATCAAAACCTATTTCAAATTACTTCATTTTTCCCAATGAAAACATATAAAGGAACAATTATTATAATTCCAATCCAAATTTTATTCTTATTTTGTTCTCCTTCTAGTTTTTTTTTTGTATCAAAAACCCAAAATTTTCACAGTTTTTTAGTCAGAGTAATTTGCCAATATTATGAAATCATAATGTACAGGAATCCAAATATTTGTCTAGAAACTTTTGTGGGAAAAGAATCTATCTGTCTGGTCTTGATACCTTTATGTGCAAGGAACGACCTAGCTAGAACGTGAAGATGCCTTAAATGAAGAAGAAAGCCCTCATGTCTGTAAATATGTGTATTTTAAGAGACTTTTTCTTGACTTTCATTGGTTCACAAGCCGCCCACTACTACAAGCTTGCATTGCACCTTTCCGAGACACCAAAGAAAAGTCAAACGCGCCAAAACAGTTGACCGGTTTACTATAAACCAGCTTCTTTTCTCTTGAACCAAAAATCAAACCGAATTATTACTATCAAAGTTGGTTATGTTGAGCAGCAGCTGAACCATGCTCTGTCAGACGCGACAGACGCTGGATGCAACAACCAGGCCCGTCCCGATAGAAAGTGGGGCCCTGAGCGGAATTTTTTTTTTTGGGGCCTTTTAAAAGAGAAGCCAAAAAAATTAGGACTTTTTTACTTAAGAAAAAAATTAGGACTTTTTTACTTAAGAAAAAAAATAATTTAAAAAACATTTGGCCTCTAATGTAGACTAATTTTTTTAAATGATGTAATGGTCCTGTGCAAATGCACTCTGAGCACATGCATATGGCCGGACCTAGCAACAACCTCTCAGCATCATCCAAAATACCTCTAGAGTGGAGAAGTGGAGAGATGATTTTACATTTATTGTTTATGTTATATATTCTTTCCGCTTCAAAAAGATTTATGTTTAAAAAAATGTTTTTAAAAACTACATTTTACACTTTTAATGTATTTTTAGGTAATAATAATAAATTGTAAATTTTGAGAAAATTATTTTTATTAAATTTTGGCTGACGAAAAATTATAGAAAATAGTTAATCACAACAAAATAATACTTTTATAAATTAAATTTTAATATTTTTTTAAATATACCTAAAAATCTTTAAATTTACATTACTTTGAAATGGAAAAAATATGATTTTGTATAAAAGAAAGGGAAAAGTGATGAAGGAATGCTTAAAGATTGTTCGTTTGTTTTTTCTTGCTTTCTTTACTTACATGATACACCATTGTATTGTTTGCAAGTTTGTAACTTTAACTGCTCAAATCTCTACAAATGAAATGCTTATAGTAGTATGCTCGTAAAGATTTCATGTTAATCACGAGGCAATCACGTGACAATCACGTGACAATACGTAAATTTGGTAACTTCATTCCCTGTTCCTGGCTTTTGGCAAACTCTTTGCCCTTTTTCTCCTCTACGACGAAGTTGGAAGATTACTGAGATGAACTTCTCAACGAGGCTCGCTGAGAAACTCCCCGGTGCCGCTTTCTCCTATCTTGCGTAAAGGTTGTCTCTTTTAATCTATTTCAACTGTCTCTCGCTTGGTGTTCTAGTCTTGTGACATGATGTGTATTGCTTGTTCCTTTTGCTCTCTGATATGATTGGATTCGATCAAAAAGGAAATAAATTTTCTGGGTTTCTCTCCGTTTGTAATTTGCAGCTGAAAGTCTTGCCCTTTTGTCTCTTTAAGCTCCACTATGTCTTCTCTGTGTTTCTGCTCTTTTCTACACTGTTTCAAAATCTACTATCACTGAATCGAATGTGGGAACTGGTGTTGTTAGGTCGTATAGCTTGTTCAAAGTCTAGTTCCTAATCCACATTGTCTTCTTTATGCATTTTGGTTGTTTAGTTAAAGATAAAAGCTAATGAGAATTCATCAAATCATTTCTTCTCATGTGTATTAGGAGTTAAGATTCTTTTCAGTTTCTAACCACAGTACAAGATTGAGATTAGGACTGCAGAAGAATATGGTTTGGAGTTTGCAGAGAGCAGAGCCCTGTGTAGTTCATCCTGCAACCGAAGCTTATGCACAAGAAGCCATCATAGCGATCAAATCCGAGAAAGTTATCGCTGGTGCCAACAGACACTCTTTATGGATTTGCCTGTGATGCTTGGTATTATAAAAAAATCTTCACTAGTTAGATGAGTAAGCTTGCATTTAGCAAAACTAAGTTGTGGTTAATTTGTTATGTAACATAAAACAGTTCTTTAGAAGCGGTTAACCGGATATATGAGATCAAAGGCCGGAAGCTTACAAGCCCTTTAGCCATCTGCGTCGGCGATGTGTCAGATATCAAGAGAGTTGCCACCACGAATCACTTACCTCACGGTCTACTCCACTCGAAAGGTCATTAAACCCTGCGATTGATACTATTGGAGTAAGGGTTCCAGACTGTGAATTCATTAGAAAAGTATCGAGAGGTTCGGGGAGTGTTTTGGCTCTTACAAGTGCTAATCTAAGCGGTGATAGAAGCAGCGTTTGTGTGAATGATTTTCAAAGTCTTTGGCAGCATTGTGCTTGTGTTTATGATGGTGGTTTGCTTCCGTTAGGGCGTGCAGGATCAACAATAGTTGATTTGAGTAAAGTTGGAAAGTATAAGGTCATCGTTAGACCTGGAAGGTATATGATCATGGATTTAAAGTTTGAATCTTGTGAGGTTCTTGAGCTAATAAACTAGAAAAATGTTTTTTTTTGTTGTTGTTAAATTCAGCGCAAAGCAAGAAACATTAGCAATTCTTGAGAAGTATTTGCTGGAAGAAGAGTAGAAGAAAAGTGTTAAGAGAAGAAAAGTTGTTTAAGCTCTGATCTGATTTGTAAGAATTGAAGGTTTTGCTTTGGTTCTTACTTTATTTTGGTATTGGTTTAAGATGTCAGATATGTATGTGTAAAGTAGGAGAAGATTGTTGATTTTTTTTCATCTATTATAGTTATACTATGATCATTGTGATGGAAGCTTCAAAAATAAAAACTGTAAATGAGTTTGTAAAAGAGTTATAGAGAATATAAAAACGGGGATCTCTTCAAAAATATAAATGTATATGTATAATTGTTCATAAATAGCCATTCTCTTACAACATATAAATGTCCCATATGGTAAACAAGAAATCAAAGTATAAGAAACACAAGATCACTTCTTCTATTCTCCAAGTAATTAGGACGTAAACATTTATATATGTTTACGTCATTGGTTTAATCAGGAATATATTGATCATGCATGCATGGAAACTTTTTTTTCTTTTTTTTTTTGTTTAAAACATGCATGGAGACTTGAAGAATAAAAAAGGATCGATTTAATCAAAGAGGCAGCAGCATACGGGGGTGGGTCTGTCAAAGAGACAGTGGCCGTCCATTTTTACAGCGTCGGTGCTTCGGTGGCAATGGGTGTCGCAGTCGCTGTCCTCATCGCATGTTCCTCTCAAACGGCATGGTCCGTCCATTTCTTCCTTTTCTGCAAAAGTTCAAGAAACTTGTATTAGGTTTGTGATGATCATGAAGTTTAGTAGAAACCAAAATAAATATCTACGAATGTAAAATAAATAAGATGATGGTAACCTGTTAAATTAGATTGGGCAGTAATAACGAGAGAAAAGATGACAAGAAGGGCAACAAGTTGAAATCTTGATGAGGCCATTTTTTTGCAGTTTGTTTTATTTATTTTTAATAATACAAGATATTCAACTTGATGTTTTGTGCTTGGAAAAACTATGATCGGTCTTTGGGGTTTTTATACGTAGGATTAGTTTTAAAGATAGTAATTTTTATTACTTATTTTTAAATATAGTGAAGATATTGTATGGTTAATGTAGCAATAAAAGAAAATAGGTCTCCTTGAAATAGAATTGGCTTTCGTTTCTTACATCTAAACTTGGTGAGTAAAGAAAGGATGGGTGGTAGAGGAGCAACTTTGATTGTATGAAAGTTTCAAGCATGCATACAAATCAATGCAAATTATATTAAAAATATATATATTAAATTTTAATTATTAATACATTATTTTATAAGATTATGTAATTTCAAATATTTTAAACCAATATAATTTTAACAATACAATTAGTATGTTAAATTTATAATTTATAATTTCTAATACTAATTTAATTTTAAATCTGTATCTAAATCCCTTTCTCAAAAAATATTATTATATTATCTAATAAAAGTGTATAGAAACACAACAAAAAAAACTATTTTAAATGAATTTTTTTTTCTTAAACATTTAATTTTCCGAAACGGATGGAGTATAGATAATCTTGAACATTGATGATTTCTACCAGTTTTACAACATCTTTCATGGACATGACATGTTCCATAACATAGCTAGAGACTATAATTGATGCCAAAAAAAAGAAGCTAGCTAGCGACTATAATAAAGAGTCATGTCTCTAGGAGCCGCATATTTTAACCACCGTTGTTAGGACAAAAGCTTATTAAATTGTACATTAACTCAAAACATAGGAAACGACACACCACATCCATGACCAAGTTTCTGTCTCTTCAGAAGATCTCAGTGGCGGCGTATTCATATCGTGATCGACGAATGTTCTCTCTACGTTTCTTCAACACGTACCCTCCGAGACCAACCATACCCGCCGCTGCGATCACTCCAACCGCGATTCCAGCCTTCTTTCCGCCACCTGAGGAACATTCCCTCTCTGTTCCACTACCGTCTTTGTATTTGAGATCACTTTCTTCCGGTGACAGAGACGGTGGCTGGTGAATGTAACCGGGAGGCATCGTTGTTGGAGAGTCCGATGGTGAAGAAGATGGAGACATTCTGGTTTCTGATTGAGGTGCATACGAATACGGAGATGGAGATGGAGATGGTGAAACTTTTTTAGTTGATATCTTACCGGATACTATTCCTACCATTAACAGAACTATGATTATGAAACTGACCTTCATCATCTCGAAGGTTCAACCTCCCTCGTCTCTCTCTCTTGAAGAAGAAGAGATATATACTAATATATAGGGTGTGCAGAAGTGTATAGAAAACAGAGATCAAGAAATCATATTGTTCAGTTTCTACTTAAAGTTTCGTATGAGTGACACTTGAGAAATGAGTTGGCACCTAACAGTCAACGCTTAGGAGATTTGCAAATACTAATATTGGATTATTTTGCTAATGGAAGGATAGATATTTAATAGGGAGAAGAAGCAAATGAAAAGGAAGGAAATATAATAATTAGAGTCAATAATCAGAAATGTAAGGCAAGTAACCAACCACTTCATATTAATGTTGACGCCTACGTAAAGTTAATTCTATTTCTTTTAAGGGTTGACTTTTGACTAATTGCACAAGTTTTGGCAACTTCACCGAAGAGGAAATGTAACTAATGAAACAGAAAAAAAGCAAAAAAACGTTAGGAATATTAATGTGACTGATTTGAGCTTTGGGATTTGTTATATACTGTAGTCTCTTTCCCTTGAGATCAGTTCCTCTAGTTCTACTCACTGTATGCAATTATATACGTGGCTCTTCTCCTATCAAGTTCAACTCTCTAGTAGTGTGACCTTTGTTTAAACAGTTGTACAAGCTGGCCTTTAAAACCAAAATCAAAAGAGTTGGAATGTCAAAACAAAAACTACTGATCCTCATCTTTCTCTAGTCCACTGAAACAGTTCTCTGATCATACAATATAACTTGCGGTGACGTATTTCTGTAAGACATACACTTTTCGTAGCTTTGGATCACACTTCACCATTAGTATCTTCTTCATCCACGTCACAATTGTTTCTCTAAATCACAAAGAAGTAAGATTTTTCAGTAACACTCGCTTTAATCACAGTAAAGATTTGAACTCTAGTTCCACTTACTCGGTCCTCCCTCCAGTGTAAAGGCTTGTGCTCTCCATCTACGTACGAAGAAGGTGAATAATAGGGAAGCCCTGAACGATATACTGATGAGCCAGTTAATTCTCCTCCGTCACATCGACTTTAGCCAAAACGACACCGTCTCCCTTGAGCAGCACCACGGGGCGTAGAACTAAACCATGACGTATTGGTTGTTCTCAATCACCACGTAATTGCGCCAGGAACGTATCCGAAACTTGATTACCTAGATCGGAGAAATCTCCGTCTTCCTCGTCGTCGTACACTTCGAGGTCTTCCGTCTTCTCCTCCGTCGAACTCGTCTGGCTCAGACTCACAGGGGAAGTAAGTGCCTCACCGGGACCTTCATCATTGAGATCCTCATCGTCTATCGGTCTACGTCGGAGGAAGAGGCCGCAAAAGAAGGAGAATCAGCGGAGAAAATGAGAAGGGAGAGGAGGAGGAAAACGCGGAACGCCATTTTAGTGCGACTGTCTGAAATTGGAAGAAACTCTGACCAAAACAGACTCTGACAAGTTGAGATCTTTAACACATAACAAGACAAAGCTAGTGTCTTGGTATATCAACGTCGTCGTTTTACTTGGATTTGAGTTTATTTACGGCAAGTTCTTATTTTCGTTGACTAAAATACGACCAGACTTGAATCCAAGCTGAATAAGGTTTTATTTTCTGACAGCAACTAAAACTTATTTAAGATCCATTTAATTTTATATATGTAATATTAAATTATTTTCGAACCCCAAATTCAAACGGAATATTAAATTAAACCAGACCAAAGTCTAGCTATTTTGCTACCATTCTGCATGCAAAATCAATAATTAATTACTTGATAATGACATATTCTTGATCAAGCATCAGAGTGGATTACAATCGTGCGGGTTAAATTAGCTAGTCGTTTCTTGATCACAAAGTAAACTCCCATTAAAAGAAGAGCTGTGAAAGAAACGCCTAACACTATTCCAACGGTTTCACCTCGTCCTTCTTCTCTTCTACTATCACCTATGTGTTCGTCTGATGAAACTTTACTTCCTTGTGTATCAGCTTCTACATTAGATGTCATTGAAGGTGAAGGTGAAGGTGAAGGTGAAAGAAATGGCAAAGAATGCGAGTTTCTTGGTGAATTATTGTCAGGTAGTGATGATTTTGGGTGAAAGAAATCGTAAGCTTCTGGAGAAAAAGCAGATGGGTTTAAATAAGCTGGACCATGAGCAGGTCTACTTCCTGCAATGGCCACACATATAACTAGAGATAAGGAACAGGAGAAGAAGAGCAAAGAGTGAGTTAGGTTTGTCATGTTTTTTTTCTCTCTCTATAATCTTTGTTACGTTTGATTTTTGTTCAGTTTGTGTGTGTGGGGGGGTTTTGTAGGATTGGTTTAAGAGGTGTTGCTTGTAGTGCAAATTTGTATGAGTGTGCAATAAATAACAGAAGAAGAAAAAGTTGTTTTTGAGAGTGAAGAGAACTAGAGAAGTCATGAAAACCATTTTGGCTAATGCAGTTTTTTTGTTTGTTAGTTAGTTTCACTCTTTTGTTTATAGTTTTCTCTAATATACAAATGTTGGCGTGTTTAAAAAAAAAATGTTGGCAATACGTACTTAAATAGTTACAGGACAAAACAGTTGTAATTTATTGGTTTTTTTTTTTTTTGTAATTTATTGGTTTTACACTTGATATTTTACATTGTTTTATATTTGATCGATGGTAAATGATTATAGAATAGGTCCATATGGTGTTTGTTCATCTAGTTTCGATTTTGTTTTGGTAGAAGGTTGGTGGCAAAGAATGCATGAAGAGGTTGTTAGCTTGAAGTAACAGCAATATAAATAAAACAAAGAAAATAAAAGCAAAGAAGAGATTTATCTTAAAGCAACATTAATTAAAACCACATTTACAACCAATGGGAAATTCCTTGAAATTTTAAAACAGAATATAAAATTAAATAGAAAGATACACGTAGCTTGTGCTTAATAGTGGTAATCATCATTTTGATTTAAGATCAACTTGAGGCTTAATTCAAACAATTGAAATTAAGCAGAGCTCCTAAAGGAGCCAAGAGATTTAATTCCAGCCGCTCTTAGAACAAACTGATGGTATAACGCAGCAGCAGCTGCTCCGATCATCGGTCCCACCCAGAATATCCACTGTTCAAATGATCAAAAACATATAGTTAAGCATCATTAGTTTCAGTTCATACATTTGAACTAATAGAAAAATATGACCATATATGTATGAAAGTTAACGACGTACTTGGTCGTCCCAGGCCTTTTCTTGGTTGTAGATAACTGCGGCTCCTAAGCTACGGGCCGGGTTGATTCCGGTCCCGGTGATGGGAATGGTGGCTAAGTGAACCATGAAGACGGCAAAACCAATAGGAAGTGGCGCCAAAACTGGAATGTGAGAGTCACGTGCACTTCGCTTGGGATCAGTGGCCGAGAAAACGGTGTAGACAAGGACAAATGTTCCGATGATCTCGGCACCTAGTCCGGTACCTTTGTTGTAGCCGTCGGCAAGCTGGTTGGCTCCACCTCCATATCTAATATTATTAACAATTTGTAGTTAGTTAAAAATCGATATTCAGACGGTTTAATTGGCTCATGCATGAGTGTTTAGACATGATGGAACCTGGTGTAGTAAGAACTTTGGAATGCTTTGACCAGACCGCAACCGCAGATGGCACCAAGGCACTGAGCCACAATGTATAACACTGTCCGCACCAATGATACTTTTCTAGCTAAGAACAGTCCCACCGTAACAGCCGGATTTATATGACCACCTTAAAGGTTACAATTATAGCAAGAAGTGTTAATTCATTAATCAACATAAATGTAAAGTTATATTTTAGTTTAGATTGCCAAACTACTAAAGTAATAACACCTAACTTAGCTAAACTGAACTAACTCGAACTGAACAGAAAGTTGACAATTTCTATTAAATGAAAGAAAGTATAGGCCAAAAAACATTGAAATTAAAGCGTACCATATGGATCTATACTGATTGGGTATTACTTTTTTTGTTCAAACTGATTAGGTATTACTATGATCTATATGTTTGATATATTTATTAACTATGCCATATTTCTAACGTTATGTTAACGTAAAAATCTAAGTACCGTGACGCGAACGTTACTATACGTACCAGAGATACCAGCGGTACAGTAAACGAGAACAAAGATCATTCCACCGAAAGCCCACGCAATACCCAATATCCCAACGCCGCCGCAATCAACTCCTCCGGCATTTGCGTCGGTCTGAGCTTTGTAGCCAATTACGGTGAGGACTGAGACGTAAAGGAAGAGAAGTGTTGCCACGAACTCAGCTATGACCGCTCTATAGAGCGACCACTTCCCAAGCTCCTCCATGTCAAACAATGGCGCAGGAGGCGGATCCTGGTAATCTCTCGCCGCCGTTGCTCCGCCTTCTTGCACCTCCAAGTCCTTTGCCATGGCTAATGATGATGATGAGAGAGAGAAAAGATGGATGTATTTTGATGTTTGTTGTAACTCTCTAGTTTAGTTGCGTGTATATATATACACAGATGCTATGCAAAGGTTTGGTATAAGTACATTGTAAGACAGATAATTTTTATGGCTATTAATTATGTGGACAGTTAATTAAGTACACATATAGTATTAGAAATAATTATGTGGACAGTTAAGTATACATATAGTTTTAGAAATAATAATGGAAGGAATCATATCTAAACCGTATATGCCTCAAATGAGCTGGTTGTATTATGAGAAACATCTCAACATTTTTAGGAATTAAAAATGTTATGAAGGAATGATTTGCACGATTGCATGCAGTATTATGATTTAACTTTTCAGAATATTGATATATTGGTTTATATAAAGAAATTCCAACATTTGTTATATGTTTCTTTCTTAAATATGAGTATGGTGGGTTTAATTTTTCAGTCTCGTCGAATGTGGGAATGGGTATATAAAAAAGAGTAAAAATAGATCAAAGTTTTTATGACTTAACTATATGTTTATACATTCTGGAGTATCTCATGATTCTCATCAGTGATTTTGAGTTAAAACTTAGAACAATCGCAAATGTCTTAAACTATTGGAACCGTGTAATTTATGATGCAAGTTATTAAATTACTCTTCAATATACAAGTCATCCAAGAAACCGAAAAAGCAACAGATTACTGCAGATACTGAAAATCATTTACCTACAGTGCAAAAAAAACTACTGTTAATTGTTGTAATCTTTATTTTATTCACACGAAATACACCCACTCACCAAAGAAACATCATAACATTGATGCTATTTTAAAAAGTTAAGGTTTTTCAATATTGAGTAATTTTCATAATATTTGTCTCTTCAATCTTTTTTCCTTTTTCTCAACTTCTAATTTCATTGATAACAAAGAATAATGGAAACAAATCCTCTTAAAACACCAGAATGTAGGCTGATCCCGGGTTAACAGAAACTACGAGCCTTGGTCCAAAAGCTCTTCTAGAAATAAAACGTAAAACAGATATGCGTAGCAAGGTAAATTAAAATCGTTCAGACCTGTACAAATGCATTTGTATAGCCAATCCTCTGTCTCCAGAGTCTCCACTAATCCATGTGGTGTGGAGATAGATGTTTCTTCAATTCAACATTTTCTATATTATGCGTACATTTTCCGAATAACATAATACGTGTCAGAGCTGTCTTTAAATTGTATGATTAGTGGAAGATAACTTGTTTTAGGCTATCCTAACCAACCCTTGATTTAGACATATTCTTGTGTTTATATTAGTTTAATTGGAGCCTTAATTGGGTCAGGTTTGCAACGGATTGTTCTCAACCGGTGAAAATGGTTTCAGAACCAGAGAAATGACCAGCATTTGAAAGCTACTTCAAAGATATTAAACTTCTGCGAATAAGCTTCACCAACTCAGGTATCGTTCATGTACCTAGGACGGAAAATATAAAGGCGGATCATTTAGCAAGCAGTGCTAGAAAACAACCGTCTTTCGTCATATGTTTACAGAGTACGTGAATGTTTGCTGGAAAAAAAAAATTGGAGCCTTAATTTAATATTTTTCAATTGTTGTTGCAACGTCAAATTTCATCTCCTATTTTTCTTTATCCAGATTTCAATCTTTACAATTAAAATTTATGTTATTACTAGCTTGCATGTTCCATTAAATTGATATTATCTAGCGAATAACTGAATTACGGTCTAACAAGATGGCCAAACTATATATATATATATAAAAAGATGGCCAAACAATATATTATGCCTGAACAATTCATAATGTTATATTAATTAATTACGTGGTCCAGCGAAGATGACTTAGATGTATGGTTGTTAAAATCGAAGATAATTTAAGGTATACTTTTTGTATGAACGTTTTTTATGCTTGAATAGAAATCATTCCCGAGCAAGTCTGTATCAACGTCGTGACGACCTAAATTTTCAAGTTATATTAATCATGTATTCGTATATGTGGTAATAGACTTGCTTAGCATATATTTTACTATATAATATACATATATGATAATATGATATATGACATAAAAATTCAACAGAAAATTACTGGACAATATTTAAAATGATGAATTAATGAAACCTCAATATAACACACCAATTATCAAAAGTATGGGAAAACTAAAATTTCGGATTTAAAATCGAGGAAAACGTAAAATAAGATGATAAGAATGAGATCCATGACATGCAGAATCTGAACAACGTTGAACATGTTATTATATGTTATCTTTGCCAGACGATTTCTTCTGTACATCGTAAAATTATGTCCCAATGATTTGATCCTAATTTTTCCAATTATTCAATTCATGTTGGACTTACATGCTTGATGCATGCATATATTATATTTCTAGTTGCATATATAAATATATAGTATGTGCGTCTTATACATCCATGTAAATAATACAAGTGAGCATGTTCATTAGTTTTGGTTTAGAGTTTGATAGCAAGATGAAATCAATGATTGATGAAAAAGTTCCAAAGTATAAGAGCAAAAGCAAATTAACACTGCACATTGTACTCACTCAAACTATCAACCACATGCTCTATACTGTTATAAGATCTTTTGATGCATCCAACAATGTTACTATTTGAATAAGGCATCATTACCTTACTTCACTATATAAATGAAACATTCTAATATTTCATCCCAAGAAAGGATTCAAATGTGCAAATCCAAAACTATCATGTTCCAAATCAAAAAGCAATTCCTCGAAATCAAACACAATTACAGCAAAACGACAAGAGAACAAAAAAAAGAACCTTCTTTTTTTTTTGTAACACAAACTTCATTAGCTAGAACTTAAAATTCCAAAGGGTACAAAACAGAGTTTTCAGAAAACAGAGCATGTTTTGCCAACACATCGGCCTCACTGTTCCTGCTACGAGGAATCCAAATAAAAGAACAGAATTTGAAAAAAACAGCACAATGGAGGATATCCGCAACTATTCCATACAGTTCCGGAGGTGCCGACTGCGGCTTGAGTGCTGCTACCAGTTGAGTAGAGTCAGACTCGAAGATAACCTGCTGGATTCCCAACTCTTTACACTTCATAATCGCAGCTCGAAGGGCCAAGCCCTCAGCACTAAGCGGAGATCCGACTGATCTCGATGCAGTTTCAAACTGAACCTTACTACCTGTATGCTTCATAAAAAGGAACCTTCTTTACTCGTTTTTTTTTGGACAAAGAACCTTCTTTACTCGTTAGGAACATCAAAAATCTCCTCATGAAGATCCTGTCCTTGGGTCTCTACCATCAACCGTACACCCCACGGAAACACAAGTCCCTAAAATCTCCCTCACCGTTCCACTCAACTCCTTAGCAATAGATCTCGGACGCATAATCTTTGCGACTCGATGACGTCATCAAACGAAATGTTACCGTTATCTTACTGTCTCTCTCTGGCTCCTTGAGCGCCTTAATTACAAGAGCCGCCGCGGAAGGAACAATATAGACTCCACTAGATGATGCATATCAAAGAAGATCGAGTGGATGATTAGTTTGGTTGTAAATGTATAGTTTTACTTTAGAATTTAATTTGTAAAACAATTTAAATTAAAAAGAAAAAGAGAAAAATATTTCTAAAGCAATGTTTTTTTTTTTACAGTTGGAAGATGATCATAAGATGTTGACTGATCGAGTTAAACCATATACATGTCAGTATAATAATCATCCATAAAAATAAAATAAAACAAGCTTTGATACTTTTATTGAACACAAGATTTCCAACAGTAAAAAATAACAAATTAGTATTTTTCAAATAGCTAAAAGATACTGAAACTCAAAATCATAAGGGATCTTTTCAACCACCAGGGAGGAAGAAGAAGAAGAAGCTTTGGAGTTTTGATTCTTTAAACAATCCACCATTGATTTTCTCAAGGAACCAGAGGTTGGTAATTGGTTGCAAACCCATTTCACCAGAGATCCCATCTCTACACCGTTGCCATCCTCCCTTGCCACGAAATGGACGGCGTGTTTTACTAGAAGCTCAGGCAAGATTACCCGTTTAGCCAACGTAACCACCACGGACGCTTGCAGGTACTCCAGTTTCGCTTTCTCTAGCTCTGTTGCCACTCCTTCTCCAGTGTATATCCTCACCTTCAATTTTAAATTTTTAAAAATAACAAACCATTAGTTTTGATAGTAGTTAATTCAAGTATAGATATCAAACGGTCAAGTGTAATAGATTACTTAATAAAAGTTAATTAATGAGATTAACTTACTGCAGGAGAGGATCGAGTTCCGCATGAGAGCGCAAATGTGATGTTAGGATCCGTTGCTTCTATGCCATATAGTTTACGAATGATCATTTCTTCGTGTCGATCCTATGATTATATTTCCATACTTAGCGAAGACTTAAGATTAATCGGATCAGTATGAATTGATTAATTATTGACATAGTATAAATACCTGAGTCATGGTAGAATTTGCAGGCTTCCGCAGAATACAATGCTCTATTGTATGAGCACTTATGTTTTTGCCTCCAACATTTATTGTAGCCTATAGTTTATACATTGATCAATGGAAATTTTTAATGCGTATGAATACTGAATAATATGGAGTTCATTTATCTGTTTATTTCAGAATGGGAAAGAAAAATATACCTTATTATAAACAAGAGATTGTAGTTTCTCAGTTGTTTTCGGAACTCCGTATTGTAGATATCCCTGGTCATACGAGGAAGTAATGAAAGTACGTTGAGTATAGGGCATGATTAACCCCGTCTCTTAGCCGTGTTCTTAACTCATGATTTGACATTTTTTTTGTTTTTTTGTTTTTTTTTTACACTTTTCGGCTAAGAGACGGCTCTTATATATTTTATTTAAGAGACGGTTCTTAGCTTTTCTTAGCTAAAATATAAGAAAAGCTAAGAACCGTCTCTTAGCCGAAACTAAGAACCCCAGTTAAGAGACTAGGGTTAATGATGGTCAGACGTGGTTTTGTAATTAAAACTAAGAAAATATAAAGCCTAAGAAGAGAATACATACATGCATAACACATGCATTGAACATGTTGATCCAAAACGCTAGCTTTTGTTGATGGCTCAGCACTCTCAAATCCACCGTCTCAAGATTGTTCATCAAGACTCTGCATTTTGTTCATGGCGATATATTTAGCCAAAGTGAAAAAAAAAAACATTTTCGCAAAGTATATCTCGAAATTTACCTGAGTTTCTGGATCAAAGAGACCGAGCTAGAGCTCGAAATGCACTTGGAATCCATACAACTTGAAGTGAAGATGACAAGATTCTTATACGGACCAATGTCTCTAGCCAAAGATGCTTCTACATCAAATACTCCATAGGGATCTTGTTGTCTTGATTCTTTATAAGACACGAGATTCATGGATTTAGACAAACCGGATGTTGCCTTGTCCACCCTAAAGCTTCTTGAGATCAAAGAGAAAGGATTGGATCTCGAGACCGGACCTTTCTCTAGCTCCATGACTCTTGTGGTTCTAAGGAGACGAACGTAGATGAAATTAAGGCACTTCATGATGTTCTCGGCGAGCTTGTTTGGATGCCACTTCTGTATGTTTTGTCCATCTTCCATTAAAATTGTGCTTGATAGAGATTTTGGTGGGAGGTCTAGTGATGTATCAAGTGCTACACGATCCTTATTAGTCTACAACAAATCATAATTAACCATAAATTATATGAGTATTGAACGAAGTGAATGATGCATGATAAGTATTATACAAATTACGTACCTTGGGAGAGGAGTATCTAGGTTCACGTAGAGGAGAAGGCGATTTCATCCTCCTAAGCATCTTCTTCATATTAGTATTCTCTTGCAACTTATTTTCTTGTTGAACTGACCGAGGATTTTCCTTCTTTACTAATCCAACTTTCTCATTAGTTTTGTGGAAGCTTTGAGTCACGTAATCACCTTTGATGGCCTTGTTGATGAAATGCAAAGTCTTTGTTTCAAATGTTGCATTCTCTTGATGATGACTAGTAGAAGATTTGGTGTTGTTGTTCCCATTCTTCATCATGCATGTGTTCACCATAGGGCTTGGAGGTGGGAAATTAGGGTAGTTTGGTAGAGCTTGATGAGAGGTTATATTGTCATTGTTGTCACTCTCACTAGCCTGCCATGTTCTTCTTGATGAACTTGTTGTTGCTTGTCTCAAAGTTTCATCTTGTTCTTCCTTGAGATTTATCTGGAGATGGCTTATTTGAACCTCTAGTCTTGAGATTTCCCCTTCCACTATCGACAGTTCCGTTATTAGTTCCTTCATCTGCATTAAAGAAATAGTGCAAGTTAACTAACTTAAACGTTAGAAAAAAAAAAAAACTAACTTAAACATTTACTGCTAAAAATGCATGAGCTTAATTATTTCTTTTATAGCCAATGATAGTTACCGATTCAGAAGCAATTGAGTCGTTTCGAAGCTTAACTCTATTTACATGTAATAGCTATTTACCTAATTTTTTGAGAAATTTATGAAATATTAATAAAGCATCATCAAAATATTCGAAACATAAATTACGAGAAAACAACGAAAATGCATTTCAGATTTTGAGCTATAGTTACATCAGTTTGACTACCGTGTAGCAGAAAGCTAATTATCATGTTGTGATGTGATTGCCTTTTAGAAAATAGTATGTGATTAAAATAAATTAGAATGTCCCTTGATTGCATAGTATAGCTTCACAACATGTATATTCTTAGTAACGATTAAGTAATTATTTTGTCCCGTAAGATGATCTAGCAATTTTGTTTGATTAGAAAAACTGTTAATTAATAATTGTATTTATGGTTGATCTAAGCCTTGGTTTAAAAGCAACGTTACCAAAAATACGTGTATGGTTGTTATTTATCATCACACTCACATATTTTAGTTTTGCTGCTTTTTCACTCTATCCAAACTTAGAAACTTTACTTGCTCTTCCACGCGTATATACAAAGGGATATGGAGAAGCATGTACAAAGGTATAATATGTACCTTGGGAGGGAGAGAAGCAGGAAGGGCAACAGAAGAAGATGAAGGAAGTTGATGTTTTTGGACTCTCTCCAAGATCTCACGTGTCTTCTCTTCTTGATCAAGCATCTCCCGTAACATATACACCTAAAAAAATTTGAACTTTCTATTATTACCACAATATTAGCCTACAATTTGACAAACATAAATGATATATATATATATATATATATATATATTTTTTTTTTGACAAACATAAATGACAAACATAATCTTATTTTTTTCTTATTAAGTCGACAATTTCACAATTGCAGAAGTATCATATTATGTGATTTATGTTTGTTAATGATAATAGCATGCTAAGGGGCCTAATTTAGTTTAAAGTAATTCGAAATCGAAAATAATGCCAAAAGGTATACTGAACATAAAACTTAGATTGGATACCTATATTAAAATTCTGATCTATGTATATATTAGCATGTAGATTTATAACAACATCCCTTGGTGTTTGCCTAGATATAAACATAAATAGGTAAGCAGCTTTAAAATGGACTTCCATACCTCTTTCTCCATTTCTTCCTTTTTCTGCTGCCCATTTGGCCTTTTCGTCCTCTATACACATCAAGTTTCACAGGAAAAAAAAATCCAATAAGTGAAAGCATCGATTCATACAACAATAGAATCATGCAGAAACAGACTGATGATCAGATTCATGTGAATGAACGCTAAGATCAATTCATATTCATAGCATAAAACACACGTATTAGGTACTTTTAGGTACTTTTATATGTGAAAAGAGGCCAAGAGGGTTATGACGATTTATACAAACTCCATTAGTTCGAGGTTTCATATGCTAGTTATTAGATTTAAGATTCATATACAATTCGAGCTAGTTGTATGCAAACAATCCATTAATTTGACATTTAAAATGACAAGACGAAGAATGGAACAAAAATAAAAACTCACAACACTATGAGGGACATTGAAGGGAGAGATGGAGCCAGGGAGTGTTGTGGTGGGCATGTCCATCATGGAGCAGTCGTATTCGTCAGGACTAGACCAACGAGATGAAGATGGAGCAGTGAGGCAAAACCGGAAGGAAGAGTGATTTAGACAAGGAGGGAGGTAATGGTAATGAAGGAGGTTAATAGAAGAAGAATGAGACATATTGAGGTATAGATTGGCTTAGGCTTCAAGATGAAGAAGAGAGCGACCGCTTGTGAGGGTTTGGTGAAGGAAGACGAGAAGCAGTTTTCGTAGCTGATGCTCTTAACCGTCCTTGAGAGAGAGTGGTGGGTAGTGGGTTTTTAATTTTTAATAATATTGATTTATCATAAAATATATAATATTTTGGGTTTCTGCTATGATTTATCGTTTTGAGTACAAGGGAGATTATGATTTAGGCTCACGAATCATTACGTAACAATTTTCATATCTAGTTGTAGGATTAATGTGTAAGCAAAAATAAGATTTTAATTGGATATTCATTTACTTATTTTGTTATAAACAAAAACAATCAATACATTATGATCTACCAGAATAATAATGATAATTTGTATCAAATGATTTCATCTCATTTGGAAATATGAAATTCTAGGTGATGAAAGGAAAAAAAATTACCATTGTTATTAACTTTTAAGCCAAGAAAGTAATGGAAGTTCTTGAAGGTTTTCTCATTGGTTCTTCTATGTACTTCTACATTTTTACTTGGTGTATAAAACAGAATTGATAGGAACCCGATGATCATCTACGTTATATCTATAAAACAATAGAAAGATGTACAACATGAAGAATTACAGATAAGAAAATCCTGAACTCTGATGATGGAACTACCTATGAACAGCGTACCAGGCCATGATCTTCAGCAATTGATGTATTCTTTCTTCTTGTAAAACCTTTGTGGTTTGTCTATGTTCTCTATTGATTAGTCCAGTATAGAAGGAGCTTAAAGCTACTTCTTTTGGAAAGTTACCATACAAAAGAACGCTGCACAGCGGCTCAAGATACCGGTTAATGTCAGGAAGATGAGGCAACGAGGGAAGTGCTTGATGTTGTAGCCATTCTCCATCAGTGATCCACAGCGAGTGATAAGCCAGACTCCTTTATATCTGAGATATTATATGGAATAGTAAACAAGATGCAGCGATGTAAATAGGGAGAGATTAAGTTTGCAAACCTTTGAGCGTTTGATACCACAAATGCTTCAAGAGCCCATCTAGTGTAGCACAACTCTGAGATTGACTCTACAATTTTGTTGTCGTTTGTACTGGTGGCTATTAGAGTCAGAACCACTGGAAGCAACACTGACCACTGCACAAAGACTAATAATGTGAAGCAAAGCTTTCTAGATTTGAGTCTTTAGTATTGGGCACTTACCAGTTGAGCAGGACCAGGTTCGAAAAGTATGGCCAGGGCATAAGCTATGCCAGTTACACAGTAGACAAGACAGATTAGGACAATGTAGTTGTCCCCAACGGATGATCTTGGATTGTTGAAGAAGTAGAACATGGAGAGATAAACGAGAGGCTTGACAATGGTGTTGAAGTGATCAACTGTGTCTTTTGCTAGGAAGTAAGCTAGGCTGCTCATTCCTGCTCGGCTTTCTCTCCAGTAGTGTAGTTTATCAAGAGAGAAAGATCTCAATGCAGTAATCTTGCATAAGAGAGCTGAAGAAAACAAAAATGATAACAAGGGTTAGAAAGAAGAAGCAATGTTTGTGGTCAGAAGAGCTTGTAAAGTTTCTACTTACAAAACAGCAATGACTGTGTATGTATATCCCATGGCACCAAACGTTTCATCGCTCACTTTAGCAAGCGTTCCTAAGCAGATACCGGCAAGCAAAAGGATTAGGTAATCTACAGCTAGTGTCCTTGCTTCTTGCAGTCTCTGTTTACCTAACCTGCAAAGCACGTAAACTGGGTTAAAGAAAGGATTCTAAGTCAACTGACTGATATTATTAGCCCTGCGGATTTTAAATTGGTTATTTTAATAAATTGGTTATTTTAATAAATTTTCAAAAACCAAAACTAATCAAAAACTGAACCAAGCCAAATACTTTTTCCGGTGAGATTGTGGCTGAACCGAACTAACCGAAACCGAAAATATCAGACTCGAATAAACCAGGCTAATTATTTGAGGGGATTTTACCTTCCTGAGAAGTATCTGAACTGCTGATACACACCAGGAACTTGTCTTTGAGACAAGTCACCAGAATTACTGAAGTTGTTCTGCAAGGTATCTTTCTTGATTTCAACATTTGCCTTGACATCTTGCCAGAACTCTCCAGCGAAAGATGTTCCATCATCTCCCACAACGCTCCCGTGAGCACTTCCACCATGAGCAGAGTTCTCAGCAGAAGCCATCCCTTCAATGCTTTTGAGCATGTCCGAAGGAACTGGATACCCATTATGAAGCATCCATCTAACTGGAAGCTGCTTATAGGTAACCCCTGAGCTTGTGCTTGGCTTTAGTATCCCTTCCAATATATCAATGTAGTAATCAGGAGGATTCACACGCTCAGGGACAACTATCCCAAGCCTTGAGAAGTATTCTTCAACTTTCTTGACTGATCCTTGGTAACATATCAGTCCACCTTTTGCCAAAAGTATTAGATCATCAAACATCCTAAAGAGAGTGTAGCTGCAGAGATACATAACATAAAATAAGAACAAGATCTAATCTTCTAAGTAACAAATGGGATGAGTGTATCATGTTGAACCTTGGCTGGTGAACAACCATACAGATATTCACTCCTTCAAGAGCTTCACGGCGCAAAGCTCTAAGAAGTAACTGAGAAGATGAACTGTCAAGACCTGAAGTTGGTTCATCTAATATCAGAAGTGATGGTTCCATCACCATTTCAAGACCAACATTGACTCTTTTCCTCTGACCTCCAGAGATTCCTCTTTTCTCCACAGTCCCGACCATAGAGTCTCGGACATGTTGCAGACCTAGTGACTCAATGACTCTTTCCACAACTAAAACCTTCTCAGGCTTGGGGAGATCCGCAGGGAGCCTGTATATATAGTTTCATAAGCTATGTCTAAAATATGAACTTCATCAATGAAAATGTGGCTTACCTGCATCTTGCACTGAACCAGAGATTCTCCTCCACTGTCAAGTTTCCATGGACTATGTCATCTTGAGGCACAAAGCCAATGATTCTCTTGTAGGACTGAATTGATTCAACTTTGCCGTTTACTAGAATCATGCCACTCATGGTGCAACCGGCTGCTTTGCCTGTTAAAGCTGTTAGGAAAGTGGTCTTCCCGGCTCCTGAAGGACCCATCACAGCTGAAACACGTCCAGGTGATAGCTTCCCAGTCACACATCTCATGAGATGTTTGTTTTTACCTTTCAGAGTAATAGTAAGATCTTTGAATGCAACTTCAATGGTTGGTCTCTTTCTTATCTCAATGTCATTAGCCATAGAGATGACTCCAGAGAATGTCAAGTTCTTGTTCTGCTCCTGCATAGCCTTCTCCTTTTCAATCTGTCCATAAGCATACCTAAACATCTGGCTCTGCGTATGCAATGACTTGCCTTTTGGAGCATGTTTTTTAATGTTTTTATCACCAATCTCAAGCTTAAAACCTTCAGTGTCTCCAGGGTTTTGTTCAATGTCTTGTAACATCTCAGTTAGTTTGTTCTTATCCTTCTTCTTTCCCTTTTTGGTCGTGTCTGAGCTTCCTCCTGCCATTGGTGGTAAAGCAGCATCTGATCCTGGCTTTGCTTGGCTTAGACCTCTCATCAAATCAGGCTGTTTCATTGATTTTCTCCTAGAAAATGTCCTGGAGAATGATTGTTGCAGCTCGGTGGCATGCTTCTTTGCAATATCTTTGGCTGAATTCCATTTCTCTTGAGTTTGCGTTTCGCGCACGCTTTGTACTGCTTTCTCCCTGGACTTTGCTTGTCTTCTTTCTCTTGTAGCAAGCACTTGATCAGAGCAGTTGTATAAGATTATGAGCAAGAAACCTAGCCCAGCCTACACATATAGACATAAGTCAAAGACTCAGAACCATTTGGAGATAAACAAACATATACATGAAGAGTTTAATGAGGAAGATCAGTTATGTATGGCTCACAAAAAGCATGATTCCATATGCTGTGATGTTCTGATTTGTTGATCTTGGGTTGCATGTTGCCAGCTTAAAACAATCTGCAAATGCATCAGACAAGAGAAACGTTAGGTTTGTTTGCTTCCTCATCTTTTTTTTTAATCTCTGAAAGTAACAAAGAGGATTTGATCACTCACTTTTTTCAGCGGTAGAACCTGTCCTGCAAATGTCTGTGGAGCAAACAGAAAATTAGTTTTATCTGATGAATCTCAAAGAAAAGTTATCAAATTCATTCTTACCCTCTAGTACAAGGAAGCTTGTCAATAGTTGAAGGACAAAAAGATCCAGCTGAACAGAAAACTTCACTGCTACTAACAATATCAGCCCATATATCAGCACCACCACAAGTATGATTTGGCTGTCCTGAAGGAAGCTGGTAATGATATCTGCAAAAAATAACTTCTAATCTTACCAAAATCTTCCAAAACAAAACTTAGAAACATAAAAGTAAAAAAAAAAAAACAAGACATACGGGTCGCATAGTCCTGTTGTTATGTTCAGCTTAGCTTCTGGACAATAAGCTCCCAAAGGACAAGCTTCATAACAATGTGAGGTAAAACAACATTAGAAGTCTATAAAAAAAAAGGAAAAGATTCTTGACAGTTTTGAAATGTTTTGTAACTTACGTATCATGCAAGTAATCCCACGAGGGCAGAAGAAACCTGCGCAGCAAGGCGCGCATTGCTGAGTTCTTACAGGAACATTTTTATCGTCTTTAAGATCAACTTTGACGTCTTTAGCAGTACGACAAGCCCATCCAGGTTCACATCCAAACATCCATGACGATAGATTGCAGTTCTTGTTCGGTTTCAAGTAATTAGTAGCTCTCTTTGCACCTCCTAATAATCCATTGAAGTATATCCTCACTTCTGCAGCTGTACATATCCTCTGCATCATGTCACCTATTCTCATACCATAAAATTTTTAAAAACATCAACAACGGTTACAAAATGTAAAAAACCTAATTTAAGTTTCTTTAATTTATTGTACCAAGGATATGTATATATATATACCTTTTGTGGTTTTGCCACATTTGTTTAAGAAGCCTGGCTTGGAAGAGAAGTTAAACGCTTCATTATAATCTTCTTTTCTGCAACACACAAGATATTTTTATTTTTATTTCATTGGTTTGTTAGTTTTTTGACAAGGAAAACAATAAGGACAAGATGTTAACTAACACATTGGTGATGCAGAAACCTAGTTCTCGTTTGATGTCATCCTCAAAAACTTCTGTGAGATTTGATATTTTGTCGAAGACGAATTGGTTATATAGGCGATTGGCTGCTGGATTATCCAAGCTACCATCATCTTGACATATTACTCCTCGATGAAATATAAAGACAAGAGAAACGAAGAACGAAACATATGTTTCTTGATAAAATAACTTTCTCCTTCCCATTCCAGATACAGTGATACAGATAATTGTTCATCGAGACGGATCAAGGGAACATGAGAATTAGGGTTTGTTTTGTTTATTATTGTGTTGTTTCTTGTGAGTCAAGAAATAAGGTGGAGAAGAAGACATGGCGCGATAAATGAGGAAGAGGGAGAGAGAATCGTTGGACTTTCTCTAACTCGTGTTTTGGTAATGTCAAGTTTTATCACAGCTCAAAATATGTTTCGTTTTAATTTCCCTTTGAGAGGAATCTCACTCCTATTTTAGTTAATCTCTCCTATATCTACGTCCATTATCCATTTGATTTTTAGCAAACAAGTATGTTTTATATTTTGAAAGGTTTCGATTAATTTTACTAATGTTTTTTGGATTGAACCTATTACAAGCTCTGACCTCTGCCTCGGCCTCACCGTAATCAATATTCAATGCTATTTGATAAACACCACAATCACACCTCTGCGTCTCCCTTGCAATAGCTTTGAAACTGATGCGATGTTTTTCTTAACTTTAATAATATTAAATAATACCATAATCGTCAACATCTGAGTCTTTTAATAATTAAAAAAAAAAAAATCCTACAATACAACCAAAATATTTCGTTTTTCATATCTGTCTCTCCTCCAAAAACGTCAAAACAATAAAAATAAAAGTGCAGATTGATGATTATAGTACTAATATAGAAGAATCACTGACCTCTTAAATGAGCAAGAAGTGCAGAGATTACGAGTATGGTGTCTCCCTCTCTCTTTAACGTGTTGGCTTCAAAACCATCACCAAACAAAATCCCTCTTCACTCTCTAGCCCTGTGACCCAATCAAGTCTTCTGACTTGACTTCATCCTCAGTCTTCAAGCCCAGCTTTAGCCTTGAGATGCTTCTTGAAGTCCATAATATCACCATTCCATTTAGTGATGCACTGCTTCTCACACACCCATATCTCATGAGCCACTTGGTTAATCAACCTGAAGTCGTGACTCACCAGAACCAAACCACCATCCCACTCGTTCAACGCCTCAGCAAGAGAATCAATCGTCTCAATATCCAAATGATTAGTCGGCTCATCCAGTAAAAGCATGTTAGGCTGCTTATAAGCCAGCCACGCGAATATCACACGGCTCCTCTGCCCATCAGACAGATTCTTCATCGGCATCACTTGCGCCTTACCGGTCAGACCAAACCTACCAACAGCAGCTCTCATCTTCTCCTCTTCGTTACCCGGAAACTCGTTCATCATGTAGATAAGCGCAGGCACTTCAAGGTCCAGCTTCTCAGCTAGATGCTGATGGTACTGAGCAATCTTCAAGTGGTTGTGACGCCTCACCATTCCTTCAGTTGGTTGCAGCTCGCCAGTCATGAGCTTCAAGAGAGTACTCTTCCCAGCTCCATTAGGCCCAACAAGAGCCACCCTCGAGTCCAAATCAACACCAAAGTCGATGTTCTTGTATATAAGGTAGTCCGGAGTGTACCCAAACGAGACTTCCACAAACTGAAGCACCGGCGGTGGAAGCTTTCCGACGTCGGCGAATCGGAAAACGAGGACACTGTCTCTCGCCACCTTCTCCGTGAGCCCACCTCTCTCCATCTTGGCCAAAGTCTTCTCCTTGCTCTGCGCTTGGCGGGCGAGTTTGGCTGAACCGTGACCGAACCGGGCGATGTACTCCTTCATGTGGGAGATCTGCTCCTGCTCCCATCTGTACTGTTTCATCTGATTCTCTTCTAGCTCGGAACGTGTCTGGCAGTACTGGTCGAAGTTACCGGTGTAGTACTTTAGCTGCTTGCTTTGCATGTGGATGATGTTGGTGCAGACTCCGTTCAAAAAATCCTGCGAGTGGGAGACCACGACGAGGATACGGTCAAAGTTCTTCAGGCTCTCCTCTAACCAGACACAAGCTTCCAAATCTGTTGCAAGATAGAAATAAGATTCAGCACAAATATCAAAAAAAAATATATACTCTCCGCCTTTCATTTTTATATAGTTTAAAATTTTCACCCATTAAAAAAATCATTATATATTTTACTATACCACTAATTAACATTTTTTTTTTATTTTACTAATTAATGAGCTAAAAAGTAGGGATATAAGTAGAAAAGTTATAGATCAAACCCTTATAATGTAGTTAAAAATTTCTTCACACATTAAAAATTCATTATATATTTTACTGTACCACTAATTAATAATATTTTTTATTTTACTAATTAATGAGCTAAAAGTAGGGATATAAGTGAAAAATTATAGAACAAACCATTAAACAACTACAATTAAAACGAAAGTGAGGGAGTATATTATATACTAATGAAACACAAAAGAGAACCAATCAAAAACAAGTAAGAACGTACCTAAATGATTTGTGGGCTCATCAAGCAAAAGGATAGTAGGCATAATGAAGAGAGCTCTCGCCAACGCAATCCTCATCCTCCACCCACCAGAAAAGTCCTTAGTCTTCTTAGCCTGCATCTCCTTGTCGAAACCAAGACCAAACAGAATCTCAGCAGCACGCTTCTCCGCCGTCGAAGCATCCATGGCTTCTAACCGCTCATAGATCGTGTCAAGACGCTCTCCGCCTCCATCATCCTGTTACCAAAAAAAAAAAAACTATAATCAGCATCCAAAAGACAAACACACCAAAATAAAGAATAGAGTTTTTACACAAAACCTGCTCAACAAGAGTCTCAATCTCCTTCTCCAGCTTCAACCTCTCCTCGTCACAGCTCATGACAGCCTCGAGAGAAGTCATGTCGGTGGCTTCAATCTCGTGGGAGAGATGGTAGATGTCCATGTGATCAGGAATCGGAAGCTCTCTGAGTCCAATCGCGGTTAAGAGAGTAGACTTCCCACAACCGTTCAGCCCGAGGAGACCGTAGCGTCTCCCGTAGTTAAGCTCCAGCATCGAATCAACAATCAGGTCGTAACCATGAAACGTAACAGACAGAGATTCAATCTGCAATCAAAACAAAACAAAAGAATCAATCTAACTGATTCACACGAGTTCGTCTCTAACTAAAAGGGGACTTACACGAATATCTCTGGACTGAGGATGAGAGCAGAGGATTCCGGTACAGGTCCGGTCGGATATCTGAAGAGCATCGACGCCGCTCGACAAGCTATCAGCTCCGTTTGAAGAAGAGGCGGCGGCTTTAGCGGCGGCGGCTTTACCGCCTCTTTTGGCGGCGGCGGCGGCTTTCTTCTGGAGAGCCTTCTTCTTGCTAGCGTCGGACACCATCTTTCGAATCTCCCTGAATTCGAAATCAAACAATTGAGGATGATACAGATCGAACTCAAACAATTGAGGATGATTTGTAAATAATGGATTTTTACCTGTTGGAGATTGGGAGCTTGGAGAGATCTGTAGATCGAGTTTCGCAGATGCAAAGGGTGTGAATTAGGGTTAATGAGAGAAGTGGTTTCTGTTGAGGGAGGCGGAAGGAAAGAATCGTGTTTTTATTATTTATAGGAGGTGAGTGCCACGTGTACGACAAGACTGTGTTTTGCTGAAAGACTTTTTTTTAGTTTGCGTATTGGAATCTAACACCAACTCTTCCCCCATCTGGTCGGTTCACGAATATGCGAATATGGTGCGTTTTTATATGGGCTTTTATTTAGGCTTATTGAATTGGAGGCCCAATGTTTGTAGGTAAAGATCCATAGGTGAAAGTGGAAGCCCAAATGTCTTACTTATACCAGCCCCATTATGTATGTATATGTTTGGTATGACATTTTGAAGGTGTGAAATGTTTTTCAAATGAAGAGGAAAGTTCTCGTCCTTATCAATCATCCACCCATTGTTAAAAAAAAATTTGGAAATTAGTGTTCAGAAAGAAATAAAATCAAATATAAATTTCACAAAAGTACAAAAGTAGAGGAAAAAATGTGAAGATGAAGAAAGGTAAAAGGTAAAAGGCAAAAGGGGGAAATCATTGACTCCTGCATGTCTTTCTCTTTTCATTCTTTAATTTTATTAAGATTTTCTCACGTTGTGGGGCTCTTTATTACCTCCTTCTACAAGGTGTTATGTTCTGTATACTTGTATGTAAACTTTTGAGAAGCGATGATCGTTGTTCACTAGTTCAAGGCGATGTTTGAATCAATCAAATAGATTGAAAATGGTTTATGTATTGATCACCGAGAGCATCTCCAAAAACAAACTATTTTGAAGTTTAAGGTTTTTTCTCCAAAAGCAAAATTTCAAACTCAACTTCAAAACTATTTGTATTTTATAATATGGTCTTTATATTTGTCATAACTAATTTGAATTCATAAAACTTTTGTAAATAACTACCACGTATATAAACATATTACAACAAATATTAATTAATAGAATATTCTATTAAAATATAAAAGTTTAAATAAAAATAACTTAATTAATATTGAACTTCAAACAAAATACCATATTATTTTATAAAATGATTTTCGTAATGCATATATGATCTATTAGTGCATTTCGAAGTAAAAATGGTTCTCCTCATTTTTACTTTGTAGATTACGAGCTAAAAGTTGTTGAAACCGGGTGATATTGATACTTGTAAATACATTAGATCATAACAAGAAAGTAAAAGAGAAACATAAAATATTGTTAAAATACTAATTTCTTTTCGATGATATTAATACTCGTGAATATATTCGAAATGAACAAGAAAGAATTGTACGAAAAATACATCAAAAACAACAACAGCAACCATCTTAAGTTACACAAAAAAGTTTGAACAATATTTGAAAATTTTGAAGGTTCCGGATCAAACTTACCTGACTATTAGTGTTGCTGTAATATTTAAATTTGTGTAATAGTTGTGTTTCATGTAATTTAAAAAAAAAAAATTTGTTGAGTTTCTTTTGTATATTATTGTTGTCTAAATCTAGTTTAAATCGTATTTTATAGTTTTATTTAATTTTATGTGTAAAATTTAAAATCTGTAAAAAAAATTAAAATATCTATGAGATTAAAACAAGAAACGAAGAAATATTTATGAATCATAAAACTGATGTGTGATTGTAAAGACAAAAAATGCAAATAAAAATATGAAACTTCAAATTTGAAGTTTTGAGTAGTTTAACTTCATATATAGAATTTCACTCTTCAGAACTTCGAATTTGAAGTTTTGAAGTTCTTTTTTTTAGAACAAAAAACTTAATATTTAAAGTTATAGAGTGTGAGATGCTCTAAGCGAAGATGATGATTAGTAAACTTTTGTTTCATCATATAGTCCAACAAATCCAAAGATATGCGCGGTCCAACAGATATGATTAAACTTTTGTTCGATGACCTGAGAAACAAGGCATATGATAAAAGATCACGTAAATAGGTATTTAAAATATTCAATTCTATATTTATTTTGAAATTATATCTAAAAAAAGTATTTAAATATTCAATAAGCACCTTAAATATCTAATCATGCATAAATAAGTTTATTTATTATGTTTGCTTTTCAATTTTAGATTTAACTTCGGATATTTCCGAACCGAACTCATATTACCTGAATCAAAACAATATATGGTTTTTTTATGAATTTTAGATGTGATACAATTAGAAGCAAAATCCGAACATGATCTGTACTTAAAAATTTACCAGAATGAGACCTAGGATATGATATAAATTAGAACCAAAATTTTTAATACCCAACCGTATCGCAACCTATACATGAACGCTCAAGCTTAACTTAAAGTATGTTTTGTTCAATTAGTTTTATATTTGATAAATATTTTATGCGTTGGAATAATCCGTGAGACTATATTCATAAAAAATATCAATAACAACATGTTCCAGCATATCATTAAATATTAATCACTATTACTATATATATATAATTTTAATACTTTATCAATAAGAAGTATATTATTATTTATTTGGTGACGGTTTTAAAGATTTTGTTTCTTGCATTTGAATTAAAATATGGTTGTATATATGAATTAGTAGGCATATATAATTCTTTTTGTATTAATAAATAAAATATAATTGATTATTTACTTAAAAGTATAGTTAATATAAATTGAATTTATTATTTAAAAAAAAATAATAGATTAGTTATTTAGTTCCTTAATTTTAGGTTAGGATATATATTTAATAATAATTAAGTTAGATATAAATAGAAATTATAGGAAAGCTATTAAGTGTAATGGTCCAACTTAGACTATTCATAAATAGATAAAAATAAGATCTTAAATTAATTAATTAGATAATCAGATTACTACCTAGTTATTATATTATTCCCAATCGAAACTAGATTTAGATTTAAAAAAAAAAAAAAAAAAAATCTTAAGCGCATATTTACAATTCTACTACCCGTCAATGTTCTTCCGCCGCTTCACATAACGAAGCAAGCATTCGGATTATCATCGCTGAAAATCTGAGGTGCTAAGTATTCAATCGAATCTCCATCCTCACCCGGAAAATACGCAGACCCGTGAGCAGGCTGAGCCGCCACGTACTGTTTCTCTTTTGCGTTACCATTCTTGGCCGTCGCCACAATCTCCACGTTACGTTTTAGCTTCTCAGTCAAACTCCTGACGAGCTTTTTCACGTCCATTGTTCCTTTAACCGTCACCAACTGCTTCTCCTGATCTATTGAAAACCCACTCACACCTGCCGTTGCAAAAACAAAAAACGTCGTCAGCGTTTTAAACTAAAAACAGCGTTTTGAAAACGCTGACAGAACTCATAGGTTTTGTCGTCTCTCTCTCTCTCTCTTCAAACCTTTGGTTTTAGAGACAGTCTTTTGAATCTTCTCAATACACCGTTCACGGTGGAAGCCCACCTTCAGTACTGCCGTTGTTACCGGAGCCTAACACAGACTTTTAGAATCAGATTCTTGGTATTGTAATAATACGAACGGTTAAGTAAAGTTCAAAGCTTTACCTCTTTAGGTTTCTTCTCCTCTGACTTCTTTTCTTTGTTCTTGTCCTTACTGTCCTTGTTGTTGTCTTCTTTCTCTTTCTCCTTATTGGGCTGAGGAGAAACCAACTCGACTTTCTTCTTTATCTTCACTTCAAGTTGCTCCCGGAGTTTAGCCGGATCTACATCCCCGGTCACCGTTACTTTCCCACTCTCTGACTCTGCTTTCACCGTCTCAACGCCTGAGAGATATTATTACACATTATTGTTATTTTTCAATTAAAGTAGGGATTTTTAAATGACCCAGTGTAGGTTCCTAGTAAAAAGGACTGTAACGTTCGATTTGTTCATACGAAAATCAAACCTTGGATAGCACGAACGGTTTTAACGAGTTTTGAAGCGCAGCCATCGCAATGCATGTCGACCTTCAAAACGACGGTGATAGACGCCGTCTTCTTCTCACCGCCGCCATCTCTTTTGTTGTTGTTCTGTTCAGAGAGACAAAACAGAGTGAGCAATTCAAACCCAATAAATATGATCTGCAGTATAATTAAACTGATAAAGTCGAGAGCGAAGATTCGAGACTGCTGTAAAGGGTAGCTGCGGTTTGACTCGGTTACCTTGCTCATGGTGACTCGGTTTAGTGAGGAAGTAGTGGGGAGAAGGAAAGTAGACGGAGACCAGAGTCGGAAGGAAAGAGAGAAGGACTAGACCTTTCATTCTATTTATAGTACTATGGTTCGGTTTAAATGGGCTTTATGATGATGATGATGATGAATGGTGTTATAAATTACTTCTGATATTGTACTATAGTTTCTTTTCTTTACCAATATCGTATAATCAAGAAAGTGTAAACTTAACAAATCCACGCACTTTATACCCAAAAAATACATTCAGCACATACTTTTATGTTTTCATTAAAAAGTTTAAAACATCACAAGAAAGTTAAGGTTCTTTTTTCATTTTTGAAGAAAAACGAATTACAGCATCTTAATTTAGGAAAAATATTAAAAAAAGTTATTTTCCTTTTCATAATTTCTATTTCTAAATTGCTTACAGATTGAAATATTTAAAAAAAATGTCATTTTTTTTTTCAGTTCCTCTAGATACCAGTTGTTTTTTCGGGTTTTCTGTAGTTGAGACGAAACGGGTTGTTGACATAAAGTTCATACAGTATACTTCACCAACCATACCAAACCAGATATTAATGACGACATTTTATCTTTCTCTAACTGCAAGGTGCAACAATCCCAGAAAAAAGTACCAAACCGAGATTGTCTCTAATTAATTTTAGAGTCTCTTAATTCTAATGGTAACCGTTATCACATTTTAATCACCTTTTGATTCTTAAACGTATTGATTGTAGTTAATGTTCAAAATTTGAGAAACCGAAACGAGATAATATATATATATAGAGAGACACATAGACTTCCAAAAGAGATAAATATTTCCATTACATAACACATCTTTCCCCATTAATCAAAACTCATGGACACTCTTATAATGGTATCGATCATGACCCTGGTGCTCTTTGTTAGCTCTGGATCCGCACGAGCCGCCACTCTTATTGTATCCAACCAGATGCAGAGTCGTGCTAATGTTTCCGTTCTCGTGACGTGCCTTGGCACATTTCCTACGATGACTAAATCCATACCTTTTGGTCAAGTTTCGTTGGTAAAGATCCCACCCACTAGCGGACAAAATGCGACTGATGATATCTCACCCACTGCTGGAGAAAATGATAAACCGGCGAGATCTAGAGTGTCGCAGTGGGCGTCTTGCGTAAGCACAATTCTGGCCCTCTGAGAGGATATACCGTTTGCACAAATACAATTCAGACAAAGATTCTACCGTGAGTATCGTCGTTGCAAAAGACGATGACTTTTACGGTTGGAACAATGACAGGAATTCTTGGGACAGGATTCCTTGGTGTTCGGGGCCGGAGCCGGGGTGCAGACCCAGAAACTACCGGAGTCATAAATTAAATAATAAATATATATTGAAATAAATATAGATATTAAATAAAATATATAAATTATATACAAAATAATTATTTATACACAATAAAATTCAATAATATTTTTTTTTTAATTTCAATACTATTTATATAAATTTCATGCTGTATGATAATTTTTATTTCATTAATTTTGCATGACATCATTATTTATTTAACATATTATTTAAATATTTAACTAGCTCTGCCCCTGCCTTGGTTCATTTTCATCTGATTGTTCTAAATTTACATTTCAATTTCAAATCTTATACTTCCGTATACTTTTTTTTAAAGAGTATTTCCGTATTGTATGCATAATACATATTGTTAACATTTGAATAAATTAACACATTAACGTAAAGATTATCATGGAAGCGAAATCTGTGGTTACTGAAAATATTTTATGGTTTAAAGAAAATGACATCATTTTTTCTTTAAAACACAAACATGTCATTCATTGTTAATCAGTTGTTAATCCATCTCAACAGTCGGGCTTGGACAATTTCTAACTTCTTATAAAATCGAGACTAAGAAGACGTTAATTATTTTCTTAACATCCCTTATATAATATTAATTGAAAAACATTTGAAAATATGTAACTTCAATTTTGTAATAATTAAAAAAAATCTTTGTTGATGTGTCAATCAATTAGATAGTTAATTAGTCCTATCTTATCGCCTCACATTGAAATTAAAACCCAATAAATATGATCTGCAGTATAATTAAACTGATAAAGTCGAGAGAGAAAATTCGAGACTGCTGTAAAGGGTAGCTGCGGTTTGACTCGGTTACCTTGCTCATGGTGACTCGGTTTAGTGAGGAAGTAGTGGGGAGAAGGAAAGTAGACGGAGACCAGAGTCGGAAGGAAAGAGAGAAGGACTAGACCTTTCATTCTATTTATAGTACTATGGTTCGGTGTAAATGGGCTTTATGATGATGATGATGATGATGATGAATGGTGTTATAAACTACTTCTGATATTGTACTATAGTTTCTTTTCTTTACCAATATCGTATAATCAAGAAAGTGTAAACTTAACAAATCCACGCACTTTATACCCAAAAAATACATTCAGCACATACTTTTATGTTTTCATTAAAAAGTTAAAAACATCACAAGAAAGTTAAGGTTCTTTTCTCATTTTTGAAGAAAAGCGAATTACAGCATCTTAATTTAGGAAAAAGATAAAAAGTTATTTTCCTTTTCATAATTTTTATTTCTAAATTGCTTCCAGATTGTAATATTTGAAAATTTTCCATTTGTTCGGTTCCTCTAGATACAATTGTTTTTGTAGGTTCTCTGTAGTTGAGACGAAACGGTTTGTTGACATAAAGTTCACCAACCCTACCAAACCAAATATTATGGGCCTCACTGAGCCCACGCATATGTGCTTTTGTTTAGTGGCGGTGTGGTAAACCTCAAGAACCTAATTCAAAAGTTATATAACTAGTGTTGTGGTTTCCTTTTTATATTCGGAGGGTTTTGGATGTAACAATATCTGGCATGGGAATGTGTCACCTGGAACATAGAAACAGTATCTGTATTTCCATCAATCTATTTCTCTTAGCCGCACGAGACACTGATAAAGGTGGTGTGACTTTCATACACAATGTAGCAACTCAACATATACTATTAACTAATAAGGTCTCGCAATAGTCAATACTATCTAGCTAAACAAATACTGCTAACTAATAAGGTCTCTAAGTACTATATATGTATACTTGAAATAGTAAGTCTCATATAACTTTAGAAAATAACATTGTCATGTTTACCCTCCTCTTTAGCCATCTTCGCTGTCTTGTTTCTTTACTTTCAGTTTCTTTTGCAATTTATTTCTTTAGATCCGTCCAACTGTTGGAGTTTGGATCATTAGAACAATGTCTTTTCTGTATTTTGATTGAATCAAACTCAGCGTTTAAAAAAACTAAATTCTGATATGATCTTTTCTCTTCACGACACAAAAACTAGAATATGCTGTTCAATCATGATTACATCTTTTGGAGACCATATTCTAGCTTTATTGAATCAAAGTTATGGACTTTTCGGTTCAAATTGAAACGGACAAAAAAATTGAAGCAAAATTTATAGATATTTTGCCCAATACTATATGTAACGTGTGGAGACATGTAGTGTATACAAATGGCCACGGAAGCTTCCACCATCATGATGAACTAATAGTGCTGCACTATGTAATACGATTTCTTAACAAACCGTTTTGCCACATTATAGTTACGTGTGTTACCAAAGGAACTTAATTAAATGAAACAGTTCTCTGCTGTTGTAATGCAGTATCCAAAGGCCTTTAGTGATAATGTTGAGTACATATGTAGTATCCTTATTAAAAAAATGCAACAGTTCTCTTTTGTTGCGTGGGCAAATACCAATACGATATATATATTAGACCTATTTTTTATTTGATAGTACGGGTTGTCTTTGCTATGGCCAAAGTCGTACAATTTTTTTTTTGCTAAAATGTTAAGCCAAACCCAGTGCTTATAATAAACTAAATTCTGATATGATATTTTCTCTTCACGACACAAAAGCTATAAAATAGTTCTTCAACCATGATTACATCTTTTGGAGAGCATATTCTAGCTTTATTGAATCAAAGTTAAAAGGATTTTTTGGTTCGAATTGAAACGGATAAAAAATTGAATCAAAATTTACAGATATTTTGTCCTAACATTATATATAACGTTTGGAGACATGTAGTGTATACAAATGGCCACGGAAGTTTCCATCTCCATGATACACTATATAATAGGATTTCTTAACAAACCTTTTTTGCCACATTATAGTTACATACTTAATTAAATGAAACAGTTCTCTGCTGTTGTAATGCAGTAGCCTTTAGTTAGGGGTTGTTTTATTATTATCAAGAACATGATTTTTTTTTTGGATAATGTAATTATGTTGTCGTTTTTATTTGTCAAAAACATTATTTGATGTTTTTAGTGTGTTATGTAATAGTAGATGATAAGTTAATATTTTGTGTTTGTTTTTTTGAATAATGTGTTGTTGTGTGTATATTACATGTTAGTAATCAAATGAGTCTCTAACGTAAAATAATATTGAATTTCAATAACTTTGCATCTACGCATTTGTTGATTCTAAGATTAATGGTTTCTTCGTCAAAATTGTATTATATTTTTTTCATATTTTTGAAAATTATAGTTTTTAAGATGTTTTTTGCCATCTCTCCATATTTTGAACTTGAGCCGTACTGTCTATGTATTTCGTTACATTTCTGGTGTGCGGTGCTTCTCACCATCACCGGAAAAAGACTCACTTTTTTTCTCTCGTTCTTCCTCACATTCTCCACCTATGAGATTATATGGTATTTGTTGCAGATCAGGTTTATGAATTTTCAGTTGTTCGGTTGATTCTCACGGCGTTGTAGGTTGTTCCAGTCAATATTGATTGTTCATCTTCTTCCTTAGATTTCTGCTGATGTTAGGAACTGTATTTTCTTAGTTGGGTCAGAGTTTATTTGTCTTTGATTTTGTATTCCTCGTCGTTGGCTTACCGTCAATAGTCTCTGCTCGTTTTGGTTTCCAAGATCTATTTTTTGGTGTTCTGACTTCTATGCTCTCTTTCATAGCTCGAGGGCGGTTCAATAGTTTTCTGATTTCGCTTTGTCTCCCTTTCCCTATCTATTCTCGCACCTCTTTGCAGCTTTCATCGCATCTGTGGTGGCTCTCCCTTTCGCCATGTTTGCCACTCGAGGTTTGGATAATTTTTTCGTTCGTGTATGCTATGTGGGCTTAAAAGGTTCTTTCTGGTCTCAAGTTTAGTCTCTGATTTTTTGGTGGTTGTCTTCCATTTTCTATCTCTCAAGTTGTTTCTTTTCTTTCCATGTTTTTCTTGGTATAGGTGTGCGGAGTTAGTCTTTTGGAACTTTGGTATTTTCTATCCAGAGCTTTGTGGTATTTCACTTGCATGGTCGTCTTGTATGTTTTTGTTTAGTTTGTGAGGTGTTTCTTACTTTTAGCTACTGGTTTGTGTTTTAGGCATATATTTTCCTGCTTTTTGGTGGCTTTGGTCTTTCGATTATTATTCTCCCTGGTCCGTTTTCTTAGTTATTTGCGTTGGTGCTCTAGTTTCTTATTCTTAATTTGATTATCTTACGATATTAATAGTGAAATAAATATATAATTTATAAATAAAATAATAAAAATTAGTAAAAATAATAAAATGATGAAACGTCTTGCTATTTTTAGGTGTGAATAAATTAAATATTTAAAATATATTTATATTATTTTAATTATTTCTTGAATTTTAGAGACTAATAAGTGTGAGAATGATTAGATAGTAAACAATTAGAAATTGATTGAGCAAATTACAATAATCTAAAAGAGGAAGAATTTAAATACCAAAAAAAAACATAAAGACACAAATGATCTTTCCGCATATCATAAAAAAGTAAAAAAACAACTTTATATATATAAATGTTGTTAGTATCTTTATTAAAAAAAATGCAACAGTTCTCTTTGGTTGCGTGGGCAAATACCAATACGACATATATATAATTATATTTTTTAAACCTATTTTTTATTTGATAGTACGGTTACTTTTTTGCTATGACCAAAGTCATACAATTTCTACAAAAGAGTCAGAAATAAAATGATTAAAAAGAACCATAAATAAGCGGTGCAAACATTCTAATTGATTTTAGTAGAAGGCCGTATAACACATCTACCTGTGTCGTCATCTGTTTCCACGTCATCAGTTTCCTCGACCTCGAGAAGTAGATTGCAATTGCAACTCTTTTGGTTTTTTTTCTGAATGTTTGTTTAACCAGTCTTTCTCGAATGAGTTTCCTGAATATACGATATATATATATATATATATATATATATATAAATATGATATATGCATTTTGCATTTTCTGTTCACCAGCTAGATTTACATAATTTAAAATATATAATTATTATAAATAATTTGATCATAATTTTAAATTATTTATAAGAGTGTCTAAAACATTTATAAAAAATAGAAATCCTTCTATACATTAAACGAAAAATCACTTAAGCGATTTTTCCTTACATGTTGATCATTTGTGAAGTTTTAACAAAATTGTTATAACTTGTTTGGTAGATAATTTTTAATCTTTTATTTAAATTTAGATTAAAAATAAAATAAATATAGAACCAATTAATATCATTTTCAAAATATTCTAAATTATATTTAAAAATAATAATTTATGGTAACTAATTGTTGAAATTATATAAAGAATAATAATATTTGATCAATTCTTTTTATATTTATAAACTACATAATATAATGAACGAAACTTTTTATAATTTTAATTATTTTAATTAGATCTAAAATAAAAAGTGAATCTAAAACTAATTATTATCACTTGCCAAATAACCTAAATGATATTACAAATAATAATTTATGTTAGCTAATTTTCAAAATTATATGAAATGTAATAATGTTTGATCAGTTCTTTTTCTATTTATATACTACATAAAATAATTGATGGAAAATAATTTATAGAAATAAATATAATGATTTCATATTCATATAAAGATATAGTTGTATCTATAATACTTATAAATCTCTTATAATGTCAATATATGCTTTATAAATAATTAGCCTTTGATTGGATGGTTTATATTTAACAAAACATGTGAGAACTTAAATTTAAAAAATATTTTTTATTTAAGTCAAATAATATAATGAATGAGGTAATGGTATGATTGAAAAAAATTCTAAGATGGATTTTTGGTTCATTGATTATATGGTTTGTCTTACTATTTAAAAGGATCAATAAATATTTGGCAAAAAATATGTAAAAAATGAGAAAAACATTAGCAAAAATTTAATAAAAAAAGGAAATGATACAAGGAAAATAATTTCTACCCAAAGTCTTTCGGAGTTTCCCTGATAGCTTATTAAGAGCAACATTTAACATACCAAGATTTTCAAGTCGTCCAACATCTTCTGTTAGAGAGCCAGTCAGTAAATTATTTGACATGTTTAGGGAAACAAAGATTGAAATTTGCACAATCTCCTCAAGTATAATACCAGTGAGCTTATTATTCTGGATATGTAAATTTAGCAAATAGCTACATTTACCACATTTACCAAGACTTGGAGGAATGATTCCTTCAAAACTATTGTCTGACAATTGGATTGTTTCTAACCTAGTGATGTTGCCTAAAGATGTGGTATCTCTCCCGACATTTTGTTTGAATAGGCACTAAATCCCACCAAGCCTGAAAGTTTCCCAAAATAGGCCGGGATTGGTTTCTGAAAACAATCTGGAAGGAGAAATTCTTGATGCTATAACTATATTGACTCAAATAGAGTTATTCTTGTTATCAACAAACAATTTGTCCTCCTGCAATTTACAATTTTTCCTCCCTTTGGTATTTGAGCTTGTTTGGTAATTATTTCTCTTGGAACCTGAGGCCAGATTTTGGTAACTTGCTACCAAACCTTGAACGATGGGCTATGGGAAATAATTTTCTCACATGAGCCATTCCATCAATACTTGGAAATATTTCAACTCTTCAGTATCTGGGCATGGAGCTTAGCAACCTGACTGGAAGTATTCCTCTGAGCTTCGCAAAATTATGATATTTGTAAAGATTAAGCCTTACTGAAAATTCTTTGGAAAGTTTTTCAGCGGGAGATCTTGAATTTCTTGTTGCTTTGACTAACTGCTCCCAACTGCAAATAGTACATGTGGGATTCAATAGGCTCGAGGGTGACTTGCATGTCTCCATTTCCAATCTGTCAATGAGCCTCAATAGTTTAGCTCTTCAAAATAATATCATATCTGGAAGCATTCCTCATGGCATTGGGAATCTCATAGGCCTACAAGTATTAGCTTTGTCTGAAAATCTATTGAATTGTTTTTAGCAAAGTTTAAAGTATCAAGCTTCATCAATGATCTCAGTTCCGAAGGAATACCTTGTCCAAGATGATTTGAATAGAAATCAAGGCCCACCAATTTAGAACAGTTGAACAGACTGGCTGGAATCCCCCCTCCAAAATATTGAAGCTCACATTCAAGTGCTGAAGTCTAAACAAGTTAACCAGCTCTCGAGGGATGGTTCCACCAAAAGAGTTATCAGTGACATCAACTGATGTGAGAAATGAAAGATTACCAATAAATGGCGATATCACTCCACCCAACTGAAAGCCTCCGAGGTCCAAACGAGTAACTCTCTTGTGTTTGCGGCCACATGTAACCCCTGTCCTGTTAGGAAATACGCGGTCAAATTTTGCGGTAAACCAGAATTTATGGGAGCTGGAAAGGAGCACACACACAAAATTGTTAACGTAGTTCGGCCAATGTTGCCTACGTCTCCGGATCTGCTACAGATCTTTTATTATCAACCAGAAAAATTTTACAAGCTCACAACTCACACCCCGATCCCAAATACACTCAGAAATTACTCGTAATTTCTTAAAGAAGATTTTTTTTTTCTTCTTCTCTTCTCTCGTTCTCTCTCTGTTTTCTTGTTTTTGGGATGCTTTTCCACTTCAACTTACGTTGAGTATTTATAGAAGAAGCTTGAGGAGTAGGTGGACGTAAAATAGTATGTAATACTAGTAAAGGAGTTCTATAAGAACGATCAAATTCAGTCCATATGTAAACTAATATAGAAATTTGAATTCCTTGTGTTTATACTGAACCAACCTAAAGAAAGGTTAAAAGGTTTATACAGATCTGTGACACTAGCATGGACCGACTAGATTGTAGTACGGGCTAGTGGAAAAGAAAGATCTGCCCAAAGAAAGGTAATTCGGATTGCCTCAGCTTGCTACCTCAGATAGCATGTTCTCCGGATAGACAAATCCAACATCAGATCCCCTAGATAAGGATCCGGCATAGCAGAACAGTCTGCTGCTGCTGTGAGGCTGAGAGGAGACATTTAATCTATCCTTCTCGATCGGATACCAATAAGTTGCAGTCCATAAGAATGTGTGATCAAAGTCCATGACCTAATGTATATTCAGTGTGTGATATGATCCACGGCAGAGAGGTCATGGGACGCCATCAAGCTATGGATAAAGGATTGCAATGTCTGATATATATGGCATTACCGAATGCAAGAGAGATTGATAACCGAGGTCCACGAATGTATTTGGCCGCAGAGCCATAGTTTGGTAAGACTGTAAAATCCTTGCAGCAATGATCTTAGACGCTCATGGAACGAATTGCGGACATATATAGACAATGTCTATAATTCAAAACATGAATCGATCAGAATACAGTATGGTCGATGGTAGTCCGCACTTTATCATCAAAACCAATCATAATAGCCAAGGTATTCGAGAGCTTATGTGGTTGAGATCTATGACTCAACATGATAATAGAGAAAGATCAATGGACAAGATATTGGTACACATTCGTGTAAGATACACCGGATCATAGGTTTACAACCTGAGATTATTAATTCATGGAACCATGCTCGGTATATTGTCCATATACACACGATTTGCAAAGACTCATGCACACATGAGTTTGCAAAGAACCGACAGTGATATTCGAGTACAATGCAATCCGCATTGCTCAGCACATCTACTTTACTAAGACACACGATGTCAAAGGACATGACATGTATGGTTATGGCATCCAAGGGGGAGTGTTATAAATCAAGTGGTGAATATCCATAACCGGCCCGATCCATAACCGGCCCAAACCCTAGAAGAAAGAGACATAGCCGAAACCCTAGAGAGAGGAGAGAGAGGCGGCCGCATGCCTTAGAAGAGAGAGAGAGGCGGCCGCAAGCTTTAGGGAAACCCTATTTCTTTTTCCTTGTATATGTAATCTTTCCATTTATGTATTTAGTAGTTATCCTAAATCTAGTTGGATTAGGATTTGTACTCTTTCCTTTTATCTCTATCTTGTAACCATTATATAAGGGATGTCTTATTCATTAATGAAATACACAGAACTATTCAGTTTTCAATCTTCTAATTACAACAAAATAAACTAATGATGACATCTCTGAAATTTTTTTATCTCTCTCTGAAACAATCACAAAACGGATAAAGGGCCTATTTCAACATGAACTTTACCCGTTGTGTCTATTCCTTCCCGAACTTTGTAGTAGTGTGTATTACATACTGAACTAAACAAAATTTTAAATATACTACATGAACATTAATGCATCGTGCATTTTCATTACCGAACTTTTAGTAGTGCATATTCTATACCGAACTAAACAAAAATTCAAAAATACTACATGAACTCTTAAAATCGTGCTTCTATATATATTGATCGTCAAAGTTGTTAGTCATCCGTTAATTTATCAAAACGACATTACTTTGGATGAATTCTGTAAAATTTAAAATTAAAAATACTACATGAACTCTCAAAATCGTGCTTATATACCGTCAAAGGTGTTAGTCATCCATTAATTTATCAAAACGCGTTATCTTGGGTAAATTTTGTAAAGTTAAAATTTATTTTTTTGGAGATTCAAACTGTCACACTGGTAGACAAACATAAAGTAGATATTTGAATTAATAATAAATAATTTAAATTTATAAAATAATAATTTTTAAAGGTAAATTTAAAAACATAACTAATTATAGATTTATTTGATAATACTAAAACAATAAAAAAATTGATAACATTGATTTGATTAAACAAAAAAAATATATATATATATATATATATAAATTAATGTTTACACAATTTATACAAGAAAGTTATTTTGGTTTATAGATGTTATCCAAAATGACGTTGTTTTGATAAATTAACGGATGACTAACACATTTGACGGTCAATATATATAGAAGCACGATTTTAAGAGTTTATGTAGTATTTTATAATTTTTGTTTAGTTCGGTATGGAATATGCACTACTAAAATTCGGAAATGAAAATGCACGATGCATTAAAGTTCATGTAGTATATTTGAATTTTTGCTTAGTTCAGTAAGGAATATGCACTACTACAAAGTTAAGAAAAGAATATGCACGACGGGCAAAGTTCATGTTGAAATAGGCCATTTTTCCATCACATAACAGGTACCAAACCGAGATTGTCTCCAATAAATGTTAGAGTCTCTTAATTCTAATGGTAACCGTAATCACTTAGTATTAATCACCTTTCAATTCTTAAACGTAGTGATTGTTGTTAATGCTCAAAATTTGAGAAACTGAAGCCAGATAATATAAATAGAGACACATAAACTTCCAAAAGAGATATATATTTACATTCTATAACACATCTTTTCCACATAATAAAAACTCATGGACACTCTTATAATGGTATCGATCATGACCCTAGTGCTCTTTGTTAGCTCTGGATCCGCACGTGCGGCCACTCTTATCGTATCCAACCAGATGCAGAGACGTGCTAATGTTCCCGTCTTCGTGACGTGCCAGGGCTCAATTCCTAGGATGTCTAAACCCATACCTTTGGGTCAAGTCTCGTTGATAAAGATCCCAATCACTAGCGGACAAAATGCGACTGATGATATCCCACCCACTGCTGGAAAAAACGATAAACCGGCGAGACCTAGAGTGTCGCAGCGGACGTCTTGCGAAGGAACGTTTTGGGGTGAAGCGCAATTCGTGCCCTCTTTGAGGATGTACCGTTTGTACGATTCGGACACTGATTCTGCGGTGCGTTTCGTTGTTGCAAAAGATGATGGGTTTTACTGTTGGAACAATGACAAGAATTATTGGCACAAGTGTCCTATGATCATTTTCATCTAATTGCTCCAAATCTACGTTTCAATTTCAAATGTTATATTTTCGTATACTACACATATTGTTAACATTTGATAAATTAACCCATTAACGTAAAAACATTATCTTGGAAATGAAATATTGTGGTTACTGAAATTTACTTTATGGTTTAAATATAACGAGAGCATTTTTTTTTCTTAATCTTCAATATATATCATTCATTATTAATTCATCTCAACAGTCATGCTTGGAAAACTTCTAAGAAAGTCAAGAGACTAAGCAGAATTATATTCGCTTAGACATTAGAAACATAATAATCACTGAGGATCCGTTGGAGTAGAAAGCCTTCCTTGCATCCAAGTCTGGAGCATTTGTAAGGAAGCTTTTGGCTGATCCATCGGGACCATGTGTCCAGCATCATGAACCTGTCCCACAGTTGCAATTTACGACAAAAGAAAAAGTATTTTAACTTTAATGGCATTTTATATTTTACATTAAAATAGGTTATGTATGTTCATCAGTTTTTAATGGTTTACCTTAAGAAAAGTGAGAGGACCGTGATTCTTCATCAAACCGGCTTCTTTACCATCTACCAGGAATGCCACTGTCTTGGCTGATCCGAATTCTTTCTGCCCTGACCAATTCATCTGCTCAACCCACCTGGAGTTTCCTATATAAACAGAGAAAATGAACCAAGTCAACTGAAAAGCCCAAAACGTTTAAACTAACAAAATCGAAGATATGTTGTTGCAATTATGATCAATCTTACCAAGCCAATTGCAAACAAGATCATATTCCCCTGCATAAACTAGAAGATTGATTCCATCTTCGACAAGAGCTGGAATCTTAACCTCAATATTAATCATCCAATCCACAACCATTGCGTCATTAACATTACCACTGCACAACTCAAATTTGTTGTCTCCAACTCCTAAAGCTTTCCGTACGTTTTCTTGGTTCAAGAATGTTTGCACATTCCAAATGTCATAACACATTTCTCCTACACATATTTTCCTCAAGTCGTAGTACTTCAAAAGAAACAGAGAAATTATAGCAAGTAAAAGAAAGAACCAGTTTTAAACAAAAACAGAACAAAAGAAAGCAAGAAAACACTCGGATCCTTACGTTTATGCCTTCGTTTTCTGAAAGAATCTGCTCAGGAATTTGGTTGCAGATATAGTAAGAAGAATTACAAGCTAAACCACCATCACGATCTGAAAATAACAAAATAAGAATATCTTTAAAAAAAAAAGGTCAGAACCAAATCCGATATAATTGAAATGGTGGTGTTTATATAAATTACTGCATATTCTTATGGAACTTTGGCAGTCTACGTAATCTTGTTTGAGACTTTCATGAACAGACTGGGAGATTAACTTCATCTCCAGTGCATAGTCTGCATATGCTCCATACTGGATCTCTGGGTTGGTTAGACCGTTACCAATCGCAACACCCTTGTTTTTAATCAAATTAAAACAATAAACTTCTAGTTAATATAAGAAGAAAATAAATAAGTAAACAGAAATCGTTCCTAGTATGAACTTGTGAGGGTTTAAAACAGAGGATTCACTTACTTTAAGGTTTATTGGAATCCCTTCATCGTTCTTGTTTCCACTGCGAATGCGAGAAGCTAAAGCGGGAACGTAATGACCAGCATACGATTCACCGGTAATATAGAAATCATTTTTCTGGAGTTGTGGATGGTCCTTGAAAAAAGCCTACCAAATTTCAAAAAGGAACCACAAAAATCATTATAGTTCAAAGAACATGTTTTCAAGACTTTTTTTTTTAAAAGAAACAACAATGGAACCTGAAGAAAATCGTAAAGGTCATTGCTCACGCCAGTCTCGTCGTGACGGAGAAGGCTAGTGTCCGATATGTTACTGAAACCAGTCCCAACTGGTTGGTCGACGTAAATTATATTAGAGACCTGTTAAACAAAAGAAAAGTTCGTTGAATCATATTAGATAACAACGTTTCTTGGCTGACAAGAAAGACATTTCTTTTAAAGAAAAAGGTCCACAACCTTGTCCCAGCTATACGGATTCCAAGAGAGGGAGAGATTCTCCGAGATAGCGAATGGACCGTTCTCAGTGAACAGAGCCACACTGCCACTGCAACCCGGTCCACCGGTTAGCCAGAGTACAACTGGATCGGTAACGTTGTTCTTTGACTCAAAGAAGAAGTAGAACATTCTGTGGAAATAAGAATAAGAAACGTCATTAAATAAAATAGAAACGGTTATTATTGCGTTATATAAAAAGTCCTGATTCACACCTTGCTGGTTTTGAATGCTCCAGTGTGTAATAACCAGCGTGACGTGCTAGTTCATCCACGGAAGGATCGCTGTTGACATTTTCTTGTTTTGAAGACAAGACAACAACAAAGACAAGGAAAAGCTGGGAGAAATTTCTGACTTGCATGTTTAAGTTTGTTATGTTCTTTGTAGGAAGAAATGAGTTTGTAGTGTGACTAAGGAATCATGATCGTCTCTGCTTTTATAGAATGGGTTCCTTAATTTTAATTATCTTTATTGATTAATAAATATAAAAATGAGAGACATGCAATCGAAACTCATCCCACGGAAATTAAATGAAGATGGATGGTTTTTGGAACAACCCATATGTTAAGTTATTTTTCTAATTAAAGAACACCACATATGTCATGTTATTCAGAAAAAAATGGATGCATGTAAATATGAACATAGGAAACCAGTATAATATCTCATTAGTAACGTTACAAGAATTCTTGTAGGTATTTACTTGAGTATACTATACGTCTATACCTATCTAATTATGTGAATGCTAGCTATATTTGTTTTACTCTAATGATTACTTCTAGTTCGACTTTGTGAAGGTTGAGGTGTCGTGATCTGCTTTTGCAGAATATGTCTAAATCATCTCCTAAATATGAAGAAACTACGTTATAATTGCATGCAACTTAATGACAACAATACATAAGCTTTTTATCACTCGCAAGCAAATAAAAAGAATACGTATTTTCATATGATAACTAAGACGTTCGAATTTAGAAAGCTAGATTATTCGGAATACTACGATATATGTATCCTTCTCAACATGTTGAGTATTAATATCCTATGAAGAGGAAGACATACTCAACAAAATAGTCGGTTTTGGCTACAAACCAATCAAGCATTAGCTTAGGGCCAAAGGCTTTTAAATTAATTTAGGGGCCAATTCAATTGGTTGAAGTTGATGAATTATGTGTGAACTGGTAATGACTAATTATTATTATTAATCATACTTCGATTATTTAATGTTTCTCGTGAATTGATTTTACTTGTCCTTCTCTTTCTTTCTTGTTAGATACTTGTTTTTTTTTTAATCAATTTTTTGTATATGATGCCAAATTTTTTTTGTTACAACCAAACATGTTGCCAGTTTGTTCATTTAGGATCCTAATTATATTTTGGGTATGGACGATCTGGTAAATTCCTATGTCAAACATTGCATGAGGTTGAACTATGCATACGAGTTGCTTTCGTCATTATGAAATTCAGTCTAAGAAGAAAAAAAGGAATAAATCTAGAGATATATTGTTTCCAAAAGAATAAACTCCTTTTGATGCTCTAAATATTTTTTTGTCGTTTTGCAGTTAACTGTTTGTATAAACAAAGACAGAGAAATGGGTAAATATCGTGGGTGCTCATATTATGTATGTATGATTCTACATATATAAATGTGCTAATATGGCTATGACCATCTCAGTAAATATTATGCACTCAGCCATGTTTAGATCGTGCAGCTGATGATCATGATCATGATCATAAACCAAGCTCGTTCGATGGTTCTTTGTAAAACACAAGGTTGGTTCGGTGTCCAATATTAGCATTCGGATTATCACATATCCAATAATCTACCGATAGTTATATCACCATTTATCACTATCGCCTAAACATTTAGGTAATCAGAATTATGGTTTGCTCCAACTCTCCACTACATGTTTAAAGTGGATACTAAACCAAAATCCAAGAACCCGGTTTTCTCAACCACTGAACCATAGTGTAAAAGAAAACTTTGTTACCAAAAGACAGCTTATGATTACAATGTTATAAGGCAATTCAATTATATTATACAATACACATCAATCTCCTTATGTTCTCTCTCATCACCTTCAAGAGTTCCTTGGATCAATAAAAATCGTGTGTAAAAAAGAGTCACTGGAATCAAGTTAGGATCTAACTTTAGCGAGGCGAGCTCGAATCTCCTCCAGTTCTTCCTCATCATCAACACCTTCTGCAATTGCCTCTTCCTGCAAAACAAAACAAAACGCAACATCTTCTTTCAGAACATAATCTCCAATCAAGCAGTGCATATTGGTGGATAAGCTTTTACCTCGCGGGAAGTGCTCGCCTTCTGTGCAGGCACCTTTATCCTTTCCTTCCTGACAGCTTCTGGAAGCTCAGCAGCGGTTTCTCCAGCGATAGCAGTCAACACTTTATCAACCTCTTCGTCGATCTCTTCCTCCATATCCTCTGAATCTAGTGCATTGTCAATGGCCTCGTTCACAAACTCCTCAATAACTCCAGCCTACATATCAAAGCAACAAAAATAAAAATCATTATGGATTAATATAAGATGAATACTAATATGATGAGAGAAAGGGAAAAGAAAGAAAGGTCACCTTAGTCATCTCTTTGCTGAACTCCTGCATAGTTGCAGCCATTTGAGGAGCCTTCATGAGGTTATTGACAAGCTTCATAACCTCTGCGCTCTTGGACAGATGCCCAACGGTCCGAGCAACAGCTGAAAGGTTCAAAGAAAGGATATATATGTGTTAGAGAATAACATTGCAAACATAGTTAAGACAAAACGATGAGAACTGTAAGCTGTATATTACCAACACTTTCTCCGAGGTGCATTGATATGGAATTCATCTGGGCCTTGTTTTCATATAAACGGTTAACTGTTCTTCTCGCACTCACAACCTCCTTAGCAAGCGCCTTTAATGAACGCCATAGAATGAGAATCAGCCAAAAGATTACAAAAAGAAAAAGGAAGCTAATTTTTAAGAGACTACCTTTGCTGAGACCATATCGTTCCGCTTAGCAGCTTCTTTAATAGCTTTCTGAACCGTTCTCTCTTCTTTCTGTATATCTGAAAAACGAAACAATCTCAAAATCAGATTGTAACCTAACCCCCAACTCAGAGGATCCAGATTGAAATCAAAATCAGCTTATAAGGACACTCGTGATCCGTGATCATGATCCGATTCCCAAAACCGATTCAGATTGATTTTTTCGCAATTAGAGGTGCGATCGAACAAACCCATCAATCTAATTTCAGCTAGATTCATCAAAGTTCGGAACTTTCCCTGAATCTAAAAAAAAACCCTAAATTTATCAGAGAGGAAGAAAGAACCTCGGATTTGGCGTTCGATGTTACGGCACTCTTGACGAAGCTTGCGTTGCCAATCACGTAAGATTTGCTTCGGATCAGGCTTCGGCTTTATCAGGTTCATCACTTTCTCCATTCTTTCAGACTTCCCTGCTCTGTTTTTTTTTTTTTAATTTTACACAAGAATGATATTTGTGCTCCCAATGTTCTGTCCAAAAAACCAAAAGTATTTAAGCTTTAGGTTCTTGTAATTAAAAAAGATAAATCATATTACAAATGGGAATATCAAAACACTTTTAAGTTTAGGCCTGCGGAGTAGAGTTGGGTTGGGCCCAACATAATATAGAGCCTAAGATCGAAGATACAATTTGTAGGCCCTTTTATGCGAATTTTGTTTAATGGTTTAAAGATCCAGACCCCTCCTCTCTCATGGCTCTCTCACCAATGGTACTTGGACCAGTGACCATACCCATTGTAAAGGAGATATGTCACTTTCGTTCTAAACAAAATTATTTACATAATAATAACTTTTTCTTTTGCAATAAACAACACAACATTGTGTAATAGTAATAGTATCAGTTTTGGACACAGCCTCTCCGGTTCTAAACATTCAGCTCCATAATATATTTTAGAGGGATCAACTGTACTGTTTTAGTGATAACTACTAGACGTTAGGTGGGACTGCATACAAACCGTGTTTATATTATCATTTCAACTCATCTCTTACATTTATTGGGTGTAACGCATTTTCTGACACACTAGCTGTCTCTTGCTCACATTGCTCTGTCTTTCATCTTCCCCCATTCAACTCCACCCTTTTGTTATATCTTTATTCACTACTTTTCACAAGTATGTATACACTATATATTAATTTTAATTTATTTTATTAACAATTATATTGAAGTTTAATTGCAAATTATTATTTTATGGAGAAATGATATCAAAAGCTAACCGAATGATTAAACATAGTTGCAAATTCCTGAGATGACTACATTCGTGTTAATTAGCTAGCGTTGTTTACTATGAATGGATTTTAAACCGAAGTTGAGATTGATTTAACCCTGCATGCATTACGATCTACAAGTCAATTTTTATATTCAAAGAATTAAATGCCTACTCATACAAAAGAATTACACATCAGCATACTTTACACTTTCACTTCCCCGATGTACATGCTGATCCACTCAGTGGTAGCCAGCTCAGCAAACATCTCACGTGTCCGAGTTAAGCTTCTCGCGTTGTGGACCCCACACCAAGACATTCCAGTTTCCAATATCGAAAGAGTCAAAAATATCCAGCCTAGCATCCATTTAGCGACAGCATCTTACGTGTCAACTCTTCATTGGCTCAAAACCCTTGACCTTCTGTAAGACCGATCTAGCTTCCTCGACAACGCATCGAGAATATGCCACGTAGCGTCACCTTCCGTCATCGGCACATTGTACAAGAGAGCCCGCTTAAACGCCGGCTCACGTAAGTTCCGCTGTATCGTTGACAAATTGGTCGCCGTCACGTGTTCCAATATCTTGCGTAGATTCCTCACGTCTTTCTCCGCCACCGTGAGAGATATCTCCGGCCACCGGACCGTCTCCGAGAAAGGTAACTGAATCCCATCGGCGATAACAATGGGGACGCACCCTAAAACAGCTGATTCCACTAGCCGAGGACTCCATGGAGCCCACCCTAGAGGACATAGACAAAACACGGACCGCAAGATCTCCTCTCGGTATCCAGCAAACCGGTGCCGGTTAAGATGAAACCGTCTTCTTCCGCCGTATTTCTTCAGAATCGCCGTTCTCACTCCCCTGCACGCCGAAAAGTGGCAATTTTAGAAATTAAGAACAAACCAATACAAAAAGTCAAAGTCAACGAGAAAACAAAAAAAAAAGTTTCGCTACGCACGCACTTGCTGTAATAACGTCCGCTAATATTCTTAGGGTTGACTTCCATCTTCCCCCGGAAAAACGCCCATATGTCTCGCCGTCTGTTCGCCGGAGCTTTGTTTGTAGCTCTCTGCACACTCTCCGGCGGAATATACGGCGGGATCACCACGTGCTCCGCTTCTTGACATGGATGCTTGTAGTTTACTCCAAACGTCTGTAAAATTATTGACTTCTTCATAAACTCTGGAATGCCTGCTTCAATGGCCATATCCTCCTTCACAAAAATAAAATTAAAAAAAATCAGTTTTCTCTATATATGTATAAAATCAAAACTTTTTTTCTATGCAAAAAAAAAATTAAAACTTTTCAAAAATCAAATTTTCTCTAACAATCTGTGAAAAATTAAAACTTTTCAAAATCAGTTTTTTTTCTATAAAATTAAATTTTTATGCAAAGTTAATCAATCGAGGATCTTACCATCGCGTGGAAGCATGCACCGAAGTCATGCGAAGCTACAAACACGTGGTCGGAACCTCGTGTTCTGTTCCAAAACGGGTAACTCTCCGAGATGAAATCAACGGCGGAGGAGATGAGGGAGCGAGCGTGGCTAAGAGAAGGGAAGCCGTTGGCGGTGGAGAAGTTGCAGGATACGTATACGGGGACGAAGAAGAAGTCAGCTTCTTCTGGGTCTAACGTACGGACATTTGAATCAGAGAGAAGGGCGCGGTGAATCGCTACCTCCGCCGCGAAGAGGTGACTGGCGCACCGGTCTGATGACATCACCCAGTCGGCGTTGAATCTCGCCGGTAAGTCGTAAACGTAAATCTTCATCCCGCTGGATATAGACGTGTGAGCTGGTTTGACAATGGCGGAAGATTCGATGAGAGCGTGAGACGGGAGAGACAACGACGTTTTGTGGTTAGAGATGAGACTAGTTGTTGTGATGGTGGTGGATTGGTCTCCGGCGAAGTAAGATGTGAAGAAGTATAGAGAGAGGAAAAACCAGAGGATCCATCTGTAATAATGTCTGAAGAAGACGATGAAGAGGTTGTTTCCTCCTCTGTTGTTGTGATTCAGCTGCTGCATATTGACGATGAACCCAGTTTTCTTCTTGGTCTTGTTGCTGATAGGTCTTTTAATGTCAAGCGACATTGCTTTGTTATTGTTCTTCTGGTGATGATAATGATTGAGAAGTAGAGATCAGATAGAGATTGGGAGAAATGTAGAGAAGGAAAGAAACTTTCTCAAGAAGGAAAGAGACTTTCTCAAGAATGCACCGTCATAGTAGTTTTTTTTTATTACATTTGGATCAAGATTGGTGATCTGGTTCTCATCATTCTCTCCTGTCATGGGTTTGGTTCGAATCCAGTGGAATCAAATAAGATAACATTAAGAAATAACATAACTTTTTTCAACAAAAAAGAAGAAAATTATTAATTTTTCAGAGTATAGAGGAATAAAGAGAGAGAGAGAAGGTCACATGAGAATGCAATGGAGCAGCGATGGTCTCGGGTTCATCGCTTGGTCCAAGTCTTCTAAAACCATAGCAGTAATATGAAATTACTATAACTGGCCGTAATATGAAATTACTATAACACCCCTGGAGGCTCCCGTAATGATTACTTTGCGTATTTGGTAAGTTGGGGGCTGTTTTGATCCCGTGAGGCGTGAAGGGCATGTGGTTCGTAAATGGTCTCTTGATAAGCTAATGACAGTGTTGTTTTGGATATTTTTAGCTAATTATTGGAAGGTGTTTGTTTGTTTCTTTGTGTTAGAACTTAGAAGCTAGCTGGGAGATTTATTTAACTGTTAAATTGTTAATAAATTTACTTATATAACTCACATGTGGGTTGTATTAAGTTATAGCTCATCAAACATTATCCAGATCAAACTTTGACAGATTAATGAAACTGGTTTTTTCTTCTTCTAATGTTATTAAAAAGGACACATAAGAAAGATACGAGCTTTGTTTCTTGGCTATTAGAAAGTGAGTGTCACGTACGGTACGGGACTTCCTATCCAGATCAGGCCAAACATACATCATACTTTATCCTAAACTCGTAGTATAAAGAGAATATCGTTTTTGTATCTACAAAATTGAAATTAATTATAATATGTACTCAAACAAATACACATTATAGCGTGGGGCTTTTAAAGAAAGCGCAAAGAGCATCTAAAAAGCTTACAAGGGCACTGGGCAGTGGCCAGTGGCTGAAGGGGAGAAAGAATGCAATACATTTACAAACAGAGAAGTATAGTTTAAAACCCTTTGTCTTGTTTAGGTTATTAAAGTAGTTTCTTTTTGCTTATGGGAACTGCAAAGTGTTAACTTGTGATCACAATGTGTTATTGTGCCCATACATACATGCATGAACTTTTTGTATGCAACTTTTGGTTGCCTAGTTGTTCGTGTATTTACATTAATCTTATTCTCCTTGTATAATAATGCCTACTAGATTGCTTAGCTATAACGTTTTCGCATTTCAATAATAACAAACGACTTTAAATGATACTAGTATAGTATCTGCCCAATCTGATTTTTTTAATGTGTTACACTTTAATACATCCAACATATGGTGAAACGAAGGGTTTGCTGATTAATTGTTTTGCAGTTATAATTATTTCATTATCATAGTTCCAGACTTCCAGTAATGGTCATTAAATCATCACAAAATTAATCATCAAACTAATCACGAAGTAATCAAGTGGTTAAGACTTAAGGAAGTGGTTACGAGCACGGACGACGCCTGAGACGATAGATTTTCACCATATTCTTCTCTCTTTAAGTATATAAATGATGCCCACTTGATAAAACAATGAAAAGAGAAGAAAAAAAACAGAAATACAATATCTTGCCTTTTATTTTGTGTGATCTTAATGGTGAAATCTCTTAACGTGATTTTTTTGCCTAAAAGAGCCCATGCTTAACCAGTTGACATTGTATGAGATATACGTGAATAACGTGATTGGTTAAGGCGTTAAGCGACTTTACGATACAAACATTTAGATTTGCGGTTGTAATGGCGGAAACAAAATCTACCTTCACAGCCACATGGATGAGAATTCAGCTTTTATCTGTGGGATGGCTGGACCAGTGACAAAAATGGTTTAATTAACAACAGTTTTTGTTAGGGCAACATTATCGGGGTATGATAGAGGAAGTCGTTAGGCTTTATTTGATTTTATCTAAATAAAAATTGTATAATATCGCTGGGACGGACGCGGTTTGTCGTTGGCTAACATATTTTTTTTTTGTCCTTAGGTGATACGTGTCGGCAAGGGAATGGTGGAAGCGTTTTGGTTTGGGCAAAACCGAAAAGAATCGAGAATCAACTTTTCACTTCTTTCTCTTTCTCTCTCGCGGTGATCGAATATGCGATAGAGCTCTCATCAACGGCGCATCTCCTTCCCGCCGACGGATCTCCCCCCGATTCGATAACAGAACCACGGATCTCCTCCCGAGCGTCTCCTCTAGACGGTTTGCTTGTGGAGCATCTCTTTTGGACACATCTCCTCCTGAGCGCCTCCTTTAGACGGATCTCCTCTCGATCGTCTCCTCCCGACCTTTATCGCTGCGAATCGAAGGTGAAAGGGTGATTTTAGGGATTTGCATGTATTTATACTTTGAATCATTTGCTTGATTTTCTATAGATTTAGGGATTTCGTATTTATATTTTCGTCTCTTTAGTCTTTGATGATAAATGATTCATTTGTATTTTGTGATGTTATCGTGTAGATTTAGGGATTATGATGTAGATTGTGTACGTGAGGTGAGATGAGTTTATCGATTCAGTAGACGTGTAATGTGTTCTTCGCATCTGGTAAATGTGTTCTGTTATAGACGTGTAACGATTCAGTAGATTGTGTATTGTGTAATTATTTGTTGTTTAACTCTTGAAACTGAGAAGTGTGTTCTTATGTTTCCGAGTTTATTAGGTGAGGTGAGGTTCGATCACGAGGATTGTATTAGCAAGGAGATCAAAGAGAAACAAACATTTCCTCCACACTTGAAGGTAAACTTATTTCTCTTCAGCTACCAAGTAATGTAGTTTGTACAATAGTTAAAGGCGTCTAGTTTGTTTGCAAGGCCACACTTTCTTGGTAGTGTCGAGTCTGTTTTGATTGTGACCAAAGTGTCTAGTTTGTTTGCAAGGCTAGTTTGGAAAGTAGTTAATGCACTTGTAGATAGGTAATTATGGTTGTGTAATATACAATAACTGAGATGTACTTTTGTAGTTAGGTCATTATGGGAGTTTTAATTATCATTTTCAACTATTTAACCCTTCTTTCACGAGTTTATCTCCATCATCTTCGTTCTCTTTTTTCTCTGGTATAACTCTGTCACATTCCTTCTTCTATCTTCTTTATTCTCTCACATTCCTTCTTCTATATGGATCCAAGGAATCCGTATAGCCAGTCTGTTGGTTATACGGGCCTTCTTTACAGTCAACACGAAAGTGTTAATGATGGGAACTCTCCTTATGAGAGTTTTCCTTCTGGATCTTCACAGATCCCTCAATTCAGTTCTCAACAGTCTGTTGCTCCAACTCCACCCACAGATCCACCCGTGGAGCGTGGGAGGAGACATAAATGGACCCCGGTCGAGGACGAGATGCTGATAAGTGCTTGGTTAAATACCTCTAAGGATGCTATAGTCGGTAATAACCAAAAATCAGGCACTTTTTGGAAACGTGTAGGAGATTTGTTCTTCGCAGCTCTTTGTGGTGGAGATTGTCATACGTATCATTTGGCCTATTATCTCACTGATGGGATTTATCCTGACTGGGCGACTTTTATTCAATCTATCCGTCTACCACAAACTGAGAAACATTCATTATTTGCTAAGAAGCAAGAAGCTGTACGGAAAGATGTTGAACGTGCCTTTGGAGTCCTGCAAGCTAGATTTGCCGTCGTCAGAAATCCATCTAATTTATGGGATAAACACAAGATAGGAAATATTATGAGAGCATGTATCATTCTCCATAATATGACTGCGGAGGATGAACGGGCATCAAGGACACAATATGTGGTTCCTGGATTTCAAGAAAGTGATATGGAAAGATTTTCCGTCAATATGCCTTCGCCGGTCGGCAATACAATGGATCGTCGGACGAGCGTTCGCAATATACAAACCCATCATAATTTAAAATATGATTTGATTGAAAATATATGGGTAAAATTTGGACATCGTCCAGATAACATGTAATTTATAAGTTTTTATGAATTTAATAAAATGTTTGTTTCCATTTAATTTTTTTTTTTGTTGTAATTCTATTTTGCTTTCAATTTAATGTTAAACTTCTCTTTTATGTTTTATTTAAAATGTATCTTTTATATCTAATCACACATTAAAATAAATGTGTGAAAATATGCTAAGGACTATTTTTGTCCTACCAATAATCAACAAAATTAAAAAAATCCTTATGCATTTGTCCCTAACTAAAAAATAATACTAATTTATTCTAAGGACAAAATTTTGTCCAAACCAATAATGTTGCCCTTAAAGTTTTGATGTATTTATCACTTTAGTAGATTTCAGCTACTGATTGGTTGCACTTTCTAATCACATAAATGGACAGTACGATAGTAAATGTAACATTTAATATTGTAACCAACACAATTCACACATTTACCCATCTAGCCATAAAAGTCTACGTGTATATTCCCTGTATATTAAATGAGAAGCACTTTTAAAGCTTATTTTAAAAGTTTATTAGCAATGAATGTGACGTAATGAAGTGGCTTCACGAGAAGCTTTTATTTAATAAAACGCCTAGGTGTCACGCACATAACATTTCTCACTAAAACTGTGAATTTAATACGTTCACACTAAATCCTTTTAAAAAACTTCGTACCATCTATATTTTTCTCGACGAACACTTTTACGTGATAAACCTTCAGTTTTAAGTTCGATTAGTTGATTTATCAATCCTCTTAATATAATTATAGCATCAATAAAGATTCATTATTCATCTATACGTTTCTGTTAAAAACGGTAACCTATCTGATCTATCGCCATTAGGTCGACAGATTCGTAGACGACGACAAAGCGATGAAACTTTAGTACGATGCCAAGTGTTAATGAAAGAATCCTTTTCTACATACCTGCTTTCATGCATTTAGCAGATCACTCACGTTCTTGAGAACCGCCTCTCATTACTGAAAGAGGATGTTGAAAATATATTTCTAGATAAATGTGGCGTACTCGGTTTTGTTACTGCTCGATGAGGTGATCTCTGTTTCGAGGAGACTGAATCACTGTAAATCGTCTCGGCTTAGTGTATTAATCTTCTCGAGCAAGCAATATAAGCATGTGAGTGTCACCACTTTCGCCGCCATGAGAACTCTGCATTAGACGACTTTGAAGATGAGAAGAAACTTCCGGAAACGAACCACCAGCAAGTCTCACGTGCTGGTCGCATCTGGAATAACCTTTACAATTTAGAGGGTCAAATAACTTTCAATTTCTTTTATTATGCATCTATGTTTTCTGAATTTAAGGGAGCTATACTTTTTTATTTCACACAGTTATTGTTTTGTTTATAATATGTTATTGATCCACATTTTTTCGATTTTATTTGTTAAACCATTAACTCCATAACTAGTACAAGTAAGTTATTCTTTATTAATAGCTACTTTTTGTAAACCTAAGAAAAAACATATCAATATCATAAAAAAATGAGTGAATCCATTAGTTAATATTAGTGAACCCATTATAAAAAGTCTTTGGTTTCATCCCTGATAACAATCATACTTTTAGTTCTATCTAACTATCGCTTAAACATATTTTATGTTATACATAATCATAATATATAATTTTAACACTAATATTAACATCTTATTCCGCGTAAAACACGGGTTACTGTCTAGTTTTATATGTACATGGAGACAAAAATGGATTGTACGTGCTTATATACAGCCTGATTCACAAACCAAACCTATATTCAATATTGAAAGTAGATTGTTTATATATTCGCAATTATACTTTTGTTTCTATATGTTTATCTTTGGATGTAAATAGTCGTTCTCCCTCAGATGGTGAACTTTCTACTGTTCGTTTTCCCATATAGATGACAAAACATTGACTTCCACTGTTCCACAAAGTACAAATTGGTTCATCGTGAAATACATATACAATTGAAAAACAAAACACACACATTAAAAGAAGTTAGCTTCTTTATTTGAAGTGTTGTACAGTTAGTAGTAAAGGAAAATTAATTTATCATTTTCTCTTTAGTAGTCGATGATGCAAGTCGCGCAGCCATTAGTTGAAGATAACAATCATTTGACAAGAATGAACGTTTTCCCCATCTATGGCCCTTCTTGCCAGCGAAACAAAACGATGTGTGACCGGTGACCAAGGGAACGAGAAAAAACATTAAGTTCTTTAATATTCTTGAAACCTTTTACTATTTACGAGGAATAGATTTTTCTTTATCATTCCTAAATTGTTGTTTTATGAACACAAGTTTATTGTAACAAACGTTTGGCGATGATTTAGTAACATGACAAACACATACTAAATATTTTCCGCTGGCGGGGGGTGAACCCGGATTTCATCAGTTAAAATTGGCCGGTGTGCTACAACGGATTTGATAAATAGACATCCAACAATCAGACAATTATTTAAGACTCAGAGTGGGCTTTGGAGGACTTTGCACCGCATTGCAAACATTATGAACTAAGAAATGGGCCTTACACTTGAATAAGGAGCCGTTTTTATAAAACTCAAATGCGGTACTTCAAGAACCCATCTGGTTTACAACTTTGCCTTCTTTCTACCTTTTTAATGATGCGAACTGTCATCTTGCTAAGTGCTAACTATATTCATGGACTTTATCCGGCATTAGAAACTGAAGATCTTAAATCTCAATATTGTACGTAATTTAAATTGATGTGTATAGGATATAATATTTATTGGACAATGTTAAAAACTTAACCAGTTAAGAAAAGTCTCACTGCTATCAGAACTTAATACCAAATTTACTTAGAAGTTTTTTTTTTTTTTTTGGTCTGAAAAATGTAGTTTCAGAAGCCAATACTTCATACCACAAAAAGAAGAAGAGAAGTTTGTGGTCTAACATGATTATTGAACAAAGGCTATCCTATTGTATCCTACGATGATACATAGCCAATAAAACATAGAGTTGGATCCGGCTCTGACTAATCTACGAAGCCCACGGGTTGGCTATTGGGAATTGGTATCTAATAAGAATACCTTTCATCGACAAGTATATTTAGTACCTGGCATAGATCATCAAACGATTGTTTTTTTTTTGCTAACTACATCAAACGATTGTTGATTTACAAAAGATATTTTCGCCTTTTTCCATGATCCTGATTAGTTATTTTTATGTTACAAATAAATAATTGATCAATGCAACTCATAACATTTATTTTCTTTACCAATTTATCCGATCGACCTCGAGAAAACTGAAACATTTATAGTTTAAGCTTTTCGATAGGACAGAAAGTTGTTCAAATCCCGTTTTTTCATGTTTTCAACACGAGACGGCTAAAATTGTTGAACATTCTGAGATTGGCTACCTAGTCAAAGAAAAAAACTAAACCGAAGTAGTTTGGTCGAATAGTTTTGTCTGCTTACAGGATAAACAACCGGCTCTTGGACGAGTCCCCATACTATAACTATAAAAATATATACATTGACTTATATCACACGCACTACAAGTAGACTACATCATATTTCATACCTAATTATATATATTCCACAGGGTTTGATTTAAATACGTATGAACTTTGATATAGAACAGAACACGATGTCATGTAAAATAACATCGTAGATCTGAAATCTAGTAAACTCTCGCAAATGATCTGCATTTTTGGAATATATATAATTAGGTATGCGTATGATGTAGTGTAGTTCGTACAAATGGTAACTTATAATTTATACTCCCTTTTTCGGCACACGGATTAAAGAAACAATTAATTTTGTACATTTCCTATAAAAAAACACTATTACATATATATCTAACTATATTTCAACCAATAGAAAAATAAATTTTGCATAAAATTAATAAATTTTGCATTGAAAATCGAAAACGACACTTATTTTGTAGCGAAAAAAATTCTCTAAAACGACACTTAATATGAAACGGATGGAGTATAAACGAGAAGAGTTTTCTTAGACAAATTTTCAAAGGTATGTGTGGAGAATAATGAATCTTTTTAACTGCCACAACGGTAAGTTCGTTTTGTTTCTTTTACGTTCTCAAGCTAGTAGTTCATGCCTCCATTCATTAGAACTATCATGATTCATGAGTAATTGAATATATTGGCCGACAGAATAAGCAATCTGGTTTTCCTTAATATCAAATTTAAGGATCTGAATATATTGGATTAAACTAAAACGCGCATAAACTTGTTTCATTCATTATGATAGTGAAGAATATAAGCTAAGCATGTCCAGTGCATTTATGGATAGCTCCCATGTTTCTGGCTTCGTATAAACAGCTCTTATCCGTAAAATATCGTTGTTGTTAAATTGCCAACACGATCATATTCATAAGGCATTATTAGATTTTGAATACTGTGGGACATAGTATTCATATATGATACAGATATCTACGAAGTCACATAAACATTCGTATCAATGATTGTCAATGTTTATTCAGTTCGCTTTCAATTCAAAATGAATAACAATCAGTGACTAGATTAGTCTGTTTTTTTGACATAGACTAGATTAGTCTGTTAAAGATCCCAAATCAACAAAAACATAAACTTTTCTTAAACAAATATTATATCTAGTCCAAATACACTGGTGTCATATACACAAGAAAATAAATAAAGTAATAAACTAACTACTAATCTTCACAGATACCACGTGTATTAGTGGGAAGACTAGATTGGCAGTTGATGTAGGTGTTGTCCACAGCTCTATTTATTTATAAAGCACTAAATTCAGAGCAATTAAGATTTATTTTTTTTTTTGAAACCACGGCTCTTGAAATAACCTACAACTGTATAAGTGCTCTGTAGAGCCAAATATCCAAAACAATTTTTAAGTGTTTTCCATAAAATTCTACAGCAATAAAATTTAAAGCCACAACAAAAAAATCTACAGATTTTTTTCTACGGCAAAAATTTTAAAGCTATAATCATTACCGATCGGACCCAATACCATTAATTTAAGAGGAACGGTAATGGTTAAATGGTTGAACCTTATCATAGTAGTCCATATCTAATACTATAATAAATTAAAGACTACATCTTTGTTGACTAGTTATTGACAACAACACTATGTATAGTTGTTGATAACAATACTATGTATATATCTATGTAAACTTATATAATACATTAGATTTGATCGTCGATTCGATTCAACAAATCTATCTTCCGTGATCAATGAAAATTCTTGCGAATTTGTGGACAGAGTAATATACGAGCTCTCTTTTTTTTTTGCCTATATGACCCATAAGGCGTAAGAACATAGATAAATGGATTGAAGCTAATATTTTTGTGTCTATAATTTCTTTTTCAATAAGTCTAAGCAAAGAATCATAAACCCCATAAAATAGATGCACCTCGTAAATTCATTTTGCACAGTATACTATATACATTGGCATTACGCTGAGTAAATTTATATGAAAATTATTTAAGAAATATCGTATAGAAAAGAAAATTTATATTTTTGATCTAATTAATATTTTTGGTCCTTCAACAATTTTTAAAAACTTTTTTGTTAATTATATAATTTGTTTACTGATGAGCTGATCAAATTTTAAAAAATATTTTAGGTCAAAAAATTACTTATCGCATAAGAACCTAACGTTTAGACAGAAGAATCTCATGCTTACTATTTGGTTACAATGAAACTATGTCAACTCGGTTTTATATCATGATTTAGCAATTTAAAAGTTAATTATGGTTATGAGAAGTTTACGTTTATGTGCCAATCCTATCTATCTTTAATATTTTTTCATTTTTGTGTTGTTTTTTTTTTCATTTTGGTAATTGCTCGATATAAATATTGATTTTTGAGTTTATTCTCATTTCGTTATTTTGTTTGGCATGAATTTAGAAAATGTTTAAGATTTAAAATTATTAAAGAGATACATACTTAGGTTAAGGTCTGCGCCTTGTACATAATAAATATTTTATATTTATTACTTATTTTATGTTTTTCTGCATATTGTGAAATAATAAAATAATAATTATATATTAAATAACCAAGAAATCAGTTACTGTTATGTAATAAATTGGCGTGCGCATGTAAATCAAACGACCGCTCTTGTTTATTCGCAGTAATTTTAGGGTAAATAAATCAAGACAATCAATCTTATCTATCATATATGATATATAATTAAATTTAAATGATATTAACATATATATATATAGTACCCTTTTAATATGAATATTTATTAAATGAGGTTTCTACTCATATGATTTTATGATTATTTGTATATTTGTGTACCAAAATTTTACACCAACAATTTTTTTTTAATGTGGAATGTTTAGTGGTTTCAATAATTTATAAGCATTTAAAAAATAACAATGAAGATTTCAAAATTAAAATATTAACTTTTTAATATATGTTCAACGCAGATATCAAAATATAAGTATGTATTTTCATATGATGTATAGTTTAATTTAAACGATATGAAATATATATATATATATATATTAACATAAATACCTATTAAAATAAAATTATTTATTCATATGATTTTACAATCATTGTATCTTATTATAGAAAAAAATTTAAACTTTGATCACAAAAGTTTATGTGACACTTTTAACAGTTTTAGTAATTTATACTTGTTTTGAAAAATTCAAAATACAACATATACAAGAAAAATCTAAACTTTTATTATATGATTAATGTAATTGTGTAATTTATTTTAATAATAATTAACTAAACAAAAATGATATAAAATATACAAATTGTTAGCAAATCTTTATTATTTAAAATCATTAATTACCACATATATCTTAATCACATTAGGTAATTTCGTATGTTTTATTTAAGAAAATAATATATAATAATTTCAATTTGATAAATGAATGGTTCATAATGGACATACTATATAAGATAACATTTCCTACCAATTTAATTTTGGACAAACAAAATTCGTAATTAATTTTCAAGCTGCCACGTAAACAAAATTAGCATTCCAATTATGAGATAATTCAGCAAAACATTTTTTTAATTAGTATGTACAAACTACATGTTATAACTTTTTAAATGTTTCTATATTAATATATATGAGATATTTGAATATAATAATAACATTTTAGTAAAATTGTCACATTGGTTCCGCCTAGTTAAGAGTGTTTTCTCTGGAGTTTACGCCTTTTCGGTTGCAAAACTTAGTTGAAAAATAACTTATAGAGTTATAGATTAATCAGTTTAGTGGTTTAGTATATAAGACATACATGGCTGAAGGTCGCGAGTCCTAATACACAAAAGATATCTAATTTTTGCACCAACTCACACGGGAAACCTAATAAGTAGCCAAAAGACAGAAGTTCTTAAAATTCTATCACAATGAACAAAGAAAGAAAATCAAAAGTTTTGCTTCACATGCTCTTAGATTAATGTTGGTGAAAGAGACCATGAAATGATAACTCTTGTCTCCCTACTTTTAGTATTGGAAGTACTTTTCTCTTTTTACATATATACCCATCTGCATGTATATTGTTGAACGAGAGAATCCTTTAGCTCTTTTTAATGGATACCACTCCACTATCACAATTGGTAGGAACATATCGTGCACTACATCTATATTATAATATTACTGTGACCATCGATGATATTCATGATAATCACTTAACATGCCCAGGGACCCAACCAAATATGGAGATATTACTTTCCTTTCTTTAATTCAACTTGCAGACTTGCAGTAAAAGTCAATTCATCATTTTCATCAGAGTATCCATTATATATTTTGGCCGAAGAAATTAAAATTGAGTTTTTACTCAACTGACCCCCTTATACTCTTTTCGTCTGGTAATATTAAAAATTCATGAAGGAATACATTTGATGGTTACATAAACTGGCTGGCTGTTTCCAAGACAAAAAAGGATATGAATATGTAGAAATATGAAAATGCATGCATCGTAACTTTTTTAGTATAAAGAAAACTGATAAAAAAATCCTTAGCTATGCTTGAGGTTATTATATATATTTCTTAAAGACTTTAATTTGCTTAGGGTTTCTAGAAACTCGGCAAGATCTGCAGACAGATCCACGCAGTTCAACCCGATCCACGTCGACCCGGCCTAAAGTTGGCCCTCGATCCTTGTCCAAACATTCCGAGATTGACGCTTAAAGAACCATCATCTCGAAGTGGCGTATTAGGGACAAAGGTCTCACATCGATAGTTGGAAAAGATCTTTAGTAATATATAAGATAGATGAACCACTCCACTTATCACCAATTGGTTTTAGGTTGGAAGGTCGTCTAGCTTGAGAAAGAAATCGATAATCCGACCATAGATTGTAGATCTTTGTACGACTATTATATTAAAATATTGACGGTGGCTATAGCATAGGCTTATAGCGATGTTTATATCAAATTTTTAAATATTGAGCTGTTTTGTTTTCTTTTTTCAAAACTGAGCTGTTCAGTTCTGTAATATTCACGTGAAATTTGGAAACGAAGATGTGAGTCCTTATTTTTCCACGAGTAGTGATAGGTTTAATAATTGAAAAAGGATTCCATCAAACTTTTCTCAATGTATTGGTGGAAAAAGTTTGGTTACTTGCCTCTTTTGCTGACAATGGAATCCACTTCTCATTGACTCCATGCATCTTTAGTTGTTTATACCCATATGCTTTCATCTTCATATACTTTCTCTGTACAAAATTGAAAAATATGTTATTAGAACACTCGTTCCCGCTCTTTTCGCTGAACTTGATTTTTCTTGGATAAAGACAAGAAATCGTATTGTATCCAAGAAAAAACGAAGAAGAAAACAAAAGACCTTTAAAGAGTTTTTAGACTATATATTGTGAGTGAGTGAGTGAGACCAATGTCAGTAAACTACGATACTGGTCTTCCGCCAAATAGTTACGGCAAAAGAAATTAATATTTATATTTTATAAATACTACTTCCAGCAAAACAAGGAAAAAGAAAAACTATCTACAGCTATAATATTTAAAAGATACACCCACTAAAATGATTTTAATCTCGTTCATGTAAACATGTATAAGAATGATTTGCAAAAAGAACTGAATTATAGTTATATATTTAAAACGTTTTTCGGTATTGGGATATAAATTTAAAATGACTATTTTGGTGTCTTTCTACTGTTCACATACTAAGAAAAGTATTCACCAAGTATTTAAAAGATCGTTATTTTTTGTGAAAACACTAGTAATGGACGAAACCATGGAGATCCACCTAAGGACAAGCCCGAATGGTTTCTTTCATTGACAAACAAGTTAAGGAATCATATTGAATCTCTCAAAGAAGGGAGGATGTGGCATTTACAAACACATATGAGGTACAACCACAAGGGAAGTGTTTAGTATATCAAAGGTATATTGATAAGGTGTTTAGGATAGATTCGAATAATTTATACAAAAAGACATCTTTATTTTATTAAGAACATTCAAAGATATTACAAAAAACTTAAGAGATTAAAATCATATTAGTTCTTTGGAGTTGTGGTTTGATTCGAGATGAGAGAAGACTTAAATTTTTTATTTAAGATCATTTTTTCAATGTAGTTCAATCCATTTTTACACACAGTTATAACCACTGCATAGAGGTTCTTGAGTTGAATAAATTCAACATTCATTAAAAAAACCGTAGTTTCTCTTTGAATACGAGTCAACTATATTACTTTGAATTTGAGTTGTGCCATTTTATTTTCATAGCTATACAGTTATACTACGATAAATAATTTTCTTATAGTTTGCGCGGTAAAATATAAAGTGGAGTTAGTTGAGATAATGTTACAAGAAATGATACAATCATGTGCTATTATTTTAACTGTATCTTTTTAGTTATTTAACTAATTATTGAAATCTTGAAAGAAAGCTACATACCTGAAAAAGCTTGATCTGCTTTAAACAGTCCAACAAGTTTTTACTTATTTATATGTCCTTCCCTCCCTAAGTTAGACTCCATTCTCTTTCTATCCCTCTCTAACACAATTTTAAAAGAGAATCAAAAGCTCAGTTTAGTAGAATTTATGGATAACCAGAGCAATGCTCTTCTTGGCTGGCCTTACTATTCTCATGGAAAGGTAAAATTTATTCCATCTCTTTCTAAAGTCGAGTTTCTTCTCTTCCCTTCACCAAAGCAATGCTCTTCTTCTTCTTCTTCTTCTTCTTCTTCTTTGATGTTTTTGCTCAAATGGGTGACATAATGTCTGTCCAAAACAAGAACTTTAATGTGGAATTTCTTTTTACTATTCTTGGTTGTTCTAGCAAATAAATAAATAAATACCTGAATCTAGACCTAGTTGCTAAGACTCAACTGGATTTTACATAATGGTGGCCTTAATCTGCAACCAGGTGACTCAATCCTTGATGTCTTTAGAATTATTTTTATAATAGTTGTCTTAGCATGCAACTAGGTCACACCAAACTTAGGGATCCCTCTGTTCTGTCCCATCTAGCTTATTTTAAGATACTTTTTTCCTCTGTTTTTTTTTCTTTTGTGTCTCTAATTTATTTTCTACTTCTGTGAAATTTACAGACTACAGAAGAATTAAGACACTCTCTTCTGTGCACAACACTAGATCTCGAACAAACAAAGATGTTTGCTCATGAGGAAATAAGGAAAAGGGATGAACAACTGATCCAGCTCAAAGACATCTTAACCAAAACCATTAAAGAAAGAGACGAAGCTCTCCAGAAATGTGAGCGTCTCATGTCCGATAACCTCACGCGTCCACAACACCAGCAGCAAAAGCATATGACTCCTCCTTTATCAGGAGCTTCAAGCATTGAAGATGAAACATTGCATCCTCAACAATTTACATCCAACAAGAGTTTCTCATCCTCGGATTGTGAAGAGAGCTTTATGTCACCAAATGATCATGTCATGAACCCACACTCATCTCAGCTTGAAGAAGTATCAGGAAATGAGATTATGGATCCAATGTTTCCAGACAAGCCATTGCCTGAAAAGGGCAAGCTCTTACAAGCTGTTATGAAGGCAGGGCCATTACTTCAGACACTGCTCTTAGCCGGTCCACTACCTCAATGGCAACACCCACCACCGCTTCTCAAGACTTTCGAGATCCCTCTAGTCACCATCCAGTGCCCAAATGTCAACAATGGCTGTGGAAAGTTCAACAGAAAGAGAGTATTATTCTCAGATGGGTCGTATTCAAAAACTAAGTATCAGAAAGTTCTTCTCCACTAACCGACACAGTTCTGGCTGCTGCTGATCTTGATTCTTACTCAAGTAGTACTATTAGACATCTAATATACCATCACATAGGTCAATTTCAGGGTTTTAATCTCACTTAGTGCCTTAGTGGGTCAAGTGAGAGTGGTCTTTGTACATTAGGGTTTTTGGTTATGCCCCATTGTGGGAGACAGAGTCTGATCCATTTAGGGTTTAGATTTAGAGTGATGAGAAAGAAAGACCACAAAAAAAAAACTCCCCTGGTTTTATTTAATACTATGTGAGAGTTTGCTATTTTTATTTATTTCTATAGGGATGCTGGCTGTGGTTTTGTTTTTTTTTGAGTGTTGTATCTCAAATGCATTTTCACACTCATGTGTTGGCTCCATGATGTGTTGAACTAGGGTTTCTATGTTTTCTTCTTTTTATGCTCAAGGTTTTTCCATCTACCACCGGTTGGTGGAGATGGATATTATGTTGTGTCTAAAGCTCAAGACTTTAGCTTCACTGATTTTCTCTCTCTTCTAAATGTGATGTTATGTTTCTGGTTTCATAATGTAATCAGTTTTCTCTAGTAGTAACTGAAATTTGGTAATTACTTGTCGCCTTTGTGGGGGTGTGCTTGAATGATTTTTTATCTTTGAGATAATTTATTTTAATATTTTGCTTTACGGAGAGATGGGTGGGAGATAACGACCAACAACCAAAAGTTCTAAGAGCCCAAAGCAAAGCAGCTTTGTCGGGTCGGGTAGGTCCTGGATATCTAGAGTCGGATCTTCTTGTCCTGTAATGTAAGTAGTGTCCTGTGTCAACATAGGTTAGTTCATAGATTGTTTGACCTTGGTGATGGTGTCAGTATATTATTTTAGCGGGTTAGAATCACTACTTTCAAACTAATAATTTTACTAAATTGAGGTTGTGGATGATAATGGCTTCACGAGTTTGAAGGAACTGCCCACTAGGGTTTATAGGGCCATCGTATAAACAACTCAAATCTTATTATACAACTATAATTGATTATGGATTTTTGTTTGTTTCACAAAATTTATAACGTAGCTGATAGCTAACCTACTCAATTCATACTTTTTGTAAGAAAGTTTAAGTAACGACAAACCGCCTCAAATATTGTTGTTAGGTAGCAAACGAAAAAACATCTCAAGCTTGAATATTTCAATATGCGTAACTTCTGCCGACTTTTGTCGGTAGGATTGATTTATTCATCGGATATTTTTGTTGAAGTACATGCATATATACTGTTTACACATCTAGAGAACATCTTTTAAAACATGTTCTTTCTCTTCTCTTTCCTTGTTTTTTCATGACTAAAATTCGAAATATCAAATTCTATACTAATAAACGACATTTTTAAATTGAAAGTTCGTTTATTATATATATGATATATCATATCGAAAACAGTGAACTAGCACACAAATAAAATCTAAAAACCGTCATTACAAACCAAAACCAAAGATGAAACCAAGTTGCAATAAGACTGGTTGTATACTTTTTCAAAAGTTTTCAAGAAAGGTGGCGACAGTTGTAATGGACCAATCACCATAGCATTACAGTCGATTTTAGGAAAAGGTGACACTAGCTCAATCTCAAAGTTTCTCACCAAATGACACTCCTAATGCCTTTTGATTCGCAACGTATTAGCAATAGGCATTACACGAACCACTAAAGAAAACATAACACAAATGCCTGCCAGTTTATGAGTTTTATGATATTGGTTTTAACTATGTTTAGAGGGCATAACATCTCATAATCTGTTTTACGTTTATTATTTTAGACCATCTAGACCCGCCAAGTCGAATTAGAATGTTATAACACAGTCGTCATATGCATTTGAATATGTGCTGATATAGATAGTTAAAAAGGTACAGTACATAAATAATCTCCCTTGGGAAATTAAGACACCAAACCAGCCCCGGTTCAGGTCTTGATTAACCGGTTGAACCAACAACCTGAGGAACTCCTGAAGAGCAAGAGTGAGTAGTATCAGGCCCTCTCTGCGTCTGTCTAGTGTTGTATGAACCGCAGCTAGTGCACTTATGCGCAATCAAATGAAACCGAACATTCGTGTTTGAACCACAGTCATTGCAAAGTATCCATACCTAATTAGAAAAAAAAAATCACATTAGAATCCAAACCATACATACAAAACACACACAACCTCGTGAACACAATCTCGCTTACCATCTTGTCTTCGTACACTTTTGGCATTGGGTAGGCAGCAACCTGCAATGGTTAAAACTTAATGAACATAAGAGACTATACAAAAAGATATACCATTATACTATGAAGCCTTACTTACCTCTTCATCAAGTTTCTTCCACATGTTGGACATGTCACATATGGATTTAGAACATACAGGGCATGTGTATCTACACAACAAAACATCAAAACAAAAAAAGTATTAATCTTTGTTTACCAGTGACTTGCATTAAAAGACTTGAGAGACTTCTTTTACCGGTTATGCAACCCCATATCTTTGGTGCATTGTAAATGCATTGTGTGACCACATCTCAAAACCGTGATATCTCTCGTGGAATCAAACAGATACTGAAAACAAATAAACCCAAAAATCAAGACACTGTTATGTTACGTTGTTAAAGAAAAAATTTAGCGGATACGATTCTTTTACCTCAAAACAAACGGGACAATTGTGATGCATTGCACCTTCAACACATCGGTGCTTGTCCTCCATGACTTTGGAGTAGCAACATCCTGAAGCAGGAAACAAAATAAGAGCTGGAAGCAAAGAGAGAGTAGCACATAAAGTTTTTATTGTCTCTTACGACATCTTTTGCAATGGAAGAAGTTTTCTTCTCCTCCGGTCCTATCAAAACCAACATCATTGAGATTTGATTACTTATCAACAATCAGTTACCACAAACCTACAAGAGTTTTTTTTTTTTTTTTGAATTGGTACCTGCAAATCCCACATTCATCGCAGTGGTATTGCTTCTTGGAAAGCTGAAACAACAACCAATGTTGAATCTCATTAATACACATTCCAGTTTATAAGAAGAGGATTTGAAGAAAACTTACATCATCATCAAAGAACTTGCATTTTGAGCAAAAGTACTTCCCCATACATACGCCACAACTAGAGCAGTTCTGCTGAACCTGTAAGAAAACAAATCACATGTCAGCATCAAGACACATCTTTACACAAATAACATTCGATTTATTTCAAAAAAAAAAAAACAGATACTCACATCTTGTTCTGTCTCACAAAGCGAGCAAATAACCTGACAAAAAAAAAACAGAATCAAAAATTTATCACAGTGAAGAAATAAAAAAATGTTCAGAATATTAAATCTGATGTCAAATAACCTTTGAAACATCATGCCGAGGAAGATCATGTCTAAGAAGCTGTTCAGTCTGAAGAGAGTCCTGTTGAAAAATGAATGTTGATATTTAAGTAGTGAGATTAGATACAATATGGTTGGGAACAGAGTAAAAAAAAAAAAGATGATTCATTTAAGTATTAGTTTTAGATACCTTAGCTTCGTTGTGGCAATGTCTGCAATCGAAAACTTCATCGCAACAAGGTGCTCTAATCTTGCATCGTCTTCTATAATGTGTGCACCTAATAAACACATAAATTAAGGTTAAATTCAACAAAAAGCTTGAAACTTTAGCTTCAACAAAGATGGATATGAATGTAGTTTACCCGTAATGCCCAGATCCAAGCTCCATAAGATTGGTAAGTTGTTGGTTTTGCTGAATTTCCTGGAAACCCATTTCCATATTTACTTGTAAAGGTTTGATCTTTGATGCTTCAGATTCTTCGAGAGTAACGAAAGTATGAAAAAACGTAAACTTGAGGAGTTGCAGAGAAGAGAAGGGAATCAGGTAGATATTTGTTTATATGAGGTGATGATGATGAGAGAGGTGACTCGGCTACACGCCAGATTTTTTTTTTTTTATCTTCCCCTGACCATTACATATCTATATTCAATTTTGTTTTGTTTATTTATTGATGTTGAAACTAGATGCACATTTGAAAGCTGTGGTAAATTAAATTTAGTGGTAAAATATCTTGCTTTTATGCAATATACTCGATTTGACTTTTTGGGTAAATTTTCTTTCACATATATGTTGATAAACTATGTAATAATATAAAATCCTACGTTAATAAATAAAATATACCGTGTAATTAGGAAAAAATATCTGCCGTGGGTAGAATTTGAAAGTTAAAAATCCTGAATCCAGTTATTTATATATATCACCAATTTTGTTAGCTTAATCATTTAAGATAACTATATATATATATATATATATATATTAAAAAGAAGAAATTTCAGTTCAATATTATTTTTTGGGTTGAAATATGGAATATTTAACTGTGTAAAAATCATTTACTGTAAACTAAAGCGAAAATTAGAGAAAACAATAAAAACTTTGTATTGGCATGGTTTTCTGAAAAACCAAAGAAAACATAATGAAAACAAATTTTAAAAAGAGAGATTAGCCTAATGTTTATGAACTAAACCGATTGATTGAAATCTCAGATATTCGTAGTTTCATTTTTGTTAAAATATACTTATGTGTTTAGTTTTCCGGAAAGTCATTTATATTTCAGAAACTGCATGAAGGAATGATAACAAAAGTTGGCTGCCATATTACAAAAAAATTATGTTATCAATAAAAGAAAAACCAGAGTTTGTTATAATCAATGATTTGGTTCAGTTGGCTCGCCATTTCAAGAACCTGGTGGTGTGTCCACATCAATGTCAATGTCATGTTTTTAGAAAAGCAGAACAAGATAGGATTGGATAGGATCCTCCATCTTGCTGACTTCTCTATATGGGTCCACTCTTTTTATATCCTCACCACTCAAACTCTATAGTTGATATGCGTTTCACGCAACTATCGACTATACAAAATCCATTAGACACGGAAAATAAGGTTTTTACATAATTGATCTACAGCCACGATTTCGCAAACCGTATCTCTATGCACCGTTGGATCTATCAACATTTTTTTTGGTATATGTCAATGTTATATTCGTATTTTCTGGTTCGGTATTTCACGTACCATGTGTTTGTTTATTTCGTATACATACCTGTTTGCGTATTTGTTAATAAGTAAAATTTAATTTACAGCTAAAAAGTTAAAAAAAAAAAAACTGGTCAAAAAGAGAACCCGCCAAATATTGAGAGACAACAGCAAATTTTCAAACAAATTACGCTGTTGAATATTTGTTTGTTAAGAAAAGACCAAAGACACAGAAACAAAATCTTCAACGAGAAATCAAAACATAATCGATCTAAAACAATTTTTTGACCAATACATATCTCTGTCCTTTTACTTGGATCAATCATCACCATGCCCGATTCTGCAGCACTAGCTCCTCCGCTTTGGCCGACGCTTAGCAACGCCAAAGTTTGTTATGGAGCCGCTAATTTCAACATCTCTTCTTTCGGAATCTTGGAAACCTATAAAACTCCGAGTGTCATCTTTGGATACGCATTGCCTCTACTTGAGATGCAAATCAGTCTCATCTTCGTCCTTGTCGTCTCTTCTCACATGTTCCTTAGGTTTATTGGCATACCACAGTTCGTATCTTACATGCTCGTAAGTTAAAACCTTCAAAAAAATTATGTTTCTTGTGTTGTACGTAAATAGGTAATGGTTTCTTGTGTCACAATTAATGAATTTATGTTTTAAAAATTAGGCTGGTTTTCTTCTTGGACCTCAGCTGATTGATTTAGTGGACTTTTCTTCGGACCGGTTGTCGTTGGATTTGGACGGTAACGCAGCGTTGGAAGGTGTGGCCAAGTTCGGGATGATAATGTTCACGTTCTTGATGGGCGTCAAGACCAACAAAAGAGCAGCGTTTCAAACCGGCAAACGACCAATTGTGATCGCGGTTTCGTCCTTTGTCCTGACAATGGTCACAGGGATGGGTTTCAGAAACTTCCGTATCGACAAGGTTGATCCTCTCTATATGCCTTTGAGGCTGGCCCCAACAGAACGCACCGTGATTGTATCGATACAGGCTATAACGCTGTTACCGGTGGTAACCCACCTCATACATGAGCTTAAGATTCCAAACTCGGAACTCGGACGCCTCGCAATATCTATCTCCGCCTTCAACGATCTCCTCGCTTTTATCAATCTGATGTGCGTCTCCTACATTGGAACATACAGGTATCGAATCTGAACAATACTAAAATCCTAGTTGAATCAAATACTTAACCATAAACAAATTTTTACCAAAAAAAACATACAGGTATCCAAATAGATATATAAAGGTTTAAATCGTGCATTTGCATACATTTTTTTATATTGCAAGATTGTTTATATAAGAGAATTTTCTTTTTGTTCATAACATGGCATTATGTAATATGCGGGTTTGAGATCTATACAGTTTATTCCCTTGCTAATATTAACAATAAAAACATTATATGAGTTTTGAATCGGGGATGGTTACAAGTGACAATAGTTTGTTTTACCTACGTAAACTTAAGAAAAAATCTCAAAAAGTCTAAAATAAGCTAGGCTGTCCAAAACAATGCAAGTGCTCTACTTTTGGTTAAAAACTGGTTTAAGAATTGGTCAACAAAAAAAAAAAACTAATCATGTTTCATTTACAAAAAAAAAAAACCATTTTTATAAAAATTATATTCATAGTTCACGTAGATGCAGACAACATTCGAGTGACACATTAACTTAGTATCTAACAATTTTTGAACATTCGTTATAATATATAGTCTGAAACGGTCGTGCAGGTACGTATCGCCGAGAACAGCCAACCGCGATGCAGCGGCAATGATCATCTTAGTGCTTGTGCTCATATTCATCATCAGGCCTGCGGCTCAACGGATAGTCAACATTACCCCAGAAGGCAAGTCCGTACGGAAACTCTACTTGTACGGAACAATCATGACGGCAGTAGCCGCGAGCAGTTACACAACGTTTTTCAACCAAATACACGTTCTAGGAGCCTTTATGGTTGGGATGGCAATCCCAGACGGTCCACCTCTGGGGTCAGCGTTAGAGGCCAAGTTCGAGAGCTTGGCTACAAACGTATTTTTCCCGATTTCAATCGCGGTCATGACCATGAAAGGTGACATTATAGGGGTATTATATGCGTTCGATGACATATCGTTTAACATATTTCTGGTGGGTTTTACATTGGTCCTGAAATGGACTGCCTCTTTTGTACCTTGCTTGATCTTCAAGTTACCTACTAGAGAGTCCATTATCATCGCCATGATTATGAACTATAAGGGTTTTGTTGACCTATGCTTCATTGAAGGCGCCCTCAATAAATGGGTAATAATTATTTATTACAGAACCCTAACTCACTTTACATGCATGATTTCGAACTAATGGGCTAATGTTTTTTATTTACACAGAATCTGTCGCATGCAACGTACACGTTCTTGATGATGTACGTGTTAATGAACGCGGGGATTTTACCTACTATTGTGAAAGCACTATACGATCCAAAGAGGAAGTATATTGGTTACGTAAAGAGAGACGTTATGCATCTAAAATCAAATTCAGATCTCAAGATACTAACGTGTTTGCACAAACCAGACAACATCTCAGGCATGATCTCGCTGCTTCAACTGCTTTCTTCTCCGCTTAACAACGAGAACAAAGACAAAGGTGTTATCGCGGTCACGGTGTTACACCTCGTGAAACTCGCGGGACGTGCGTTTCCCATCTTGGTACAACACGACAAGCGTTCTAAGCCGCGGCTGCTTCAGAACTCTTACATCCAAACAATGATGCTCGCGTTCAACGAGTTTCAACAGGAGAATCTAGGAACTACTACTGTTAATTCCTTCACAGCTTTCTCTATTGATAATCTAATGGATCAAGACATTTGTAATCTCGCTTTAGACCACCTCACGTCGATGATCATTATACCTTCTGGACGAAAATGGTCACCCGATGGATCATATGAATCGGATGATGTTATGATCAGACGTGTGAATATGTCTCTCCTCGACCGTGCTCCATGTTCTATCGGCGTGCTCAATAACCGAGGGCACCGTAAATTGAGGATCAATAAAAGGAGTAAAGGTACGGTTAAAGTGGGTGTGATCTTCATTGGTGGTAAAGATGACTGGGAGGCTGTCTCTATTGCGAAATGGATGAGACAGAACCCTAGTGTGCGTCTCACGGTGATCAGATTCTTGTCTGGTCAAGAACCAGACAAGTCCAAGAATTGGGAGTACCTTGTTGATAATGAGGTCTTGAATGATTTGAAAGCAACATACGCCTCCGCCGAAAATTTCTCCTATACGGAGAAGATAATCAAAGGTGGTCCCGCGGTGGCCACAGCCGTTAGAATGGCGGCAGAAGAGAACGACTTGATGATTGTAGGGAGAGATCACGACGATGATTCATTGGATTACTCGGGTTTGGTGGAGTGGATGGAGCTTCCGGAGTTAGGAGTCATCGGTGATTTGCTTGCATCTAAAGAGCTAGAAACTAGGGTTTCTGTTTTAGTTGTTAAACAGCAGCAACAACATGAATGAGTACATGCTGGGATACCCACATTGTAGATAATAAATGACATATACCAATTCATTTTTTTTTCTCGATTCGTTTTGAATAAAAAGTTCATGATTCATTACACACTACACCATAGGATCATCACACTGACTTTTGTCCAACACTACACCTTTATATATTTTTCAACCTTAAATATCCATAAGGTTAAACTAGGTTATATATTTTTTTGTTCTTGGGTCAATCACTGGCCCACGGGCTGCCGCAGCAGATGCCTTTTATGATCACGGACCAAGTTGAGCTAGACTAGATCACCCCTCTTCTCTTCTCTATATATATGCACATACGCAGCAATTTTCATCCATTGTGATTTTACTCTTATATATTTTATATTCGAAAATATATTTCCAACGGCCTGTTCATATGCTACAGATTAAAAGATAATGAAAAAACATAACTGACCAATGATAATTAAAGTTTATCTAAAACCAAACTTGTTTGAAAAACCATGTGTTCTAGAAACCAAAAGGCCCAAAAAAAATTGTATCGCCACATAAAGCCATGTAATCGTAGCCGTACAACCTTGGATAATAGATCAAAGACAGCCACGTCATCTATCCGTACCAAATCTTAAAGAATAAATAAAATTGGCGCTCATCGGCTGCGATGGCGGGTAACAAATTTTTTTCCGAATCTCGATTTCCTGATAACGATTTTTTTAAAACGCACGCGCGCTAAAATAAAACAATCTTATCCATCCATTCATAATACCTTTCACATCGAACAGCACATTTATCGCCACGTCACTGATCCGCGTTTCAGTATCTCGACCAATAAAATCTCTTCCTCTATTCCTTTATAAACAAAGAAGACGACGGTCTCAAACAGTCAACAAACCATCACATCAATAATCTCACTCTCTTAATCATTGTAGCAATGGCCAAGGCAGAGAAGAAACCAGCAGAGAAGAAACCGGCGGCAGAAACCACCACCGCCGCAGCAGAAAAGAAGCCAAAAGCCGGTAAGAAGCTTCCGAAGGATCCCTCCGCCGTCGCCGGAGACAAGAAGAAGAAGCGTTCGAAGAAGAGCGTCGAGACGTACAAGATCTACATCTTCAAGGTGCTGAAGCAGGTCCACCCAGACATCGGGATCTCGAGCAAAGCGATGGGGATCATGAACAGTTTCATCAACGACATCTTCGAGAAGCTCGCCGGCGAGTCTTCCAAGCTCGCGAGGTACAACAAGAAGCCCACGATCACTTCCAGGGAGATTCAGACGGCCGTGAGACTCGTCTTGCCTGGAGAGTTGGCGAAACACGCTGTTTCGGAAGGGACCAAGGCGGTTACCAAGTTCACGAGCTCTTAGATTTGGAATTGTTTGTAATGGTTTTTTTTTAAGTTTTAACTAGTTGTTGGTAGTTTTATGCTTTTTGGTATCGTAATCAGGTTATGTAATTTGGCGACTATTGTTTCTTTTACTTGAAAAAACATATATGAAAAGAAAGTTCTTAATTTTCTAAAGTTTTGGCAAATTTCATTTTCTTGCAACTGTGGAAATTACATTTTTACATAAACAAACCAAATCTAAATCAAGTTATACTTATACATAGTCAAGATGCTAAGAATCAACTGAAGAACACATCAAGATTCCTGATACAAGTTCAAATCGTATGATTAGTTAGCTTATGTTATTGAGTTGTTCAAGTAGGAAGAAAGTTGTAATTTGGAATTTAGATCCCCACACAACCGTTACATTACCAGACTCATCTTTTGTTCATTGACCAAAATTTATGTCTCTAATTCAACAATTCCTTCGTATATCCGTGTTATTAAGTGCATTTCCCAATTTTAGTTATGTGTTTTGGGTACTAATTCATTTATTAGAAAACTTTGAAATTTTAGTAATTCATTTAAAGTATTAATGAAAAATCAAATTTTAATTATAATTTTTTTTATTTTAATTATAACAAAATATGTTGAGATAAATTTAGAAAATATTACCTAAAATATGTTGAGATAAATTTAGAAAATATTACCTAAAATTCAAATATGTTTATAAAATAATATATTAATGTATTAACAAAAAAAAAACATTCAAAATTCATGTAATTTTTCAAACTCAAAAAAAATTGTATAATTTTCCAAAAATTTTTTTGAAAAATATAAAATATTGAAAATAAATATTAAAACTCAAAATGATAATATTTTAAAAAAATTAAAAGATAAAATCATAGATAATAAAGAATAGCTTTTTGAAATGCACCACAAAAAACAAACTATATATGTTCTAAAAATTAAAGCAATTTAATATTTTGAAATATAAGTTTTTTTTTAAAAAGAAAACTTAATATCATAACATCCAAAATATCATATATCAATAATCTTTACTAATATAATACGATAAATGCTACTATGTATAATTTTTCTAAAATAATAGAGTTATATTATTGAAACAAACAGTGTTTTATTTATAAATTTCGTAAAATACTAAAATCATAAATGTTAAAAGTATATTTTTAAAAACAAAACATGTAAATATAAATAATCTTAAACATATGTCTTTCCTATAATATAAATAAATTTAAAATGTATTATATGGAAATATATAGATTACAGGAAAAACATATTTTGAAGGAGATTCTCTATTTGATTATTTCAGATTATTATTTAATTTTATCTAACTTAAAATTTTATTAGTAAGTAATAAAAATTAATAACAAAGTAAAATATATTAAACAATTCACTATATATTTTACTTTGTTATTAATTTTTATTACTTACTAATAAATTTCCAAGTTAGGTAAAATAATGCTGATTAAAAATTATAAACAGTAATATTATATAGTTACACAATATATAAAACTAAAATGAAAATAATATATCTAAAATATTTGTAATAATATCAAATACATTTATAAAATAAAAAATTATCCGCACGTGTTCAACTCTAGAATTTAAAACTTAAACTAATTTTTTAATCAATTTTAAATAGGATTGGCGAAACACGCCGTCTCGGAAGGGACCAAGGCGGTGACTAAGTTCACGAGCTCTTAGATTTGGAGTTATTTGTAATGGCTTTTTTAAGTTTTAACTAGTTGTTGGTAGTTTTAAGCTTTTGGGTATCGTATCAGGTTATGTAATTTGGCGATTATGGTTTCTTTTACTTGAAGAAACATATATGAAAAGAAAGTTCTTAATTTTCTAATGTTTCGGAAAATTTCATTTTCTTGCAACGGTTGATTTTAGTGTGGAAATTACATTTTTACATAAACAAACCAAATCTAAATCAAGTTATACTTATACATAGTCGAGATGCAAAGAATCAACTGAAGAACACACCAAGATTCCTGATACAAGTTCAAATCGTATGATTAGTTAGCTTATGTTATCGAGTTGTTCGAGTAGGAAGAAAGTTGTAATTTGGAATTTAGATCCCCACACAACCGTTACATTACCAGACTCATCTTTTGTTCATTGACCAAAATTCATGTCTCTAATTCAACAATTCCTTCGTATATCGGTGTTATTAAGTGCATTTCCCAATTTTAGTTATGTATTTTGGGTACTAATAGTTTTAGCGGTCGTTAAAAAAAAAAAAAATTCAGCTATGCCGTTGTATTCGAACGGTTCAATAATGCATTATTATTATTTTTATTTTTCGAAAAAGAGTTGTAAATATCTTTAATACATCGACATAGAACATTCAGAACTGATCATCCGCAATGTATGATACAATCTTGAAACTCTTTTTTACTGTGACTTGTAACACTACAGTTCCTTATGCATACTGGGTTTGGAACATCATCCGGCCTTATTGTTTCCATTCTGCACACAACCACAAATTATTATTACATATGTTAAAATGTATATATATGTATATACGCATTGACAATGATCCATTAGGCTTTTATGATAAAGGTTGATCTGGAAAAATATCTTGATGAATAAATGTGATAACTGTAATTTACGTACGTTGTGAGATGGCCTTCCTTTGACATGTTTTCCATTCCACTGCATGCTTTTAGATGACATCCGATCATTATCAGTGTCATCATTATCATACACACCTTTTGTGCCATTCTCTTAAACAATTTTGTTATTTAATTTAGACTTGGAATTCAAAATTAAAACTGATGTTTGTTGTTTGATATGTATAATTTGTGTATATATATATTATATATGTACATGATGAGATGCCTGAAATCAACCATTAATTGTCATTGTAATTCATTTGTTGCTTTGACTTGAATACAATTCATTTTGTATGACTAAAAAGAGAGAATACAATTAATTTTGTAACTGTTCTATGGATAGCAAATCTCTATTACTTTAATTTATATCTTACAGTATTTGGAAACAAAGCAAAATTTATAATTGAAAGATCCTAACCATTTAATTTGACCAAGTAATTAATCATATTCTCATAAAAATAAATAAATCAGAATTGCATGAAAAACATACAAAGAACTAGTCGTAGACATGCATTTATTTGCATCTGAAAGGAATAAAAATATAGCCAGAATGAAACAAAAAGACAGAATAATCGAGAAAGAGAATAGTCAAAACAAACGAAAAACAAGAGCCATTACAAATATCTAGTTTGAAAAGAGACGAGGTCCGTCGTTTAGACCATCTTCAATCTAATATTCAATTTTTTTCTATGAAATAAAATAAAAGTAAACATGAAATAAAAATACTTCAATCCTATTTTATTTCTTACTTTATAATGCAATGAACAAAAATAATAATAAATTATTCTATTTGCATAATAAATCCCATTATGAAATGGAATAAGATTAAAATATTTTTTACTCCATACTTACTTTTAATCTGTTTTGGAGAAAAAATGGTGTTAGATTAAAGACTACATAATGCAAATGCAGAAGAAGCATATGCTTTAGACCACAATTTAATAAACTTGTTTTAAGGGCCGCAATTTAATAAAAAATTTAATAAACTTGTTTTATGGTTTTTTTATTCACTGGTATTAGTAAACAATTTAATAAACTTGTTCTATTCTACTCTATTAAAATAGAGTCCTATTATAAATGTACGAAGTTGTTTTTTAATTTTCGGACCCTTACTGGAGAGTTACATGTAATATTAGTTAAACGCTGTTTAATAAATTAACCAATGTAATATTTAAATCATACCACTATCGGGTAATAGAACCAAACCAATATTCTGACTGTCGATTAAATTAACACTGGACCGGTTATCTATTATTATAAGAATACTACAATATACAACTCTTATTATGTCTTACGTACAGATTTTGCTTAGACAAACATGTTTACTTTTACTTCATTTCATTACTTGAATCACAACAATTCTTATGTGTTCGCTTTAGTTCATATCAATAACTGCATAAGAACAAATTCAAATTCATTCACATATTGTCCTTCTTCATAATACCAAGTACTAACCAGACAACCCGAAATCTAAACATACATTACATCTGCAAGTTTTGAACACTTACTTTCACAAGCATTATGAACATAATATTGTGAACCATATATAGATTATATTCGTTTCACCGTCTAATCTATTAACTTAGGGTCATATTTTTATCTACTACTAACAAGTCATAGTAGGATCATTTAAAGAATTAATTAATATGACATTTGATTATTTACATTAATAATAAACCAATTATAATTTTTTTTAAATTATAACAAAATATGTCGAGAAAGAATCTAACAAAATATTATTTAAAAATCTAAATTTTTTTTATAAAGTAACACATCAATTAATTTCGAGATTAGTAATATAAATATTATCATAAATCAATGTTAACTAAAATTTTATTAAAGAAGAAAATAAAAATTATATACAATTTTTTAATAAATCTTATAATTACATTCTGCATTATATAAAATATAAGTACTATATGAATTAAATGTGAAAAATATTATATTAAATAGGTCAATTAACAAATTTTATTCTTTAAATTGTTCATTTAAATAAATTATCACTCATCATTAAAATATGTTAAAATTCGTAAACTATATAATTATTTATAAAAATAAATTTATTAACACATGTTAAACTTTTATATTTACAACTATATATTATCTCCTTTTTTTTTAAACTCTCAGCAATATATTGTTTAAAAATGTTTATATACAAAAATATAATAGTATAATAACCTTTAGTTCATATATATACTATATTTAGTGGAAGCACCGTAGCCTAAAGTTAAGATTTAAAGGCTTTTACAACCAGGTCTGGGGTTCGAATTCCAAACTACGCAATTTAGTGCAGATTACAGAAAATCCAAGTTTCAAGTTTCGGAGAGTGTAGTTTATTAAACAATTATGCAGACTATAAAAGAAAAGCTTACAAGGAATCTTCAACATTGTGCAAGTAAATTTGGCCAGGTGTGGATCTTCATAGGATGACTCAGGTGATGCAGTTATGCATAGGTTTTCATAAGGCATGTAGTATTGTCGGTTGTCGAATCGTTTATGTAATCTTTCTTATATCATAATTGTAAGATCATAATAAATCAGCGTTAAAAAAAAATACTATTTAAAAACATGTTGTTAGAAAACTTTGAAATTTTAGTAATTCATTTAAAGTATTAATGAAAAATCAAATTTTAATTATATTTTCTTAATTTTAATTATAACAAAATATGTTGAGATAAATTTAGAAAACATTACCTAAAATTCAAAATTTTTTTATAAAATAATATATTAATGTAGTAACAAAAAAGCATTCAAAATTCATGTAATCTTTCAAACTCAAAAAAGTTGTATAATTTTCCAATATGTTTTTTGAAAAAATATAAAATATTGAAAATAAATATTTAAACTCAAAATGATAATATTTTTTAAAAAATTAAAAGGTAAAATCATAGATAATAAAGAATAGCTTTTTGAAATGCACCACAAAAAACAAACTATATTCGTTCTAAAAATTAAAGCAATTTAATATTTTGAAATATAAGTTTTTTTAAAAAAGAAAACTTAATATCATAACATCCAAAATATCATATATCAATAAACTTTACTAATATAATATGATAAATGCTACTATGTATAATTTTTTCTAAAATAATACAGTTATATTATTGAAACAAACCGTGTTTTATTTATAAATTTCATAAAATACAAAAATCATAAATGTTAAAAGTATAATTTTAAAAACAAAACATGTAAATATAAATAATCTTAAACATATGTCTTTCCTATAATATAAATAAATTTAAAATGTATTATATGGAAATATATAGATTACAGGAAAAACATATTTTGAAGGAGGTTCTCTATTTGATTATTTCAGATTATTATTTCATTTTACCTAACTTAAAATTTTATTAGTAAGTAATAAAAATTAATCTATTTTCACTAAAAAAAGACGGCTTATCTCAATAATGTAACATTACTATTTTGTAAAAAAAAACATTATAATATGTAAACATACATCATAAAAAATGGAAAAACTACATTAAACATATGTAAAATTACTATTTTTCACTTAAAAAATAGACGGTTTATCTCCATAATGTAACATTACCTATAAAAAAAGAAAAAAAAAACATAAATATAACTATTTGACTATTTGTCCAAGTTCTTCTATTAAACATTGCTGTTTTACATTAAAAATGGAAAAAAACATTAAGATTTAAACATCTATCTTAAAATATAAAATATAGATATTAACTAAGTATAAAGTATAAGAAAGGGAAATACTCAATATAAAGAAAAATAAATAATAAGTAAATATTATAAATATATAAATATATGAA